>NC_137189.1:11894282-12086782 GCF_960531495.2 Zeus faber
TAGGAATCAGTTAGTTTCAGTTAGTTAGGTAGGAATTAAGTTAGCTATTATGTTTGGTTTAGTAACTATTGTGCATAATCTCTGGGTGCGTTGTAAAGGCATTTCATTGCATACTCTATACTGTATGTATGAGCGTATGTATATGTATGTTAGATAGAAATGTCTTCAGATAGTAATGTTAAACGGAACATGGTGTTTAAACTGAATAAGCAAGATATGCAAGGAATTCATTGTGGTGAGGATTGGTGCATATGGGAACAGATAATTAACATAAAAAAGATTAGCAGTCTGAAAAGAATAAATAGCCGAATATAAAAACAAAAAGCCAAATATACAACTGTATACAAAAAATAATATTTTCTGCACAGGATCAGTTAAAGGTGCAGTGTTTAGAATTTACGGAATGGACTTTTGCAGAAATGGAATATAATATTCATAAGTGTTTTCATTTGTGTATTATCCCATGAAAATGAGAATCATTGTGTTGGCGTTACCTTAGAATGAGACATTTTTATCTACATAGGGAGCGGGTCCCCTTCCAGGCGAGGCTGCCATGTTGCACTGCCATGGGGAGGGGTATTCAGTTGGTTGCAATCTGCAAACTCACTGCGAGATGCCACTGAATTCTACACACTTCACCTTTAAGTATAAGGAACAGGATAATTAACTTTTTTTTTTCTGGCTTGGTGAGCGAGAAATAAAGAAATGAATAGAAATATAACTAAACGGGAATGTCATGTAAGCATGTTTTGTGAGAATATATATATATATATATATATATATATATATATATATATTTTAATATCTTTCCTATTTGGTAATGTAAACAGTAATAACGACACTAACCAGGCAAAAACACCTTTGCCAACCAACTTTACCAAACAAAGTTTCTTTATTTTTAGCTATTACATTCACGTATCATTTTAACACACCTCTTATTACCTGTTCCAAAATCTGGGGATCGAGAGTGGGAGCTGTGTTGGTTTGGTGTATTTTGTGTGTGTGCTTCTCTGACTCGTCGACAAACACACACACACACACACACACACCACATATATACATAAACAAGTAATTTCTCTTGAAGCGCGGACATCCAATCGAGAGCGCATTCACACACACACACACACATGCACTCTCTCCCTCTCTCTCGCTCTTTTTCTCTGTCACTCTCCAGCGAATGACAAACAGCGTGTTTAGACCTCTCCAAAATGCCGCAATATCAAATTAAAATCCTCTTGGAACTGGAATCGCACCTACCTCCGAGTGTACACAGAAAAGACCATTCTCACCTTTTTCCTATTCTCATCACTGTGCAACCTCTTAAATGCACACACACACACACACACACACACACACACACACACACACACACACACACACACACACGCACACACGCGCGCACGCACAATGACTCAGCTTAAGGGCTGACATTGTCAAACAGCAGAAAAATAAAAGCACAGGGAAGTAGCTGCTGCTTCTATATTTACATCCAGACAATCTCCCCCAACCAAACATTTAAATTTTTTACAATAAAAACTCACCCATCTCTCCCTCTTTCAAACCCTGTTGCCAATACTGCTCTTTTCTTTCTTATCCACCCATTCTTCAAATGGGGAACATTAAAAATCTTTCTTTGCTAAGATGACGAAATAACTTCTACAGTCCATACATATTGAGCCTGTTCTTGTGCCTAAATGAATGTTTGAGGTTAAAAAACAATTCCCTTTTAATTCATAGATTTGTACATCCATAACGATTAACTCATTCAGCCTCCATGCGGCACAATCCCAAAACCCCCCTTCAAAAAAAAGGAGAAGAACAAGGTCTTTTTAGAGAGTTTGGGGCCCTAAATTATTCCTCACCCCCTTTACAGAATGTGAGTACAGTTAGGTCATCCATCTTGCCTTTTTGTCTTTCCTTGACCCCCCCCCCCCACACACACACACACACTTTCATCTGCTCTTATGCTTCTCATTTTTTATTTCCTCTCACTCCTCTTTTCGCCAACCCCCCCTTCTTGTTTACCACCTGTGATGACAATATCCCGCAAAACACACAAATCCACACACGAACCGACACTAACACACAGGCACACACAGGCACATGTATTTAGATTTTAATGAAATTGTATTTTACAGCGAGTGCACTCTGACACATCCACAATCATCCCAGTGCAGCGTCTCCCTTTATATTAAACATGCCTGTGTTTGTATGGATGTCAGGTGGCTGTAGCTCTGCAGTGGGCATCCATCATGGCTCTGTACGCCATAGGGAAGGTTCCTACTTTTTTTTCCCCTTAGCCTTTCAAGTGCCAACTTCTGCTTCACCGGCGCCCGGGTTCTGTGCCGCAGCGGCAGTAGACAACGCTGGCTCCAAACCGTCTGTCTGGTGTGAAGATGAGATGATTTCCCCCTGTGATGTGGAGAAGGTCTCTGAGAAAGCCTTCCCACTAGCATCAAATTGTGCAGAGATAATTCACCCCTGCCAAAAAATGTTTTTTTTAAATGAAATAGGTTGTGGAGAACAATAAAATATAGACGGTTCCAAAATGCACTTTGCATGTTGAGTGCCTGCCTCCCCTTGCTCCTCTCTCTCCATCGTTGCTTTCCTCAGGATGTTGTGAGAACGATCAGGGCGGCGCACTGAGAATAATTCATTTCTCCCGTCGATATCCTGAGCCCTCACACTGATGTTTACTCTCCACCCCCTGACCTGGCTAACTTTAATGAGGCGGGAGAACCGGGGAATTGGAGAACAATGGAGAGTTGTGAGAGAGACCTTGAACAATTGAATGTTTCCTAATAGTCAAATATTTGGTAAAAAAAAAAATCCACAAGATGAAAATATGAATGGTAACAAAATCCATGACTTTATTTTCTAATCGAATGTATCTCCTAAAATCCTTGCTTTCGCCACCATAAATGTAGAATCAATTCAATAACGAATGTTTTTGTGGCGGTTGCAATCACTGAAACCGTGCCACCTTTTCTAACTTTGCATATAAATCACAGCGGCTACTGCGACAGTCCTTATGTACTTGGTACTTTGATGTAATTTATTGCAGAATTGGGGCAAAAACTGCTGCAGCGTCCTTTTTTTGGGACTTTAACTATGAAAATGCTATGGATGATTTGTAGACTGCTTGTGTTTTACAGCCACGGCACATATTTTTCAATCTACAGAAAAGTAAAAGATAAAAAATAAAGTTGATGCGTAAAACTTTTGCATGTAATGGTTATTTTCAGTCTCACAAACTATTTATGTGCAGACAGTGTGGCGGTGTGCGTGTCCATGTCAAGGTCTCATCAGCGGTGATAGACAAGGTTGCAGACGCATCCTATACACTAGTTTATTTTTCTCTGTTTCTACTTTTTTTTTTTTTTTTTTTTTTAATCTTGGCCGGAAATCCTTTCTCCAGTCTTATTCAAGGAGGCAGAGCAGTTATGGAGCATCACGACATGGCAGTATTTAGAAAATAAAAGTCCCTCCTTTATTTCCAGCTGGAGGCATTTTCAGAAATTGTAAGTTCTCGACTTATTGAATATCGGACTTGGAAAAAAAATGTTCCCTCCATTTCTTCTTCACGCCCCACCTGAGTTTTCTTGCGGTTAACGGCGGTGTGTAGGTCTAGGCCGTAAATGACGATTCTGCGAAGTGAAGGAGGAGCCGGAGTGGTTTGCCTTGTGGCCGACATCTGATATGCAATCTGCCTCTGTGGATCCTCCAGTGGATTGAATTATCTTACCCCATGGGAACAGTGTGTTTATCTTTCCATTTACCTGCGTCTGTTTATTTTCAGTTTTCTTACTTGCACTTTCGCGTCTTTTCCATTTCGCCTTTTCAATCAGCTTGGATGAGAACGATGAATTGGTGCTGATTCCGTGGGATGAGCAGAGGCACCGAGAGATGGATTGGTGTGAGGCGGAGGAGTGCAGGTGAGCATCAACCTGATCGTCAGTCTACACCAAACACAAGGCGTGGCGCATTGGAAATATACAAGGGCCTGCCATTATCTGAATGTTCAGGAAACATTCAGCGTTCCACAAAACAATAACAGCAAGCTGTGTGGTGGAAGTACCAAATAAATACTTAAATGAAGTGAAATACTAAAGTGTTTTTTTTTCAGCGATGTAAAATAAACACAAAAATTAAGAAAATCCTTTGATGACAAATCAATTGTGACATGAATTTTAGACTTTTGCGCCACTGTTCAAAGGACAACCACATACACACAATTTAAACTAATTTAGTTCTTTAAGTATATGATTGAGGTGCCACCTCATTCCTCAATCATGGACAAAGGCCTTTAGTAGTGCCTAATTATTTTTTGTGTCATTTAAAAGAAAGCAGTGTTTTTTTTTATTCGGTGTGGGACGATACACTCAACTTATAATACAATGGCTAAATATCATAAATAGGGTTTTGCTTACCTCCAATTGTTTGATCTGTTTGAAAAAAGCAATGTGCAGATACTAACCGGCATTGACTGATAAAGGGGAATAGCAGAACAGATTCCAAAAAGTAATGTACTGGCACCACACAAGACACAAAAGTATCTGGATGTGTTGCAAAGTGGACAAAGTGAGTTCAGCTTTAGTATCAATCCAACACAGTTGTGACCCACTGCAGCAAAACCTGCATTGTCATGCGTTTCTAAAATCTCCAGGAGCTGCCAAATAAGTTTAAAAAACCTTTCTAGAAGAAAATTAGATTTTTCCAGATTTGTGTTCCTTTGTATTTTTTTTAATCTTAACATATTTTCAAAACCGAGTTTATTTATAAATAGTAGAAAAATTCCTGTTAGATTACATGGGGAAATGCAGTTCACTTACTGAGATGCTGAACAGCACTGAACAACGCCGATCGATGGTTTCCTTTAAAGTGAGCGTCCAGGTGAAGATCATTCCTCCATATTCCATGTGATGTTACGTCACAATGTGAAACGTTTTTGATAGAGTTCAACCTTTAAATATTACTACTTTTACGCACACACGCAGACATTATTGTGTAGGTGGCGTATACCAATGATAAGACAAGCTGACGTCACCAAGTGTTTGTGGGTGATTTTTTTGAGGGTGATGATCTCAGAAACACAGTTTGCGGCACCCTCGTAATTAACAAGCCATAGCTTTAAAATATATTTGCTTGATTTGCACAGGTGACACCTTGTTTTGAAGCTCTGATTGTTCACTTTCAAATGACGGGCAAAAAAAAAAAAAAAAAGTAAAACGTCACCAAAAGTACCGAAAATCTGCGGTGAGTCACATATAAAGGTACAAGCCTGTTCTGTCTACATCAGTTTTCAAAAATGACTTCTTCGCTCCACAATGTGTAACATCACATTTTGATATCTCAAACGTTCATGTTTCAACATTTCCTCCCATCCCTACTTTTGATCTCTTTGATCTTTGATCTCTTCTCTGGTTCTTTCTGTAAATCATAATTTTGCCACCTTCATTTTTAGGTTGCAGTTTTTTTTTAACTAGAGTGTGATTGTCACCTTTGCAGATTTTTTTGTTTAAGGAAACAAAACAAAAACATTACCTTTGTGTTCATTAATGCCACAACCTTTTCTTTACTACACCCTTTTAATCCTACCTTCAGAGAGCTGTTGGACCAGAACATGAGCAGTGATGATGGCTTCCTGTACGAGGAAGCTCCGGAGCTGCTGAAGTTCCGCTCGACAATGCCCTCCATCCAGCTGCTGACCCACTGGTACCTGAGCCGAGCACAGGACATCGATTCCTGCTCCAGACAGGTAGGTGGTCAGTATTTCAGGAGGTAAACAAAGGCTTGCTGATTCTACAGTAGTTCTCTATTTCCAAAAAATGTCAAGGGTTCCTTGAGCAAGGGCCTTAACCCCTGGCTACTCAAAAAGAGCTGCATGGCTGCCATGGCAATATGGATTCATTGGAAGGTAGGTGGATGCCATCCACCCACCTTTGGTAAACAGATAAATAAGAAAGACATTGAAGGGGTTCCCTTGCTGAATATAACATATTTTTTTGACATGGGCCTTGATCAAACTCACTGATAATCTTCAAGGACAAATTCTCATTCTCAGAGCGGCGCCATCATTCACGAAAAGTTCCACCAGCCAGTTTATTTTTGTTGCGCGACTAGTTATGGTACTGTCGATATACCTTATTTTAGAGGGATGGATGGTCGGAAAAAGAAACACTCCAAGCCGAACATCCTTCATAATACACTGCTCAACAACACATCCTAGATCTCGATGAATGAAATATTCCAGTTGAAAATCTTTATTCATTACATAGTGGAATGCGTTGAGAACAAAATAACAAGAATGATCAATGGAAATCAAAGTCATTAACCCAAGGAGGTCTGGATTCAAAATCATACTCAAAATAAAAGTGGAAAAATCAGATCACAGTGGAATGCTGATCCACCTTCTGTGGAAATTCATCAAGACAATTCAAAATGAGGCTCATTAGCCTGTATGCACTCTCTACAACGTATGGGCATGCTCCTGATGACACGACGGATGTTCTCCTGAGGGATCTCCTCCCAGACCTGGATCAGGGCATCACTCAACTCCTGGACAGTCTGTGGTGCGACGTGGCGTCGCTGGATGGAATGAGACATGATGTCCCAGAGGTGCCTGGATTCAGGGAAACGGGCAGGCCAGTCCATAGCATCAATGCCTCCGTCATGCATGAACTGGTGACACACTCCAGCCACATGAGGCCGAGCATTGTCTGGCATCAGAAGGAACCCAGGGCCCACTGCACCAGCATATGATCTGAAAATGGGTCTGAGATCTCATCCCGGTACCTAATGGCAGTCAGAGTACCTCTGGCTAGCACATGGAGGTCTGTGCGGCCCTCCAAGGATATGCCTCTCCAGACCATCATTGACCCATTAGTGGCCTGCTGGAGGTCATTTTGTAGGGCTCTGGCAGTGCTTCTCCTGTTCCTCCTTGCACAAAGGAGCAGATAGCGGTCCTGCTGCTGGGTTGTTGTCCTCCAACGACCCCCTCCACGTCTCCTGGTGTACTGGCCTGTCTCCCGGTATCTCCTCCATGCTCTTGACACTGTGCTGGGAGACACTGCAAACCTTCTTGCCACAGTGCGCATTGATGTGCCATCCTGGATGAGCTGCAGTACCTGAGCAACTTCTGTGGGTTGCAGACACCACCTCATGCTACCTCTCGTGGTGAGGGCACTGGCAAAACGCAAAAGTGACCAAAAATCAGCCAGAAAAGATGAGGATAGGGAAATGGTCTGTGGCCACCACCTGCAGAACCATTCCTTTATAGGGGTTGTCCTGCTTATTTCCTCTCATTTCCACCTGTTGTCTGTTCCATTTGCACAACAGCAGGTTAAATGGATTCACAATCAGTGTTGCTTCCTAACTGGACAGGTTGATATCCCAGAAGTGTGATTGACTTGGAGTTACATTGTAATGATTGTGTTCCCTTTATTTTTTTGAGCAGTGTATATTTCTCCAGATGTTTGACCATTCATTAAAAAAAAACAATTCTGAAGGTCCACCCACCTCGAAAAATCCCAATTCAACCCCTGATTGTCCAGCATACCGAGACTTTGTGGCCGCTAGGGAAACGCCATTCTCCAGCCATTTCATTCATTACACTTCAGCCATTACTCCCATTTGGCTCAGGAATTACTGTTATTACCACTGTTATGTAGGATTATTATTATTATGGGATGCACGATACACAGCACCAATCTCCGTCATTCAAGGCCAATTTGGTGTTGCCTCCGTCACTGCCAGTTATCATACTGGCCGTATGGGCTTCTAATGAAAAGTGACCGGAGTGTCCCTGTGCTCTGTGGAGGAAGGATAAAGAAAGACTTATTTAGCAGTGCGATGGGCTCCATCTGCAGGGGCTGCCCGCCCTCCACTCCCACACCATCAGCACAGAGGCTGGTTCCCCCATCTTTTTGTCTCCCGCAGAGTAAAAGGATCAAGGTTGTACGGTGTCTCTCTCTTGTGCTCCCCTCTCTCTCTTTCATCTCCATGTGTCCGTCTTTGTGCGAGGACAAAATACAAGGTGGCCGTATCTCTCTCTGCATTAAAATCTCTCATCTCTGCATTAATGCCTTTATTGGGCCAGCGGGCGTTGGGAGTCGAAAAGATTTAGGGGTCCGTCGCTCATTTTTGAAGACGATGAGGGAACGGTGCCTTTCATCATCTGACTAGTAGAGAGATAGATGAAGGGAGATGGCGAGAGGTAGGGGGAGAGAGAGACAGAACAGGAGTTAAAGAGTAAAGAGGGTCTTTGTTCATCTCAGGGCTCCGTTTCTCTCTCTCTCCCTCGCTGTAAGTTCCTTTTTTTAATTGGACCTCATCTTCCTCCGCTCACTTACATGTTACTACAGAAGCGTCATGGGACCATCTTTCACTCTCTGCCGTGCTCTTTCTTGCTCTCTCTTTCTTCTTCACTCATTTCTACACACAATCAGACACGGGCTCCAGTGCTGTTAGCTAAGCAATTCTCTGCATTCTTTTGTTTTGTTTGTTATCTCCGGTTGCTACCCCGCCCCCCCAGTACCTTGCTTGGCAGTGTTTATGCTTGGGAGAGTGTTTTAATGGAGGAAAATGAGGTTTGATTAAAAGGGACATCAGAGGAGCCCTCTAGAGTGCATGAAAGCAGTCAAGGGAGGAACTGTGGGTGGGGGAGGTGGGGGGGGGGCTTAATGGGAAGATGCCGAGAGAAAATGTTTTATTTTTTATTTTTAATGTAACAAAGATTTGTCATGGAACTTTGAAAAAGATGGATAGAAAGAAAACTGAGGTAAAGGAAGGGAAGATGGACAGAGCACTTCAATAGTAGAAACCCCGCCGCATTGAGATCCTTAAAAGCTTCAGAAAAGGAAATTGTTTCCTTTTTCATTACATATACACACTGTCCTCGACAAAAGAACTATGTGTTGGAAGACGGAATTAGAGAGAAAGACAGAAGGGGAAGAAGTGGAACATAGTAAATGGGCCAAACGTGGAAAATATTAATGAAATTATAGAGAGAAATCTTTCAAAGTGGTGGTGATGATGGAGGGGATGGGGGTGGATGGATTGAGATATTTAGTGAGTGCTACGCAAAGAAGAAAAATAGGAAGATGAAGGACAAATTGAGGCTCGGGTTTCTTTTGTTTTTCTACACAATGAATCTGAAGATACAAAGAAGATATTTCTACTGGGATAGCAAGAGGGAGACTGTGTGTGTGTGTGTGTGTGTGTGTGTGTGTGTGTGTGTGTGTGTGTGTGTGTGTGTGTGTGTGTACGCAATGCAGGAAGACAAGGTTGTAATTAAAAAGTGGGAGGATTTTACATCCAAATAGTCTGTGATTAGCGAGGAGGATCTATCTCTGGAGAGCAGGACCAAGAGGGATAGAGGGAGGAGAGAGGAAGAAAGGATGGAGGGAAGGGAGAGAGAGTGGAGAGAATCTATACTTGGTGTGAGATCAATAGGCCCCCTCTCCCATCTTGTATCTAATTGCACCGACTATGACTCAAGGTGATTCAGGTTTTCTTTTGGTGTGTGTGTGTGTGTGTGTGTGTGTGTGTGTGTGTGTGTGTGTGTGTGTGTGTGTGTGTGTGTGTGTGTGTGTGTGTGTGTGTGTGTGTGTGTGTGTGTGTGTGTGTGTGTGTGTGGCACATGCTCAATGATTTGCTCCGCCATTTGCCATTTTGCCGGAGGCCCTGGCTCTCTGAAGGTTGAGCGAAAACAATCATCACCGGAGGAACCCAGGAGCATCTACCATCGATTGGCTGCCCGGCGCAGTCCATCCACAAGTGGCTGGACTTCGATTGATTGCCCCAACAGTGTATAGGTAGTCACATATAGATCGGTTTGGATGGAATTCCATTGATCAGCTTTTGTAGGAAGCGTCAAATCTCCACCTGTCTTATTATTGTTGGCCCGGCTGAATCAAATGGATTATGCGTGGTAGCGGTGGTGGTTGTGGCGTGACGTGTTTAAATCAAAATGATCCACTTGAACAATCGATCTATTTTGCCAGGAAAAAAATAAATAAAAAATGGACAAAATGTATGTGGTGGGAAAAGGGGGCGGGGCCAAGCCGCCGTTGCAGGCAGGCGGTGCAGTCTCCCTTCCCGGGGCCACGCAGCTGCTGGGGATCAGCTTAATCAGCCGAGGGACTCCACTTATTCGTCTGATCCCAAAAACAGGAAGTTATAATTGTGTGTGTGTGTGTGTGTGTGTGTGTGTGTGTGTGTGTGTGTGTGTGTTCCGCATCGACGATTTATATACATTGGCCTGCGAGCCCTGAGTTGTTCCTTTTGGCCCACGAGCCACCGTTTGATTTTAAGAGACTTATCAGTTGAACACACCAAATGGTGCTGTTTCGCCTCCTCTTCCTCATTCCCTGGCTCTGAGCCAGAACACACCTCCACAATGTAAAAATAACTACACTCGCCGGCCACTTTATTAGGTACACCCTGTTCAATTGCTTGTTAACACAAAGAGCTAATCAGCCAATCACATGGCAGCAACTCATTGCATTTAGGCATGTAGACATGGTGAGGATGACTTGCTGAAGTTCAAACCGAGCATCAGAATGGGGAAGAAAGGGGATTTATGTGACTTTGAACGCGGCATGGTGTAGGTGCCAGACGGGCTGGTCTGAGTATTTCAGAAACTGCTGACCCACTGGGATTTTCACGCACAACCATCTCTAGGGTTTATAGAGAATGGTCCGAAAAAGAGAAAATATCCAGTGAGCGGCAGTTGTGTGGACAAAAATGCCTTGTTGATGTCAGAGGAGAATGGGCAGACTGCTTCGAGATGATAGAAAGGCAACAGTAACTCAAATAACCACTCATTCCAACCAAGGTATGCGGAATACCATCTCTGAACGCACAACACGTGGAACCTTGAAGCAGATGGGCTACAGCAGCAGAAGACCACACCAGGTGCCACTCCTGTCAGCTTAGAACAGGAAACTGAGGCTACAATTGGCACAGGCTCACCAAAAATGGACAATAGAAGATTGGAAAAACGTTGCCTGGTCTGATGAGTCTCGAGTTCAGCTGCGACCTTCAGATGGTAGGGTCAGAATTGGCGTAAACAACATGAAAGCATGGATCCATCCTGCCTTGTATCAACGTTTCAGGCTGGTGGTGGTGGTATAATGGTGTGGGGGATATTTTCTTGGCTCACTTTGGGCCCCTTAGTACCAATTGAGCATCGTTAAAACACCACAGCATACCTGAGTATTGTTGCTGACCATGTCCATCCCTTTATGAGCACAGTGTACCCATCTTCTGATGGCTACGTCCAGCAGGATAATGCACCATGTCACAAAGCTCAAATCATCTCAAACTGGTTTCTTGAACGTGACAATGAGTTCACTGTACTCCAATGGCCTCCACAGTCACCAGATCTCAATCCAATAGAGAACCTTTGAGATGTGGTGGAACGGGAGATTGGCATCATGGATGTGCAGCTGACAAATCTGCAGCAACTGCGTGATATTATCACGTTAATATGGACCAAAATCTCAGAAGAATTAAGGCAGTTTTGAATGCAAAAGGGGGTCCACCCCGGTACTAGCAAGGTGTACCTAATAAAGTGGCCAGTGAGTCTATATCTACAGGCAGCAATACACAAGGAACCAGTTTAATCGTGTTAGGTACAATTTTCCCAATTTCCGTGATGCCGTGATCAGCCTTTAAGTGCCTTTACAGCTCATGTTTTTGAAATAAATTGTGTATAAATAAAGACATTCAATGAAGTATCTAATTTTTCATGTCTCTTTCCGCATGAGTATATCTCATCTTATAGCTCATGTGTTCGACCAGTCACTGCAGACTTACGTTTGGGTTACAGTTTTCAGAGTTTCCATTAAACCCGGCATCAGCTCAAGTTGTTTGTCTATGTGTCGCAAGTGACTGGATGTGAATGAGTTCCCAGGGACGAAGCTTGGACTTCTATAACTTCGGATGATGTCACAAAATGACCCACTCCTGAAACTAATCAAATCGCCTTGATGTTCTTCTACTTCCGTTAAAATTATTACAGTCACAAATTTCTGCTCCAAATATAGATTGATATTTTTCAAAGTCGAAACGATAAGATGTCTGAAACCATGTCTGTGCGTACTGCAATTGTCGTTTTTTCAGATACTTTTAGCCCAAAAAACAGCAATTCAAAATAAAAAAAATCCCAGCAATAACAATAATCCAGCCCATATAATGTCTCTCATACAGGCAGTGGAAGCTGTCATTAGATTTCTCTCATTACTATGTTTACAGTGAAAAGTAACTTTTAAAATACATTTTGGATAGGGTAGATTCATGTTTTGCACTATGCGGCTCCATGCCAGATCCTTTATCCACAATGTTTCTCTTCCTCCTTTTCTTGTTTTCTTCTCTGTCAGGTGGACTGCGCCCTGTCGCTGGTTCGCCTGGGCAAGGAGCGTGAGATTCCGGGGCTGGAGCGCCTGTGCGACGACCTGGTCACCATGGAAACGCTGGTGTACGAGACGTCGTGCGAGCTGAGCCTGACGCTGCTCGACCTGCAGCAGCTCAGCCCCATCCAGAAGCTCCGCCTGCTCATGAAGAACGTGAGTGACGACGCGATAGTCATTACATGATTGCCCGGTCGCAATTATTTGAGCTGACCACACTCAATTTATTAAATCGTTCGATTTTTACAATTGTACACTGCCATCCAAATGTCAAGGGAATTTGAGGCCAATTTTGGAAAAGGTTGCCATAAATAAAACACCAAGTGGATGCATTTTTTCATCAGTTGGGTTGAAGCAAATTAACTGTCTGCCTGGGTTTTTATTTTCCAATGTTCAAGGTCTGAATTCGGTTTTACAAATATCAGGCCTTAGAAGTCATTAGAAATGATTCCAGGTCCTTGTCACTTGCCATCTTACCTAAGTAAACATAATAACACTTCATAGAAACTTGTAGTTCATAACATGCCCTATTCTGTCCTAATAATTACCTCTACCCTGTACCAAACATATTTGAATCACCTTTATACTTATATAATATACTTTATTTAGTCAGAGAGAGATGATTTGTCTGAAAATCTGTCTTAAATTTGTTACATTTCAAAATATAAAATGTAACTCTCTATACCTATGGACACCCTGATACAATTCAACTGTTAATCACAGGTATTCGTATTACAATCGCCACCTCTTACTTACATCCAGGAATATTCTGCAGAAATGGATGCCGGCAATGAGGCTTGTAGACTGGCAGCCCTGCTGTTTTGTGGAAAATGTCCAAATATCCAAACACACTTTTTGAACTTGTGTTATAGAAAAACAAAAGTGGAAAGGGACAGCACTACTCTTTCTGTCAAAACACAAGGAGCTCTGTGTTCAGACAGGGATGGGTGTCCTCCTGCAGAGAGGTGTGTGAGTAGCTACTACAGGGACAAATCCCACTGGAGAACACAACATGAGCTGTCCTCTAAACGCTGGCTAATCAACGGTGGCTAAAGCCAGGCGGGATTCCTGCCAAGAGGCTCTGCCAGGGCTGCAACCAGCCAAAAACATACATCGGGACTCTCTTAATACTGTATATACTGTGGTCTCTTTTACAAGTGGAAACAAGCGCGTAAGTAGAGGTTTAGGAAATAGTCATTTCGTGCCTTAAATTTACAAGAACCTCCAGGTGGATCATTTGGCAGCGTATCACATAAGGCCACGCAGTGCCAGTAAAGAGGACCGGGTTGTTTTCATGGTAGGTAGACATGTCGTTTGGGATGCCACACGAACAACACAAAAAAAAGATCTGAAAAGTCTTCCGTAGCTTAATATTCATCATCCAAATATGTATTGCTTACATATTTGGATTATTTGTACAGTATATATGCTGTTTTCATTGCATAATGAAGGTTAAATGTATCACATTTTGGCAACTTTACAAAATGTAGTATTATTGATGTGCTTAACACGTCCATCTTTCGGTATTTTCATTTACTGAAAGTACGTGTTTCAAGGAGGTGATGTGGTTTTGTAGATTTTTTTGTAGTTCTTCCTAAATAATAAAGGGTCACCTTCAACTTATCTAACTGGCGGTTTGTTGCGGTACCTCCAGTCGCGTGTGGAGTGCTACATGAAGGACACCCTCCAGTGGATGGTTCCGTTCCTGCACCGCTGCGAGAGGCTGACGCCTGGCGCTGCCAAGGCTCTGCTGCGGGAATACGTGGTGGGGCTTGCCCAGCATGACCTCACCCTGCCCCTTGTCATATTCCAGCACTCCAAACCTGATGTGAGATATGACACACACACACACACACACACACGCACACGCACACCCACACCCACACCCACACACAGGACACCCACACACATATACCTTCTCCACCATAACTAGGGAACTTACATACACTCACAGCTATACAGTACACACACACACACACACACACACACACACACACACGCACACACCCCTTTATCGGCTGTTAGTGCTGAAGTCAGGGGCAGTGCTGTATAAAAGTCATATTTATGACCCCATAGGGGCCACTGTCAAGGACAGGTCTAGTGCAAAACAGAAACAACAGATAAACACACAAAACACACACACAAAGACACACACTCTTAGAAAACTGAAAACAAGCCCACATGCTGTCTTCGGGAGGACGACAATAGTATTTATAGGTTTTCACTGTGTGTTATTGTAAATAAATGTATATATCTTTATAATATAATAATATATTATTATTCCTATTTATAGCCTATCAGCAGTATTTTATTGTAAATATATTCTTCTATATTCTTCTTCTTCTTATTATTATTATTAGGGGTCGATCTCGTAGTAATTGTTGTAATTGATTGTAATCGTTCCGATTTTTATTATTCTCTGAATTTTTCGGGCTTTATGTGTCTGAAACAGGACGACCATGAGAGCTACGGACATGGTTGAGGTGTCGTTAGAACGCAGGAATTTGTGAAAAAACAGTTAAATTTGACTGAAAGTAGCTGAGCCTTTGTGCTTTACCGACAGGCCAACGTTTGAAAACTTTAAATCAGGTAATGGAACAAGATGAGTGTTAGAATAAGACACTTTGTGACATCATCATCCAATTCGCTACAAATGTGCAGGTTGCAGTTCTGAATGTTCATTTGAGTGGTATGCAGGTGCAGACTCCATCGCTCCGTAGTGGTTAGAGATTACAAACTAGGTGTGTGTCTGTGTGTGTTTATGTACCTTCTTACCTGGTTCTTGTCTGTGGGGCTGTTTGTTTTGTTTTTTGCAAATGAAGACCATGTATTCTGATCTAACCCCGTGTTAGATATGGGGTTGTGGTCCTCTTTACTTTGCCGGATTTGCAAAATGATAATATACAAAATCGGCGTGTGCACGGTGAGTTCATATTCTCGTAATAGTATCCTGAACGTTAAATAACCACGTAAAAAGGTCAGCTGTTTTCCGGTTTCATAGGATAGTTACCCATCGAATAAACTTTGGACACAAAAAAAAACATTAATCCAGAGAAACTCGTGACCACATCAAGTCAAGTCCACTTGACTGTGGAAATGAATGAGGCGTTCATGCACTAGGAATGCATCGGAAAAATAGAACCCGTGAAATTGTAATTCGTCAATTTGTCAGTAACGCGACTAAAATTGATCCCGTATATTGCTGCCTGCAGCTATATTTATTAGTGGGCGGGGCCCCCTATTGAAATTGTTCGGGAAAATTTCTCTGAATTTTTCAAGCTAAAACTATCTAAGACAGAACAACGGCAGAAGTTATGAACACGCTTAACATCTTGTTTGAACCGGAATGTCACAAACATCTCTTGGTTCACGTTTCATCCCAATCGATCCTCCTAACGGAGCACAAATGAGTGAAAAACCACCCAAATACCACCCAAATATGACACCCAAATGACAGACGTGGTCTAAGTCACCGAAAGCCAAAGTGTCTACAACAGGCCTAAAACTGTCTGGAACATAACAATGACAGAAGTTACAAACGCGGTTGAGGTGTCATTTGAACCTGTATGTCGCAAACATCTGATGGTTCAAGTTTCATCTACATTTATCCACATATGGAGTAGAAATTTGCATTTCGCCAACCAAATTTGACCCACAGTATCCGGACGGTCATGCTTCACCACGAGAACGAGAGGAGTTTTACAGTAAGAAGCTTCATGACATCATCATACTATGTACTATAAATGTGCAGGTTCTGGTTCGGAATGTACATCGCACCGTGTCCAGTGTGCTGTGTAGACTCCGTTGCTCTGTAGTGGTTAGAGATCACAAACTAGGCTTGTAGAATGCTTCATACCTGTACAAGTTTGATTCACACGATCTACATTTGTATCAGTAAATATTGAGAAAACTTTAAAAACTCAAAGAAATTTTAACATCTGCATTACATTGAGAACAGTCACTTTGTAACATTATGAACCAATGCTATATAAATCCACGGTTCGTCTCTGAGTGGTCGTAAAAATTTTAACTCGTGCTACATTGCACAGAATCCGGAGGATTGTAATAGGTATCCAACACGACCAAACTGGACCCTGTGTATTGCTGCCTGCAGCTATATTTATTATTATTATTATTATTATTATTATTATTATTATTAGGGGTCCAGCCCGCAGGGAAGGTCTGTTGTTATTGCTTGTCGTTTTTTTTTATTTTAATCTCCGTTTTTTTCGGGCTAAAAGTATCTGAAACACAACAACTGCAGTAAGCGCAGACGTGGTTGAGGTGTCGTTAGAACGGGGACGTTTCATCCGTAGTTATATAAGTCCAAGCTTCGTCTTTCAGAACCCATTCCCCTCCAGCCACATGCGAGTACGACATCTAGACAGACCGCTTGAGTCAGGGCTCGTTTAAAGGAGGTTTGGATTATTGTACCTCATGCTGTGTTTTACAAAACACCAGAAACTATGACTGTTCACAGAAGGCGTCTTCGTACCGCGGGAAGTTCTAAGACGCTTTAGAGGAACCGGCCCTTTCTTCTGTGTCTGCACTCCATGATCCAGGAATGATCGTAATACTTAAAACAGCGTTCTTCAGGGGTATTTAAACTGAACGCCAGAAAAGCAGCATGCAGTGACGTAAGTGCACATTCATTAGTCCAGATGTCCACGGCCCACGGTGTTTGTAACTTGTGCAGCGTTTCACAGAAAAATGTAACACGTACCTAAAACGACTAAACTGGACCCTGTGTATTGCTGCCTGCAGATAACATTATTTTTATTATTATTAACAATAATAGTAATAATAATAATAATAATAATAATAATAATAATAATGATGATAATAATATAAACTATATTTCGACAGGATTCTAATACAATGATTATTATCTATTGTTATATAATTTATTATTATTTCTCATTATAGATATCATTAACAGGTAGGTAATAGGTATTTTATTGTAAATAAAATAAAATGTATATATCCGTCCTTCCCTCTTCCTCTTCCTGCTATCCCAGTGCCAGCAGAAGATCATTGCTGACCCAGACCGGTTGATGTCTGTAGCGCTGGAGTGCATCTACAGCTGCGAGAGAGACGACCAGCTCAGCCTCTGCTACGACGTCCTGGAGTGTCTGCCGCAGCGGGGCTATGGGTCAGCGTGCAACACACACACACACACACACACACACACACACACACACAATAACGCACGCACACACACACACACACACACACACACACGCACACACACACACGGACATAAACACACGCACACAATTTCAAACAGCTAACTAAATGTTGGGTGTGGTGTCATGAAAGCAAAAGAAAGTGTTTCTTCTTCTGGATCGTGGTCCTCACAGTGAGGAATGGTTGTGCAGTTCAGACTGGTTTCTTATTGATCGACAATTTTACACCCACTCATCTATACACACGTGTACACACACACACACACACACACTCAGACCTTTTTCCCCCACTACCTCTTTATTTCTTTCCCTGTCTATTTCCCGTCTCTCTCTCTCGCTCTCTCTCTCTCTCCCTCTCTCTCTCTCTCTCTCTTTCTCTCTCTCTCTCTCCTCTCCCAGGACCTATCAATAAACCTAACAACCCCCCCCCCCCTCTCTTTCTACCCATCTGGCATTACTGCTTCCCTCTCTCTCCCTCTCCCATGTCTCTCTCTCTCCCACACCCACTCTCCCTCTCCTCTTCCTTCTCTCCTGTGAGACTTTGCTAAACACGGACTACCTACCTGTGACAGGATCCTTAGCCGGTTTTCTTTCCCTCCGCTCGGATTCGGTCTTCCCAAAAAAAGTCGACATATAGACAGCTAGACTTACTAGATCATGTTCCGGATCCTTCTGCCCCAATCAATTCGGAGAGCAACTTCCAAGAGGAAACCTCAAATAAATATTTCTTCACTAACCTCAACATATATTTCTGACTTTAGTCGTGCAACTGTATTGTTTGTTTCATTGTTTGATCTAATTTGATTCAAATAAATACACAGTAGGCCAGAGTTTCCGTTGGAAGAAATTGCTGCCAGTCCACGTGTCCTGGAAGATTTCAGTGTCCTGGACAATTGGGAGAGATTCCGGTCAAATATTATCTGATATATTAAATATTATCCTTCTTATCATGAAGGAATGTATATTTATAATATGTTTTATTTAATATTGAAAATAAAATAAGTCCCATCATTTAACTCCGTTTAAAAAATAAATAAATACAACACATATTTCTACTTGAAATCAAATAATTTCCGTTTGTGAAAAATAAAATTTATATGGTAAGTAGCTCTAAATGAATAATAAAAGTTTGTGGTGTTGCATGTCCTGTCGACATATTTTACACAATGGATATTTACCGTCTGCTTTGGGTCGGAACTTAAATACAGCGGTACCTCGACTTACGACTGCATCTACTTACAACTAATCCAAGATACGAGTAGCGATAGTCGCGAAAATTTGTATCGACTTGCGACTGCTCCGAGATATGACCGTGGAAATTTGCACTTGGCGCGTCGGCCGCCAGTCAGCAGTCGGTCAGCAGTCGGTCAGCAGTCAGTTAGCAGTCAGCGGGCAGTCAGTCAGCGGGCGACCTACATCGTGTGTGCACGTAGTTCGTGGCTTATCGATATTTTTTTCATATTTACTGTGTATTTTGTTTATTTTCACCCATCATGATTTCATAATTTATATGGGAAAAATTGCTTCGACATACGACTGTTTTAACATACAGTCGTAAGTCGAGGTACCACTGTATAAACAAAAATGGCCAAACTATGGATGTTTGTGTCCCTGTTCTTTCATCTTTCTGCTTCTCCTCAGACTGCTCCTTGTGTGTGTGTGGGTGTTTACAAGCGCAACCTGTCCATGAGGGAGGGGGCGGGGCTTATTTCTGTCTCATATTGTGTAGGTCCCACCTTGCCGCCAAAACAGTCCTGACCTGTGAAGGCATGGACTCCACAAGACCTCTGAAGTTGTCCTGTGGTATCTGGCAGAAAGACGTTAGCAGCAGATACTTTGTCATATAAGTTATGAGGTGGGGCCCCCATGGATAGGGCTGGTTGTTCCAGCACATCCCATAGTTGCTCGATCGGATTGAGATCTGGCGAATTTGGAGGCCAAGTCAACACCTTGAACTCTTTGTCATGTTCCTCAGACTATTCCTGAACAATTTTTACAGCGTGGCAGGGTGCATTATCCTGCTGAAAGAGGCCACATCCATCAGGTATTACTGTTGCCATGAAGTGGTGTACTTTGTCTGCAACAATGTTTAGGTAGGTGGTCACCCAGAGCATCACACCGCCACCGCTGGCTTGCATTTTTCCCATAGTGCATCCTGGTGGCGTCTCTTCGCAAGGTAAATGAGGCACACGCACCTGGCCATCCACATGATGTAAAAGAAAATTCTGATTCATCAGACCAGGCCACCTTCTACTACCTTCTACCATTGCTTCATGGTCCATCTTAACTTTTTCAGAAATTTGTGCTACAGTAGCTCTTCTGTGGTATAACATGATATGGACTTATATGGACTTTTATGATATTCATAGTTTAGTTTGGGTGCTACGAAAGCTTTAACAAAACAAAGGTCCTTAGCTCTCAGGGAAGCGAGTTCTATTACATTCAGAAATTCTCACACCATATATCAGATAAATACTTAACTATTTCTTAATCAAACAATAAATGTTTATTCATAATAACAGAGTTTAATTATATAAGAAAAAGGTTTAGGTAGAAAAATTAATTGAAGGCACTTTAAGACCGAAACATGCACCTGGGGAATGAAATGAGGGCTGCTATGGAAAGAGGAGGATATTGACTGAGAGAGATTGTATTTTATTGCGCTTTAATGCACAGCTAACCTATTCGAACCTGAATAATAAAATAAAGAGATCGCCATGCCACACCAACGTCACTTTTCCATGAGCTTTACCGGAGTTCTGGTCTTACTGGGTTTGCCTTTTCCTGGATCACCATATCGGCTCCGATGGGTCGTCTTGTCTTTGTAACCGGATGGCCTTGAGATTTCCAAGGGCTATCTTGTCCGGAGCTGCAAGAAGGGTCACGGATCCTTCCGTATTGTTGTGTTCTGGAATGGCGGGATGCGGCAAATGTGTTTAGCAGGAGTTCTTCCTGGCTCGACGTGTGGTGGCATTGTGGCTTGCTGGCGGCTTCGGTTCTGGTGTGTTTGTTCGACGCAAGGTGAAGTGTCTCGTCTGAAAATAGTCTGTTTGCCCGGGTCGAGCAGTCACACAAGCCGGCAAAGGTATTGTTAAACCGCAGGGTTTAGCATTTAGATTCGGAGGTTCAGCGTGCTAATTTCTCCGCGCCGGTTGACGTATGGAAGTGTCTCTGAGGATCTTCTACAACTTGGCAAAGTCGTGGTATGTAAAATGTGGTTTCAAGGACAAATAGAAAGACAGGCTGCATGCCACCGTGCCATGTAAAGTGAAAGAAAGATTACTTCAGGTAAATGTATCAACGGGAGTCTTTGCAGCGCATGGCGTTTCAAAAATAAAAATACCCAGCCATGAAGTATTAGTACTCACTGGAACAACAAGGGGGGGTTGAGGTAAAAAAATGCCCAGTGGAGCAAGAAGTAGTGAAAGTTAAAAATTGTAACTCGCACAAAGACGGGCGTTTGTCCCCACACGCCACGGCACTATCCCCTGGTGACGTCATTAGCTTTTATGGTATCAATTAATTTGCCGATTGTTTTTTAAGGTTAAAAACTATCGATTAAGGAAATTTCTTTTAATTTCAATCCCTACCCACAAGACCTGCGCTGTGGAGAAGCGCTAACCCAGTCGGCTAGTCATCACAATTTGGTCCTTGTCAAAGTCGTTCAGATCCTTATGCTTGCCCATTTTTCATGCTTCCAACACATCAACTTTAACAACTGACTGTTCACTTGCTGCCTAATATATCCCACCTCTTGACAGGTGCCATTGGAACGAGATGATCAATGTTATTCCCTTAACATGTCAGTGGTTTCAATGTTGTATCGGTCTATCGGTGTAAATACGCTAGTTTCTCCAATGGCGGACCCTGCCATGAACATTCCAAACATTATATAGAGGAGCAGATACATTGAATGGCTGTTGATTAAAAATTGTCCAGATAATTTTTTTTTTTTTATTATTATTATTATTATTATTATTATTATTATTTTTTTTATAAAATAATCTTAGGGATTACAACTTTAAATGTCTGCTTGGTCACCCACACATCTGGTTCTTAAAACACAGGTGGAATGCCTTCAATTGTGCTTCACACTTCTGTGTGTCGTAGTAGCAGCACAGAGGGTATTGCTGAGAAACAAGGAAAGGTAAAATGGATGATTACAATTCTGCTTAAACCTCGGGATTGGTATGATCCTGTCATACCCACTGCTTTTACTGTGTGGAATGTAGCTGTGGCGAGTTCTAGAGAAAAAGTTCCCCCTTGCAGAACACTTCAGTCCCAGCTTCAAAGAAGCTTTTAACAAATATTATGAAAACTCAACAAGAAGTACTTCTGCCATATCTGCAATATTGCAAAAAAAAAACCAACGACAAAACATTTGAAGTCAGTAGACCATTTCTCTGCACAATTTGGTTCTAAATACTAGTACCAAAAATGGTTGAAAGGAAAGTGAGTTGTGAGGCGGCGTACATGTGCAGCCCTTGTTGGTCACAGTGGAGGAATCTGTGAACATGCTGTTCCTGTCATTGTGCTGGTTCACAGTGTACCTCAGCTATAGAGAGAGAGAGAGAGAGATGGCAGAATAGAAAAGCAGAGCGAGGGAAAGATGGAAAGTTTTTTAATGATTTTGAGCCAGTTCAATGGCTCTGACCAGCTGTATGTTGCTTGACACTTTAAAGAGAAATAGCCGCATTACCGTTAAAGTCTCCCTGTGAGCCTGCAGGGCACAGTCACTGCCCGGGCTGATGACAGCAGCAGCAAATATTTTGCGGAGGCATACATCAACGTCAAGTCAAGTTTGTTTCTGTTGCCCCTCATCTCAGTATCTGTCTCAAAGGGCTTTGCATGCCCACGTTCAAATAAATTTTGGTGGGATCCCATTGACCCGGGGCCCTCAGGCGGTCAGTGGATGTTGAACTCTACCCTCCGTGGGTGAGGAAGGACTATATGAGTGTTGGCTTATTGTAGGACTTTTATCGTAGGATATATTCGATTTTCCTCAGTTGGTCTATGGTGGAGGAGGATGCTGGTCACTATATGTGGAGAGCTGCTTCAGAGCTAGTTTTTGGTACGGGGTATGTAGGATAGGAATAATTCATAGGTTAATCCTACAAACTTAACAACTGGTCACTGGATCACTAAACGCCAACAACGGTGTCTTTGGCTGTTTCAGTGTGAGAGAGACAGCTTAATTACTTCTAAATAGAGAGAGAGGGAGAGAGGGAGAGAGAGAGAGAGAAAGAGGGAGAGATGACCCAGAATACATTACCACGAGGCAGAACATCTTGGGCTTTTATTTTTAGGAGGGGCACAGTTAAGCCCCACAGCGGCAACACCCCCCCCCCACCCCCCACCCCCCCACCCCACATACTCAAACATACATCTAAATACAACCACATTTTAGATGGATTGCAGCGGAATCGCTTAAGAGTTGTTGATAACAAACTAAACTCACTGTGTGTGGGTGTATGTTTTGTTTCATCTTGCAGGCCAGAGACAGACATCACCGCCTCGCTCCACGACCAGGTGGACAAACTCGAAAAGCACCTAAGGTACTCTCTCTCTTCCTCTCGCTCTGATTTGACACATTTTTACATTTTCTCTCTTTTTCTCTCTAATTTTTGACATATCTAGGCTACACCTAAACTTTCCACCGCTTGCAAGTCGTCAGTTTAAATCTGGGAAAACTTATAATTATTCTTAAAAAAACCTGTGTTTAAAACATTAAAATATGCACTGTTCCAGGGATGTCACCTTTTACCTTGTTGGAAAGTTAAACTGGAGCTACTACTTATAGACCCGACACCCATAATTCACCACCTTTGCTGCACTGTAAAATAAACACAAAGGAGAGATGTGCCACTGTGGGAAACACACACACACACACACACACACACACACACACACACACACACACACGTTGAAGACACATACATGCAAACGCCTCAGGCATTGACAGGTTAGAAACCAAACCTCTCTCTCGCTCTTGCTCTCTCTCTGCCCCTCAGGGTGAACTCCCTTAGTCAGAGAAGTGATGAGATGGTAGAAATTGACGGTTAGGATTGAAGAGGGGATGATGGAGTGAGAGGATGAGAACGACAGATGTGGTGTGGTGGGGGTTAGGAATATACACACAAACTTTCTGAACGTGCAAATACACACACATAAACACATGGATACGCAAGTATTCAGAGGCACCTGTTTACAATGTTAATGAGGTGCAGCAGAGAGGGAACATCTGTAGTGGCACAAACCTTTTGAGACTCTGGCTGCCATGCAAACCCCTCAACACACACATACACACATGCTACATACATACATACATATGTATGTATATATATATATATATATATATATATATATATATATATATATATATCTTGTGCAATCACACAATACAGAAGCCAAAAATGCAAAAAGTCAAATAAATGTTTGTCTCTGCTCTCTGCTTCACCAGCCCTTGTACACACACATTCACATTTTATACACACACACACGCACGCACACGCACTGATGTGCTGTCTTCCCGGCATGCAGTTTATCATGTTGCTCTGGAGTCTTGCTCTACACTTTCCTGTTTGCACCCCGGCTTACAAATGGCTTTCTGCTGACAAAATAATGAACAGCTAAGAGCAAACACATCCCCTCTTTTTTTTTTTTTTCTCCCTCCGCTTACTCCCCTTCCTCTTATCTGTTCCCTTTTCATTTTCTTCCACTGTTTTACATTTTGTGTCCTTGTTGCCTCATACGCCTTCCCCCCTCTTGGTAGCTGACCTTTGTCCTCTCCTCTACTTGTATCAACACCACTTAGTGGTGTTTTGGTCTGATGATGGGGTTGATGAAGTGATGTGAGTGACTGTGTGTATACACAGCGTGGTGGAGGTGCTGGAGAAGCATGCTCTCCAGAAGCCCATCTTCTACGTGAAGAACAGTCAGAACAGTGAGGAAGAGGCTCACCAGCTGATGGTCAAACTCTGCCGCCACACTGGACGGAAGTATGGATCAACACAAAACACACACATATACTGTGTACACCCACACACACACACACACACACACACACACACACACACACACACACACACACACACACACACACACACACACACACACACACACACACACACACACACACACACACACACAGGCATAGATGGTTTATAGAGTCGTCTAGAAAAACCTGAATGTGTCCTGACAATCTGAGTCTCCGATTAATGCTGGTGGTATTCAGGTATTATGTACTTTGAAACCATAGATGCACACTTTTATATGCACTTTTAAACTTTCTTCATTATTATTATTATTATTATTATTGTTAATAATAATAATAATAATAATAATATTTATATTATTAATAATATGTTTAATATTATTATTATTATTATAATGATATTAATATTATTAATATGTTTATGATAATAATAATAGTAATAGTAATAATATTATTATTTTTATTATAAGTCTGCTGGGCTGGACCCCTAATTTTTTTAATTATTATTTTTTAATCTTGGCTTTTTTTGGGGCTTAAAGTATCTGAAACATGACATTCGCAGTACCCAGGACGTTTCAGATGTCTTGGTGTTTGATTTGAGTTTGATCAATATCTATCTACATTTGGAGCAGAAATTTGTGAAATACCATCCCAATTCTAACCCTAGTAAAATACTATTGAGGCGATTTGAGTAGTTTGTTGGAAGGAAACTCGTTAAACTGTAACCCGTGCTGCCTTTTACAAAACCCTGAAAACTATAATCGCTCACTGAAGGCATCTTGACACCACAGGAAGTTCTAAGAAGCTTTGGAAACCACCCTTTCTATTGTGTCTGCACTGCATGATCCAGAAACGATCATAATTGTAAAACACTACTCTTGAGGGATATTTAATATATATTGTATTATTATTAGTAGTGGTGGTATTAATATTAATAATGCTAAAAATTACGTGTGTATGCGCGCGTGTGTGTGTGTGTGTGTGTGTGTGTGTGTGTGTGTGTGTGTGTGTGTGTGTGTGTGTGTGTGCAGAAACCCGCCAGTCAGTGAGCCAGCGTGGAGGGGTTTACTTCAGGACCTTCTGGACATGCAGCAGAACGTCTACACCTGTCTGAGCCCAGAGACCTGCCACCAGGTACTGAACCAGACCTCTGCAACACACCATAATAAGAAAAACCCATAGTAACCAATACAACCTTCAGTGAAAAAAAAACCTTAGCTGGAGAAATGTGCTTTATGGATTCCGCATTAGCAGGGGGACATTTGATTGTGCACATGACTGAATTTTTGAGCTGATAAAGTACAATATACACGTCAAGTGGTGAAAGGCTTGAGTCTAGTATAAATGATGCTAAGAATACTAGTAAAGTTCAGTCTTCTGACCTATCGCAGATCTTTGTGGAGTCCCTGCTGTGCTCCAGCCGAGTGGAGAACACTCGCCTGGCGGGGCAACTCATGCACTGCTCAAAGGTACCATGCATTCACATGCCTCTTCTCAGACGTAATTGCCTTCCGTTCGTCACCGTTTCCTAATGCGGTCCTCCTAAATGACTGCTCTCAGGACCCAAGCTCCGTCAGCTTGTCCTTTCGGGGGAAAAGCCCTGCTCTGAGGGTGGCCTACGAGCGCAGTGTAGAGCTGGTGCTGGCTGCCGCTAGAGAATACTTCAACTCCTCCTCCACCCTGACGGACCCCTGCATGGACCTGGCCAGGTGAGGAGACGGGGGGGGGTTGTGTTTGGTACCGATTTCCGCGTCGCATCGGAGCGTTTGGAACACATATACGTCTGGTTCAAATGGGGCCTACAGGGTTGATCAAGGGCTGTACTCGTATTCATTTATCTCGGAGACCAACAACAAATCTTTTATACACAATCAAGAAAATAATACAGGCTTACGGAAGCTCTGAGGTGCAAAACTAACTCCAAAATGGAGTTTAATGTGAGAAGGAAGAATTTGGTCAAGCAGGCACAGGCATTTTAACTCTCCATAAAGATGCTGGATGTATGGCTTAAATAGCTTTTGAGCTTTAGTGTATCTCCCTAGTTCCAACAGGAGCTAGACTGGTTCATCCCATCTGCCCATCAGTATCTTGGTTCTGGGCACACAGGGATGAAATTGGTATTGACCTTCTCATCTTTAGCTGGAAAAGACACCAACGCTAGTAAATTGGATTATCCCTTTATTCTGTGTGCTTTTATGATTGGCAACGACTAAATGAATGGTTGCCACCGGGGGCATGCCACCTGTTACACTCTGGAGTGAATGTATTGTTTGTACTGTATCTGTGTTAGTGGGAGCAGAACTCAGGGGGTTGTCGGCGAGTGTCTCACCTTCCTGTCTGCTCCTGGTGGGAAAGTGGGCCAGTAATTGGGTCGTCATTCTTTTATAGTAGCCAATAGAGAGTCCCCAGCACGCACGCACGCACGCACACACACACACACACACACACACACACACACACACACACACACACACACACACACACAGACTATAGTGTAACACCAATTTTGTTTTCACAATTTGTTGTTTTGAAATTAATTACTATACACCCAGCTTTTCTGTGCCCATATTAAATAGATTCTCACACAAAGACACACACACACACACACACACACACACACACACACACACACACACACACACACACACACACACACACACACTGAGTGCTTTATAGCCTGCACCCAAAGCATCCTCTTATTTGGTCAAGGACAAAAAAGACAGACCAGTCCGACACCATAGTGATGGTTATGGAAAGAGAGAGCAAGCTGTACACAGATAAAAGGAGGATTAAGATGAAGATTAGAAAAAATTAGGCAGGTACTCCATTCATCCCTGGAGGGAAAATTAAAGTGAATCAAAAGCTTTAACATGTTATTGACTCTGGTGCAGATTACCCAAACTACAGGACAATAAGAACTTCCTGTGAGAACGGTACAGACAGATGAAGCGTCTATTAAATAAACACAAACGGGGAAAAATAAAAAGAAGCAGTTGAGGAAGTGCGTTGTTGTGTTGTTGTCGTCGTTTTGGCTCCCGCCTCTCGGAGAAGGTTTTCCCCCCCCCCACCCCCCTTGGCCCCGCGGTGACTCAGAAACATAGAAATGAAGCGGAAATGAAGCGAGAGACGGAGAGGAAGGGGAGGATGAGGGGAGAGGAAGGGGTAGATTGCAACGCTGGTCCAACTAAATCTGTTTTAGAGAGGACAGTGAGCACGAAGCGTCTTTTTGTTGTTTGTTTGTAGAATAATTTCATCGAAGTGGGTGCACTTCCTGTCAGGCAAATATTAACTTTTGTGTGGGTGTACCTACCTTGTGTACCTACAAAAATATATCCTGCCAAGCATGGTGGTATGCTCTTGAAGCTAGAAGCGGATTTGTGAACATCGGCTTCTCAAAGGCACTTTCTCCACACACACACACACACACACACACACACACACACACACACACACACACACACACACACACACACACACACACACAGGCTTTCACAACATGAGTGCAATCAACATGCCCTCTTTCTGTCTCTCGTTCGCCAATCCACATTTTCTTTTTTTTTCTCCGCTCTAATTTGCCAGGCCAAAGCACTCACTCTGTCTCTCTCTCACTCTCTCTCTTGCTCTCTCTCGCTCTCTCTGGCAGGAATGTCGGACATGTTGAGAGTCAGGGAATCAGTGAAATGCGTGTTTCAAAGTTTGGTGTTTTTTGGTTGTCAGATGGTGTTGGCGTCCCGGGGATAGGGAGAGAGAAGCCGCGTTACACTGGTGCCTGTTGGTTTTCTGACCTCAAACCCAATGCGATGGTCAACGGACGAAACAAAACAATAATGTTGTCTATTTATTTTGAGAAAAGTGTTTTTCAGAACATCTCAAGGGCAGGCTCTCTACTTCCAGGACTGAATCAAATCACGCCTGCGTCAGATGCCCCCCCCCTTCCTATAAGCTGGATTTATTTATTTTTTTCCCGTGATTATTTTTTTCCCCCCCTTCACTTTCTCTTTTTGCGTTACTTCTTTCGACGGGATAATTGGGAGATGAAAAACCGAGCAAATTAAATGTGAAAATATTCCTGCATTTTTAACAGGCGGGCCTGAAGAACGCACACACATTAGCGTATTGCTACATATGCTCAGTGATGTGCTACATAATCCTATTAGCGGTAATGAGTGTGGATCGTGTTCTGAGGGAAACTCGTCCCCTTGTAGATCTGTCATATTAGTCTACACTTGTATTGCCAGGAAAAGAGGATGCTGCGAAAGAAATCCGCTTGAGTGGCCTCGAATCGTCACGCTCAAACTTGCCGTTTTTTGCGGAGCGCATTCATGGAGGTTTTAAAAACGTTTCCCTTCCATGGTTTGTCGGCCCGAGCCGCTCTCGGCGGCCGGCGACTGGATTGATTGTTCATGCTTTTTCGAGCGGCCGCCTTCAGTGTTTTCTGTGACTGTTCCAGATTGAATCTGAAGTTGTTCCTGCTCCTTCACATCTATTTCCAGTGCCAAGTTTCGTTTGACTCACAGCTGCAGCTTGTTAACAGCAGATTGATTCAATTTATGAAATGTGGTTTTTAATTGCCTTTTAATTCGCCGTTTCCCATGTGAGAGTTTAACTTTCCTGTTTGTGTGTACCTATGTACATTTATTTTCTCTATCCCATTTAAACCCATTTGCCCTCCTGCGTATTGGTGCTGGAGCGTATTAAACAATGTCCACATCCTTGCATTTACGCTGTGATTGTGACTCAGTAGATGCAATTTACTAATGAAGCCACCTTTAATATTTCTTTACATATGTCCTTTAAAACAAGGTCACACCATAAACTGCATGCTGTAGACATTTTATACCACCTGTATTAAATGAACTACCTCCTCACTTCACGACCTACCTGTTTAACGACCGTTCAGACTTAGAACCGGCTCTCCGACCAGTCTGTATTGTACGCTTTGACAAAAACGCGGCATGCCGACGGCGTCTCAGCGTCAAGCACGACATGTATATAATATATATGCTCTATACACTGTATACATCTCATCTCATCACCGTTCTCAGACTCGTTCCCGCAGTCTGTCAGTATTCACTACACAAGCGTTTACAATGGCCACGCCCCCTCACCGTTAAATAACACGAGTCCTCGCTTATCGAATAAATTCACTGAACGACCTGGTCCGAGGAACTGAACTCGGCCGTTAAGTGAGGAGTACCTGTAATACATTTCTGTCTTTATTGAATAAGTGGCATGGTAGATGGTTCTGCTTTTGTTTTGTTTTGTTTTTTATCCAACAAGACAACACTCTCCCATTCTACATTTTAAGCTTCTGCTCCGACTTCTACAGCCCATTCATTTTTGTGTTGCTACTTTTAAAACGTACTTAAAGGCCACCTCCAGCCAAGTTCCCATCCTGTTTTCCTCCCCCATTTTCTGCCAAGTGAAAACACTATGAGCTGGTGTCAGTACACCCTGAGTGAAAGTGAACATGGCGATTACCCAAAGAAACTTTTGGAGGATTTCTTTATGTCGATATCTACGCTCAATAGACTCATTTTCAAAAGGCCGTTGTTGCTCAGTTGCTGTTTGAGAAATGGTTTTATTTCACGGTAAGTGGCCGCAGCGTGGAAAGTCATGTATTTTATAGGGTGCTTGAAATTCGAATCTTTTTGCTCAGAAATGTGTTATTTTTGTTGGAAACAGTATGGCGCTGACCGTGAAATCGATGTGCTGCAGCAGAGAGTGCTGTAGAAAAATCATCATCCTCCATTAGTCAAATGTTCTTATCACTCCAGTGAATTGACCTATGGGTTGGCTTGTCTTTAAGGCAGTTGGATTGAAGCTGTTAGCCTGCAAAACAGTGTTTTCATCATTCCATTCCATTACATGATGTCGTTTAACAGACGACTTATCCAAAGCGACTCCCCATGAGTACATTTGTCATCAGTAGTCGAACCAAATTCACATCAGTCACAGCCGAAGCCTTCAATAGGAACAAGTAACATTAATTGAGTCAAACGTTTTAGTGGATAAAAAGGCGCAGATCGTTAGGAGGCCTCGAGGTCAAGTAGGGCGCAAGTGTGACCTGAGGAAGAAGTGTGTGAAGAGTCTTCATGTGTCTTCAGTTTGCCCTGAAAGATTGATCAAGATTCAGGGAGCCAACTCCACCGCTGCAGTGTCGGGGATGGGAGGAGCCAAGACAGGGATGAGCCACTTCTGAGGCCACTCACGACGGTGACTTTATTGGACTAAAGAGTGACCCATATTTGAGGAGGAGAAGTTCAGTGCACTACCTTGTAAGCTAGTTCCAGTGACCTGTGTTTGACACAAGAAGAATAGATTATAGCGAAGAGTCTTAAAGAAGTTGGAAAAAATTTGAGGTTCTCTGTTGAGCACCAGACCGGGCTGCAGCGTTCTGCAGATCTGACGATGCAGACTGGAAGCCATAACCCTCTTCTGGACCAGAGGTTGTCCTGCTTCTCTCCAAAGTAATGGACATATTCTCTGGATGTTGTTGAGGGGAAACCTTCCTGCGAGGGGGATTGCAGTAATGTTGGCCATTTTTATTTTATTTTTTATAAAATATGAAAAAGACAAATATTTAAAAACGATATCTCGAAATTGAAGAAGTAGCCCGTGTCTCAATCCTTTGTTGTAGTGGGATATTATTATTGGGCGTTTTCGTATTCAGTTTGCATAGAGGAGTAGGATTTCTTGATTCAAGGGTGGCATATTGTCTGTTTTTAGTTGTGGTATCAACTAAGGAACAAGTTCTTTCATGTCGAAATCAACAAAGCTTGAGATCCTTTCATTGAGCCTCCTACAGCGGATTTCACAGACGGCGTCCCGGATTTTTGCTTTTTTTGGACTGTGTCGATATCTGTCAGAATATAGGGACATGGGTGGAGGTTCACTGGAATAACAAACAAACTTGAAACGAAAATTCAGATATTGAACCTTTCCCTCGTTTGGGGGTGTGGGGGGGGGTGTCAGAGGACTGTTTGATATTAAACATTGAAATGATGGTCGTCTTGAGCGATTTGGCTCATTAAAAGCCATAGCGTGCCTGGCTCTTATGTGGACCTGGTCCGTTGACCACTCGTTTCACTTGATCGTGCGTGTTTTGGAGCTCTGTATGTTTGCTGATCTTTCATTTCAGGGCGTGTCTTCAGCTGATTGTGGACTGTCCTCCAGCCGTCCAGGAAGAACTGGACCTCATTACCGCCCTCTGCCAACTGGAGGACTTTGGTGTCAACATCCTCCCATTGCAAGGTACCATAGAGTTTGCATAGGGTGTGTTAACCCTGGGCCTTACTGTGATGTGAGATAATATGTGATATTTGATTGTGACACTAACATTTATTGGATATTTTGCGACGTTCGGGAACTGTATTGTGTCATGTCTGAGACACATACAAAGAAGACTGAGGTTAGAAGGGCTACTATGTTTTTTTGATTGATTTAATACAACGGGGAAATTCCTGCTTTGAATTTGAATCAGAAATCCTTCATTAGAGCAGTTACTGTGCTACTTTATCAAGTGCAGAGTGATCCACTTTATAGAACCCCTTATTTTCCTATTTGGGCCCAAAGCAGAGCACAGCAAACCCTTAACAAGCTCTCTTTACAGATGAATGTTTGCTCTGCATTTGAATGCATTCGGATCACTGTTAACGATAATGGATTGTGATTTGAATGTTTTCAGTTGATTTGTATCGCTCGTTATTCAAGCCACAAATTGGGGTCATGAAGCAGATTGGAAGACATCGCTCGCAAACACCCTTTCCCCATTAACTTCCAGTGTTTTCTTTTTGCCATCAATTACCCCCATATCCCCTCTTATGTCACCTCTCTACCCTGCTTTATCTAAATATATGGTTATTTATGGATCAACTGATGAGAAAACAACATCTGTCTGACTGCCTAATTAGAATTGAAGCATTTGGTGTGTGTGTGTGTGTGTGTGTGTGTGTGTGTGTGTGTGTGTGTGTGTGTGTGTGTGTGTGTGTGTGTGTGTGTGTGTGTGTGTGTGTGTGTGTGTGTGTGTGTGTGTGTGTGTGTGTACAGCTTTCTGTCGCAGCATGTGGTGTGATTTGTGTGTGTGCGTGCGCGTGAGATCGTGTACCTGTATAGCTTTGTGATTGTATGTTTACTGTGTCTTTTGAGAGTCTGTTGGTCTGTGTGAAACGGCAAAATCTGGTTAAAACGAGGGAAGCCTCCCTTTCATCTTCCTGTGAGCAAGACTCTTCTCTCTCTCTCTCTCTCTCTCTCTCTCTCTCTCTCTCTCTCCCTCCCATCTCGCTCTGTCTCTGTTCAAGTTCATGTGCCCGCACAAAAACACACCTGTGCATGCACACGTCTCCTCCTTTTCATCGCAATGTGTTTACACTCCGGCGGTAAACTCGGACAATTTTTCAATCAGTATCCGGTCCACATGGACTCTCTCTCCCACTATCTCTTTCGGCTCCTGTTTTGGATCCATCCATGCGGAAGTTTCCGGGTATGGCGGTCTGCTAAAGGAAGCCGCAGTGCTAGAAAAGAAGCGGCGTGGCCCTGCATTGTCTCACGTCCAAACCCGGGCCCTGTTCCTCCCCCAGGCCTCTGGGCCTCCCCTCTAACTTGACTTTGATGGAGAAAGACTCTCGTTCTATGTCTCTCTCCCCCTCTCTCTTTCTCTCTCTCTCTCTCTTACTTATACGCTATATTGTATATACTGTGTGTGTGTGTGTGTGTGTGTGTGTGTGTGTGTGTGTGTGTGTGTGTGTGCGTGCCTGCGTATTTTTTTTTCTCACCCTCTCTCTCCATGGCTCCCTGTTTCCTCCTTTTCTATTATTAATTCACTTATTTTGAAGAAAAAAACAAAGGGAGGCTGAAGTGGCACCAGCAATAGAGGGAACAAGGTGCAGAGATGTGTGAAAGATGATCACAATGGAGGAGACTTACGGCGAAAAGAAAGCCCAGAGCTCTGGATGTGCAGGAAAAAAATAACCCAGAGAACAAAACAAAGAAAGAAGCTGAGGAGAAACGTGCTCAATTAATCTGAAGTTTGACTTGACCAGTGTTACTTGTTGCTATAGAGCTCAACAGTGACCGCCCACTTTTAGAAGGGCTCCGTTTCTGGAAGAGAATCTCCCATTCATTCACTCCATTGACATTTCAAAAAAAATAAAAAAATGAAAGAGTTTTAAGCGTGTAACCAAGCCAACCAACTACCAGATGAATGTTGACCATAAAACATTAGATTTGGAGCAAAAGTAATTTGGAAAACTGAAAAAAAGGTATGGCTGTGTACATAATTATTTTGAGAGTGAAGGAACTACTCATCCCATGAACTATAGTTTATGGGATGATATTCAGCCTTTGTCATTATTATAGTGTTTATATTGTTGATAATAGTGTAAGTCATGGTTGCTCTGTGGTTAACCAAACATAAATGATCATAGACTTCTGTGGTAGCAGTACACACTCGCCGACAGTGATGTTAAACATACCACACCACAGGTGCTGTCATGGCGAGCTCCACCAATCAGAGATGTCACTGTTACACTTTAGGGTTGTGGGTAGTGTAGTACTTCTCCATGACATCCCAAATAAAACATGTTTTTCTAAAAACTAGGTTGATATATGGACTTTTGGCTTCTACAGGGGCATATGAAATTGTTTCATAATCTTATCTTTAGTGGTAAGTCTACCTGGAATGGTTACGACATTATGGCTAATAATCAAAACCTTGATTTTAGCCGAGCTCTGTTGGCTCGGCTAACAGAAGATAATCAACTTGTGTTTACCATGATATCAAAATAAATCGCTCTCCAGAATAGAGGATTTTCATGGACGCATGTCTCTTCCATTTGACTCGTGTTATTTGGATGACAGTGGAAAGTAATACATTTAATCTCAGAAATATTATATAATTTAGAATGCTATTGGAAAAAAAGTCCCAACGTTTTTTGGTTGCATGGATCTTCTTGTCAGTATTTTCCCCATATAGCAATTCACATTTTTTGTTTTGCTCTCCTTAGTGAACGCAGAATGTGTGTGTGTTGTGCAGTTCTATGAATTTATACATACAGTAGGCCCTTTTTTCTGTGTGTGGGACCCACTGGGATCGATGGATCTGAAACACCCACCAAGCCCTCGCTGTATTGATTTGCACCGAAATCACCACCCTCACAAGCACTAATTTAGACAAATTATTATTTATTTTTTTATTTAGATATAAAAGCCTAAGGCTGTCATTGTTACGACATGCACAGGCAAAAAACACAACACTCCAAGACACGGCATTAACATGTGGGTTGGAGAACAGGTAATCCTGTTGTCACCTGGAGATCTCTACTGCGCCTCAGGCAACCTGCTTCAGAGGCCGAATCCCCCCAGAATTCCCTGCAGGCCTCGCCAAAAGTGGTGCCAAGCACTGAGATACGTGAGATAAGCGTAGAGGTAAAAGAATGAGACAATTTAAAAAAATATATACATACAGTATATCTAAAAGGAGAGCCAAATAATTTGAATTGCAATAAGGGGACATATTGACAAGATGTTCAATGCAACCAAAAAAGTATGAATTGTTTTTCCTACAGAGCTACTTTGTACTTCTCAGAGAAAGTATCCTACTTTCCACTGTAAGCCAAATATTATTTATAAAGTGCCTTTCAAAACCAGAGTTACAAGGTTCTGTACAATGAAAAACATTAAAGAAAATATAAATAAAAATAGAAAGTCAGAAACAGAAATGCATAAAATAACAATATTAAAAACTGCACAGGAAGAAATCACAATAAACAAAGTGCTTCTTAATGAGTTGAGTTTTTAACAGCTGAAAACTATCCACTGACTGCAGTTTTTTTTTACAGCTCAGGGAAGACTGTTCCAGAGAGTGGGGGCTGTAACAGCAAAAGCTTGGTCAACCTTGGTTTTTAGCCTCAATTTCCGGACGGCCAGGGGGCCTTGATCAGATGACCTGAGAGATCCCAGTGATCTCACTGTCGTTTGGAGGCACAATAGCTCTGAAATGTAACGTGGGGCCAGCACATGTAGTTCTTTATAGGGGTTTAAAATCATTTTAAAATCAATTCTGCCGTCGATGGGTAACTGCTGTAGAGCGCCAAGGACTGGTGTGATGTATGACCCATGTCGCATCTTGGTTAAAAGTATAGCAGCCGCGTTGTGGACCAACTGGAGCTGACACACAGAAGAGCGACTCAGGGTGGTAAACAGTACATGGCAATTATAAAGAAGAGAGGAGACAAAAACGTTTTCCAGATCTTGAAGGGAAAGTACAGATTTGATTTTGGCGATGTTTCTTTGTTAAAAGAAACAGGATTTCACGGCTTTCTTTATTTGCGATTCAAAGTTCATGTGTTGGTCAAAGAAGACTCCTAGGTTTTTTGACTCCTAGGCTCGCTTGACATTTGCTGGTAAAGGACCAATACTCTTATTTTTTTGGTGATGCTCTCAGGGCCTAGAAAGGACTTCTGTTTTTTTCAGAGTTAAGATGGATGAAGTTATACGACATCCACTCCTTGATGGCTGTTAAGCAGTCCTGCACGGTAGAGAGCTTAATAAGGTCATTTGGTTTAAACGAGAAGTACAGCTGTGTATCGTCCGCATAGCAATGATAAGAAATACACTTAAAAGAAACAAACCAAAAAACCAAGGGGGAGCATCTAAAGGGAGAAAAGAATCGGACCATGGATTGAACCTTGGTCCAATTCTTTTCAGGGTACACCACAAGTCACTGCAGAGCAGATGAGGAGACATAATCATCAATAGCCACAGAGAAACTCCTATCCCACAAGTGGGAGGCAAACCAGTCAAGGGCAGTCCCAGTTATACCCGCCCATTGCCGAAGCCAACTAAGGAAAATATAGTGGTCAAAGAGTGGTATAGTGGTCAAAGGAGTGTCAAAGTGGTGTCCAAAGCTGCACTTAATTCAAGCAGCAACAGAACTCAACACTCCCCAGCATCAGCACGCATTAGAATGCCATTAGAAACCCTGAGAAGATCAGTTTCAGTGCTATGCCTCAGACGAAAACCAGACTGGCACTCACAGTATCAAAGATATTATTGAAAGTAGAATTGTGCTTACATACTGCTTTCTCCAAGACTTTGGAAATAAAAGGAAGTTTGGACATAGATCTATTGTTAATGGGAAGCAATGGGTCAAGGCTAGGCTTTTTTAAGAGTGGCTGAATAATAGCAGAAAGTAATCAGGCACACAGCCAGAGCTAAGGGAGCTATTTAGGCCCACAAATGGAGAGTATGTGGGGGCCTAAAGTGCTGAAAGCATCTTTAAGAGGAGAGGTTAGAACAATGTCAAGAGGACTAAAGGAGGGACACATTTAGGAGACAATGGCTGTGAATTCTTCCAAAGAAATTGGACTAAGCTGGCTCTGTACAGAGGCTTGGGCTGGACACTCAACCCCAGGGGTACAGGAAGGCATAAATCATGGATCTTATATTAGAGACCTTATCCACAAAGAATGATAGAAACATTTCACGGTCATCATTTGAAAAGATGGGTATGTGTGTGGGGGGGGGGGGGGGGGGGGGGGGGGGGGGGGGGGCTGTGTTCAACAGTTTATTGATTGTGCTAAACAAAGATCCAGGATTTTTTGTTTGATACAGGAAATCAAAAGCAGTTCTGGCCTCTTTCACTTTCTGATTAAAATGTGCAAGTTGTTCCTTCATGTAAATAAAATGAACCTCCAGCTTCTGTTTTTTTTTATCTACGCGCAAACTTTCTGCACTCTCTTCCGAGACAATGTATGTTATCATTCATCCAAGGGGATGGGGTAACGGTAGAAATCGGTTTGTTTTTAAAATGAGCGACCAGAACTAAGGTTGACAAACAGAGGTTGTTAAAGGAACAGACTAAGTCATTGGACAGGACGGGGGAAGCCGTATCCTCGCTATGTTCTGCAAAGACAAGAGAAGAAGTTGTCAGCGGAGTGGCTTTTGAGAGTGTGAGAACAGGGAGTGTGTTTGAGGTCAGCATTAAAAAAAGTGTCAATAATACACTTATGGTCAGATACAAATGAGTCAATGATATATAGAGCATTGAGGTTCAGACCCAACGTCAAAGTGTGTCGGCCCCGATACATGTAAGAAATTCAAGGACTGTGTTGTTCTTAAAAACTCAGCAGCAAACTTATCGGATGCATCATCAACATGTATGTTGAAATCACCAACAATCCTAACGTTGTCAAGTTTAACAACCACAGAAGATTTAAAAAAAAAACCTCAACAAATTCAGTTAGAAAGACATTTTTCTGGCCAAGTGAGCGGTAAATCAACACAGAGAAGAGAGGATTGGCCAAACCAATCCTGAGCATAATGCTCAAAAGTGTAGAAATCACAGAAGTCCACGGAGCAGCAGATGAACACTTTGGTTAAAAACAGTAGCTCGGCCTCCTCGACCGGGTGCATCCTGGGTGCTCTGACAAAGTCGCAGTCCGCGGGACACAGTTCTGTCATGACTGCGGTGTCTCCGCATTTCAACCAGGTCTCAGTTAAAATCAAGAAGTCGAGATCATGAGACGCAAAGAAGTCCCTTAGGAGAAACGATTTATTACACACAACCTCATGTTGATTAACTCCATCTTAATCTGTGCTTTTGTGGTGTCTGATAGCGCTGCCCGAGCCATGGGCAGCAGGTTCCTGTAGTCAACACCACCGGACACGAACGATTGTCTTACCGGTGGAAGGCGTAGGGGAAGAACGCTGTTGTTAGTGGAGCCGGGCTAACCTCAGGGGTATTAGGCGGCCCAGAGACAAAACCAACAGGTCGGCTGTTTTCTCCCATTTCCTCTGTTGCTTCCAGCGCCTCCTGGGCCTCTGGTGTAGCTGCCAGGCTGGACGGCAGACTCAACATGAGATCTTCTCCATTCCGAGCCGAAAGTGATGCTGTTACCACCAGCAACAGATTATGCCTGAAGGTGGTCTCGCTGTTTCTTTTTTTTTTTTTCCTCACTTATTTAATACGTCGGGTAACACGTTTATCTCAGCCATCGCATTTGTATGTGGTGGTGGCTCCTCTAAAATTAGAATTGAATATACGTACGATACAAAGACGGAAGGACAACACACAGAAACAGTGACTATAGAGGAGTAGAGGAATCACATAATTGCTTTATTTGTATTTATCTTTACATTTGCTTTCTTTAAATCTTATCTGCATCCGGAAATCTTTCTCTCTGGAGTCGGTCCTAAAGTAGTCTTGTTGGTTGGATGGTGGCCAGACACACTGTTTGACTGTTTTGCTCTTTGACAGTTTGATTGGTTGACTGTTTTAATGTTTGATTGTTTTACTCTTGACTGTTTGACTGTTTTTCTGTTTGACTGCTTTAATGTTTGACTGTTTTACTGTTTCACTGTTCTACTCTTTGACTGTTTGACTGTTTTACATCTGACCTTCTGTGTTTCCTCAGCTCTGGTTTTCCAGACCAATCCGGCTGTAATGTCACAAGCAACATGAGTGATTTGTACTGAAAACAATTCTATTTACCCTTCCCTCTTCCGCCATTTCTCTTGTTTTGGCTTGATTTGTTTTGACTTTTCTCTGTCACTCTTCCTCTCTTGGTTTTTCTCTCACTCTAACTCTATAAATCTCTCCCTCTCGATCTTTCTCTCCCTTTCCCTCCCTCTCTTTCTCTTTCTCTCACCCTCTCTCACTCTCTCTCTTTCTTTATCTCTCTGACCTTCTTTCGATCTCATACTATCTTTCTCTGTATTTATTTATTTCTCTCCTCCACCCCCCTTTCTCTCTCTTTCTCTCTCTCTCTCTCTCTCTCTCTCTTCATCCGTTTCTCAGTACGACTACGGTCAGATCGTCTCTCCCTAGTGGAGGAGTGTATCGCTCAGTGTTCCACGGCCTACAAGCAGTCCACCACCCTGCTCCACCTGGCACTGCTTCTCCGGGTTGCAGGTACACACACACACACACACACACACACACACACACACACACACACACACTGAATGTTAGTGCATCATTCCACCGTTACCTGATAGAGCGGTGAAATATTCCACTTGTAAACAGATTTTAAAGGCTATGGCCGGATACAACCTGCGGCGGTATGGTAAATTCAGAGCGTGACAACCTGCGTCACAGTTCACTCGAAGGCAGCGGGGTGGGGTTGCCACTCTCGGCAAAAGATTTAACTGTGAATTAAGGCTCAGTGACAGAATTTCAAAGACCCGACGCTTGGCCGCCGGCATAAGGAGGGGAAAGGGGTCGCCGCAGAGCCTCACATCCAACTCCTTATCCACATCCACAAGCTCAGATGTCAATGGCCGAACTTACACGGGACAAACCTTGTCGCCATTTTTCTTCCTTAAACCTTTGTGCACAGGTTTCACTCCTCTTACGAGAGACTCTGCTGCTCCTTCCCGTCTCCGTCTGTCGTTTCATCTCCTCTTGCCGAAGCTAGTGTTTTCCCACCCCTGTGTCATGGCAGAATTTGCCAGATGCACCGTGAAAATCTTTCTAATTGCACTTCAAAATTCATAAATATTGGAAACTACTCTTGTTGTAAGATCAAAATTGCAAGGCCCTACTAATTGAACTAATTGATCAGTTCCAGCAGAATACCAACAGGTTTCACTCTGTATTATAGTGACGTGAGGTTTGACTTTTTATTTGAGATTCCCTCTTACTCAAAAGTCAAAAGTAGAGAGTCGTTCCATTTCCCGACTTGATATTCGTTTGATTCAGTTTGTATAATGCACAGTGAGCGAATGTGAATGGAATTCTCAGAATCCTTTAATTCTGTCAACTTTAATTTGGTCCGCAGTAATTATTTTGAGCTTGTGAGCTGAAGATTCACTCTTTCTCTGGAGAAGATGTGTTCACTCCAAACGAATCATTTGCACATCATGCATCATTCACTATCAGTCCGCCATGATAACACTCTAATCCCATGTGCTTGTGACGTTTTAGTGGTTACCCTGATAGTGGTTCGCGGTGCAATTATTTAATTGTAAAAAGAAAAACAAAATTGTGGAAACACTGCCCTAAAGTGCTGTCACTCTGTCCTTTCTCTCTCTTTTTTTTTGTCATTGTATATTTCTTTCTTCTCTCCACCGCTGTCCCTCTCTCTCTCTCTCTGCAGGACACAGGCTCTACTGTCTCTGAAGCCCCCTTTTTGTCCGAAACGCAGTGAACTGGGCCTGTGGCATTTTTGCCTCCCATTTTTTTCTAAAATCCAGTCAGCGGGGCAGCAGAGAGAGTGCGAGAGAAAGAGAACACATTTTTTTTCATAAATAAATGGGGGCGATTTTTTGAAGGGCACGCAGCTCCCAAGCTCCGTCATGAATATTTAATAGGGCTATCACCGGTAACCCTCCAGTTTGGGTCCCTGCCTGAGTCCGCACAAGTGTTCTGTAAATTTGATTCTCTCTCTCTCTCTCTCTCTCTCTCTCTCTTCTGCAAAAGGGAGAGAGAACGACTGTGTTTTGGATTTTGGTTGATGGATGGTCGCGGGGGATGAATAATTAGAGTGGAACCTGGGGGGAGAGAGAGAGAGATAACTATGGGTCTTCTGGGAGTGTTATTTCACTAAATCACAACATTGATGTTCTTATTGTTTGACCCCCCCACCCCATTTTTTGGCTCCACCCATTTGTTCCCCGTCTTCACCTTTTCTTCACCTCCTTTTGATCCAACCGTCGAACACCTTAGGTAATAAGTGTTTCAATTCTGTCTCTCTCTACATCCGGACCAGCGCAGGGGTCAGAGATTTGTTTTTGACTAATCCGTTCGGTCCAAAAGGGGAGAGGGGTGTGTCATGCCAGAAGCTCCCACACACACACACATAAAAATGCACCTTTCTTTGCAATTCAGGTCCAGACAGCAACAATTTCACCTGTCACCCTGAAAATTTGACCAAACCACCCCACCCCCATTGCCCCTTGCTATAAACACCCAGTGTTTAATATGTCGCTCTGTCTTTATACACACACACAAACACACACAATCTCCTGTTCAGCATGATTCCCATGCCCCCCATGTACATTGATGTAGATGTACAGGCTTTAATGTTAAACTGAAAAGGTAATGAGCTAATTTATGGTAGAAACAGATCAATACTGATTATCTGCCGTGCCACATTCACGTGCGTGTGTGTTTGTTTGTGTGTCTGTAATGCATTAGTATAGATGGAGATTACAGCAAATAAAATATGTATTAAATCAGATGTTCTACATGATAAGACGGCAGGATTATCACAGGCTTGCTATTTAGTGTATTTCCTCTGCATTGAAAAAAGGATTTCCAGAAATGCCCTGTTGCCTGTTTGTGTACATTAGATCTGGTGTCTGTGTGTGTGCGTGTGTTTCCAGGAGATGACGAGTCCAAGCGTAAGGGTCAGGTTTTGACTCTTCTGGCAGAGCAGGCCCTGCAGGCGCTGAACTACAAGGCCTCCTACATCCACTGCCAGGACCTCATGGCTGCAGGTATGCAATAGACAGAAAATAACAACCGTACGGAAATAAAAAAATAAAAATAAAAAAATGTGGAAGGTGATTCTGTATAGATTGAGTGAAACAACTAAATGACTTAGTGTATCACTTTGATTTGCAGGTGTTTTAGACATTTTTACTCTAAGTGCAACAATGTGAACAGCTTCCAACTGGTTTAAGCACTTTAAAATAGTAATCTGTAAGATTAAAAAAAATAATAATAATAATAATAAATAATTTATCCAAGATTCACTGAATTTTGCAGGCACTTTTAAAGAAACAGCCATTCAATGTTTTTCTGTCATGGTTGTGGGCCCTAAATATGCTGTTTCCATCGTTGGTGGTGTGGTCCGCCACTCCCAGCAAGAAAGCACCGATCCCCGCCACCTTAAGTGACCAAGAAAAACAAAAACAAATTAGTCGATCGGAACAATGCATACCTACAAGAAAGGAAAGAAAGAGGAAGAGTTTTGAATGGAATTCCGGGACTTTTGTAGTCCAATGCTTCCAACACAGATGATGCGATGGATTTACACTTTAAACATTTTGCCAGTGTCCTGGACACTGTAAGCACATCTTATTGTCATTTGACTTTTATCTCTAACCAGATCCTCTGGTTTCAACACAAAGCAGTGTTTTAGTGCAATATCATAAATTCTTTGTGGGGTAAAAACAAACAAACAAAAAAAACCATCCCCCGTATTATCTCATTAGCCGCAGAATGATTATAACTCGGGCTGCGAGAAGCTGATTTACTTCAGAAAAAATGGGTCTTTCGGTCGCACATAATTCAGCGTTATAAGAGCGGACGGAAATCAAGTGCCGGAAACAGATGGATCGGTGTCAGATGAATTGATGCATCGAGACACGAGGTGAAAGTCATTTGCGACTGTCATCACAGTTTTCTCAGGCGTGATTAATGTACGAGTTGAGGGCTGGTGGTGGTTTGCGGTAGCACACAGCAGAGTTTCCTCAGATGCAGCATTTTTCTCTCTCTATTTTCTCTCCCTGTTTTATCTCTTTCTCTCTTTCTGCCTGTTATCTTTTTTCATCTCTTTCTTTCTTTGGTTCTCTCTTGCTTTCTCTCCACCTCTCTCGCCCTGTCTCTCTCTCTTTCTATCCCTATCTCTTTCTGGCCATCTCCCATTGTCTCTCTCTTTCTCCCACTCTCTCTCACCCTTTATCTCTTTTTGCATTTTTTTCTATCTCACTCTTTTTCTCGGTTGATTTCTCTCTCTCGCACCCTCCCTTTATCTATTTCTCTATCCTCACTCTTTCTTTGTCATTCATCCTCCATCTCTCTCTCTCTCCCTTGTCTCTCTTAACGTGTTTCTCCCTCCTTCTCTCCTTTCTCCTTCCCCAGTGCTTTGCTGTGACCTTTTCAGTGTTGTTCTATGATTTTGGAGCTTTTGAAGCTCCTGTCCCTGCTAGGGCTGTCACAGTCGTAATATAGAAGTTGAGTATTAATTGTCATACAAATAATTGCGATTAACAATTTTGTATATTATTTTTTTATCGTATTATGACACTCTCATATTAGCTTATAGCAGTTTAATAATACACCTCCAACTGAAAAAGAGCCATTTATTGGCATTGAGCATTGGAACATAAATAATTGGGTCGACAGTTGGTTTGCTTCGAATCTACAGATGGAAATGTCTAAAATCTGCATTGTATTTATTGTGACATTTCTTACATTGGTCTAAAATGTCCTTGACATTTGGCTGAAAACATTAGCAATTCAACTGAAACGATTGTGATCGGGGTGGTTATGTAACAACTGCAACAGCTCCAATCCCTGTAGTTCGCTAATAAACCCACTAGACATGGCCGCCGACTAAAACCAGTTCCACCCAAACCCTGTAAGCCTCAGTGGGTTCAGGAAGATTACATCCACCATGATATCAGATGCTATCTCCACGTTGCTGAACAATGGGGGCTGTGGGATGGATGTGGTGTAAATTAGGAAATAACAAAAAAAAAAGGCACTGGGCAGAGCAACAAGGTACGATCAGATAACCTTCTATGTTCTGTCTCTGATGGCAGCAGGAACAGTTGAATTTATCTGTAATAGGCAGATCAGAGCGGCCTGGTTGGAGGGATTTTTTGACTGTGATGAAGCGGCAACAAAAGTGGCGTGTTTATGTCACAACATCTGGTGCAGTGTTTCTTCCAGTTGGAGGCGGAGTTTATACTTGAGTGCACATTAATATCCCTGGGCTTCATATGGAATTACATTTTCGTCTTCCAAGTTATATATGCCGTGATTGTTTTTCCATTTATCCTACCTTGCACCAGCTTCCATGCACATAGCTCAATCATTTCCTTTGTGCTGTGTGTGTGTGTGTGTGTGTGTGTGTGTGTGGGTGTGGGTGTGGGTGGGTGTGTGTGGGTGGGTGGGTGTGGGTGGGTGTGTGTGTGTGTCTGTGTGTTGGTGGGTGTTATCTGATATGGCAGTAGATAGGTGTTTGTTTTCTAGCTCATAGGCGGTCAGGTACATTGAAGATGGAAACAAACTGATAGAACTGGAAACTCTTTCTGCTTAGCTATATGTGTGATTGTTTTTTGTCCAGAGAGAGAGTGTGTGTGTGTGTGTGTGTGTGTGTCTGTGTGTCTGTGTGTGTCTGTGTGTGCACCTCCAAGTAAGTGAGTGATATGTTATTTTCAATCCCATTCTTTGCTCCTCATTCCAACTTTTTCTATTAACTCTCCATGTTTCTGTTTTTTTTCCTCCCCTCTATCTGTTAATAATCTCTCACCTGCCGTTTCACATGATTCCACCGCCATGTCGTCTCTTTTCCTCGACCCCAACCCATTGCCTACTTACCCAGAATTCCATTTCCTTTCTCTCCTTCCGCCTCCCTCCTCCCTCCTTTATCTTTCACTCCTCTCATTCCCCTCCATTCCTCCTGTCCTCCTCTCTGTCCCCTCCATGTCTGTCTGTCTGTCTGTCTGTCTGTCTGTCTGTCTGTCTGTCCGTCCGTCCGTCCGTCCGTCCGTCCGCCCGCCCGCCCGCCCGCCCGCCCGCCTGCCTGCCTGCCTGCCTGCCTGTTTACTTATTGACTTGTTTATTTTCTTCCTTACTTACCTACTTACTTAATTACTTCAACCTTTATTTTCCAGGTAACTCATTAAGAACAAATTGTTATTTACATGGAGTGGGGGCTACCATGTACCAGAGCTGGGGAGGAAAAAAAAACAAAACAAACCAATATATTGATAATATAACATCAACATCATACATCAATAAAAATACAAACATAGGCATACAGTATATGCAGTTGCCAACAAGAAAATAAATCATCGGAACAGGGAAACAAGCGTCCAATGTCCATGATGTCCTCCCCTCTCCCCCCTTCCCCCCATCCAGGCTGCAGTCTGGCCTGGGAGGTGTGCAGCTTGCTTGGCCAGTGCGAGGGCTACGTGGACCTGGGCGCCCGCCAGGAGCTGCTGGCATTTTCGCTCACCCACTGCCCTCCCGACAGCATCCATGGCCTCCTCGCCGCTTCCAGTGACCTGCAGACCCAGGTTGGTTTCTTACTGCTGTACACCCCCCCGTGCAGAAACATTCACCCCGAAGCTGTAACAAATACAGAAGCTGCAATGGATTCCCTGACCCTTCAGCACCGTGATGGTTCACTCTTTCCCTCTTAAATACAATATAATATATCTGGGTAGAACAGACATTTATCATGGCGGTAGATCAAATTCCATTCCAAAAACCATTCACCTTTTAATCTCAGAACTACAGAAGTATTCATTCTATTGCTATTCATTCATTATTATAAGAGGTCCAGCCCACACGGCTGGAACCATATTTAGATGTTTATTATTATTGTCCTTAGCATTTTTTGGGGGTAAAAGTGTCGAAACACGACAACCGCTGGGCCCACGGATATGGTTGAGGTCCGGTTAGAACCGGGATGTCACAGACATCTCGTTGTTAAGGTTTCATCCATGTTGATCTACATTCGGAGCATTCTTTATTTTGTTAGGGTTTCAATAGTAACGCATATGGCATAAAATTGTCCATTCTTGGAATTGGAAATTTACAAAGAATTGGACCATCCTCTGTAAACCCTAGAGATGGTTGTGTGTGAAAATCCCAGTAGGTCAGCAGTTTCTGAAATACTCCGGCCAGCCCATCTGGCACCAACAACCATGCCACGTTCAAAGTCACTTAAATCCCCTTTCTTCCCCATTTTGATGCTCGTTTTGAACTTCAGCAAGTCATCCTCACCATGTCTACATGCCTAAATGCAATGAGTTGCTGCCATGTGATTGGCTGATTAGCTATTTGTGTTAACAAGCAATTGAACAGGTGTACCTAATAAAGTGGGTGGTGAGTGTATAAATATATATCTGTTATTACCGGCCATTGTTTTACTCTGGCAAAGCTTGCTGTGAACTCTGTCAAAACACCAATTGTACGATAAATTACTTATTCCTTTCCCCGCTTTTTTTCTTCCTCAGATGTTGTACCAGGCTGTCAACCATCAAATGGAACCCAGTATTACCAAGACAGGACGGGAGGCAGATGAGACCGACTCTGTCCAGGTGTGTGTGTGTGTGTGTGTGTGTGTGTGTGTGTGTGTGTGTGTGTGTGTGTGTGTGTGTGTGTGTGTGTGTGTGTGTGTGTGTGTGTGTGTGTGTGTGTGTGTGTGCGCGCGGGTGTGCGTGCGTTAGCGTTGGTCCATTCTTATTGTGTGGGCTTCAGTATATATGGACATTCCGTTGACCTTCGAATGATGTTAGAATGCTGTTTACACATTCATGTGTGGGTGCATGCACAACTCTGCCGCATATTATTTGTGTGTGACTTTTTTGTCTGTGACTTGTTTCATATTTGATGAGCTATAAATCCAATGTTAGTGTTGGCAGCCCCCCTGGTTTATTCATGGCCGTCCAGACTCAGATGTTAATGTTTAATGGTCTGGCTCACACATGTGTCTGGACGGCTAGTTGTCTGTTTCTGTCTGGATTTGCTATGACACCATGGTATCAGTGTATTTTTCTACTCCCTTGAATCTATCGTGTTAAAATTGGAGTTTTTATAGATTGAGTTTGTTTGGCCTCTATCTTAGGGTCCCCTTCTGTTGCCCCTACTCCACCCACACATAAAGTATTGATATAAGGGCCTTATCGATTTGGCACTGGTCCATTGGCCCTCCAAATGTAATTTTAGAGTCCTTTTTTCCAATTCTGCAATAACTATCACACCGTGAAAATAAAATAAGACAATAACAATTAAATCAGCAATAACCCTAACCCTAACCCAACATCTGTGATGGATTTTGATAAAATCGTTATAAGATGAAGTTGAACCTTTGCACTTCACAAATAAACAAGTTATAGTCACCTGTGCGGGGCCTCAAATTTTGAAAGCTACCTAAACGAGCGTTGGCATAACATTAGTACCATGTATATTTATTTTCTCTTGTTTTTCAAGCCTCAGAGTGTCGGCTCTCCCTCGGGGATGGCAGGGGACCTGCTCCACAGGACCACGGCCAGGACCATGGAGGTGCTGGCCTCCACAGGGCTCAACACTAAGGCCGTGCTGACCGCCGTCAGCGACCATCGCTGGTGGAAGGACTCGCTCAACTACCTGCGCCCCCGGCAGGTTAGAACGCTCTATGTGTTGTATTTATACTAGGGCTGTCAAAGTCAATGCTTTAACGCTGTTTATTGTTTTGACGCCATAAACACATTTTCCCTTCCCTGTCAATCCATTCCCTTTTTTTTTTTTTTTTTTTACAGCCGTCTACTGTCGGGCTCTCATTTAGTTGTCTCCTGGAAAACTCTCAATTTTTACAGATATTCAATAGATATTGTCCTTTCAATGGCTTGTTAGGGACCGTCTATAAGGTTACACAACAACACAGAGTTTTCAAAATGCAATTACTCTTTGACTGCGATACTTTTTAACCAGCAGTCGATTGTTAAAGGCCTCATGTTACACATACTTTGTCTAATGGGTTCTTAAAATTGGGTTTACAGCCCTCTAGGAATTCCAGGAGGTCCTCAATAATAAAGTCATAGTATGGCTGCAACTCAATGCACTGCTTTTTAAATAGAAAAATGTTGCTATAGGGACAAATTAGCATACAGGGTGTGGTACAGAGACTACACAAATATGATGCGATTAACCCTGTAAGGCCTACAGTTGCAAAATTAACTTTTCGCTATCCTAAATGTTTTTTTTAGACCACATTTATAGTCAATGGGTCCTCTTGTTTATCCTTGCGATCAAGGCTGGATTTGTACCCCCAGGGGCTCCTTGGCACTGAAGCGCATAGCCCACACACACACACACACACACACACACACACACACACGCACACGCACACACACACACACACGAAGCCCATCCCCTCACAGCCATTAAACCCCATCTTAATTATTTTGAGCTTCCAGCCAAGCTGGCATGTCAAATCCACCAAACCATAATCACACACATATTGTATTGGTCAAAGGCTTAATAACCAGTCCAGCTGAGCAGGTGTGCCTATACAGTACCATAGACCAAGTAGCCATTTCACTCACAAATCACAAGACAAGGAAGCAATGGATTGAAACATCCCAAGGCAGTGAATTACTCTAGACTGTGGCAATATTTGTGTTCACTGAAAACCCCCTGAGCAAAGAAGGTACACCAGTTATTACTGACACATACAGTAGGCCTTAGGCTCCCTTAGAACTGTACACGCACGGGTTCCCTGTCGGACCGTCGCCTCGCCACCCCCTTGGCACTGTGCCTCCGGTGTTGTGAGCCTCTCCACCTGGCTTGGGGGGGGCAGGGGGGGCCGCAGAGCACAACGATGCGCTATTTCCAAGACAACCCGCTGAACTTAAGCATATCAGTAAGCGGAGGAAAACAAACTAACCAGGCCTCTCTCTGTAGCAAAGGGGGAAGTTTGCCGGACCGCAGACTCAGTTACTTGCTGCGCGGGACGGGGCCCCCTCGCCCCCGAACTGTCCTCTGTGTGCTCGAACCGAGTCTCCACGCCCACGTACACTCAGCGCGAAAGGTCAGCGGCGATCCCAGCTACCAACCCGACCCGCTTGAAACATGGACCAAGGAGTCTAACGCACGCGCGAGTAGGAGGGTCTCACGAAACCCTGCAGCACAATGAAATTGAAGGCAGACACGCGCCGACTGAGGTTGGATCCCAGCTCATTGGGGCTTGGGCGCACCACCGGCCCGCCTCCGTTCGGTCTGTCGGGATGGTGTAGCAGGAGCATGTGCAATCGTACCCGAGGTAGGGTAAAGACTAATCAACCGTCTAGTATGCTGGTTCCCGCCGAAGCTTCCTTCAGGATTGCTGGCACTCAACGCTCTTGACAGTTTTATCAGGTAAAGTGAATGACTTGAGGCCTTGTATCCAATTGTCATTGGATACATTCAATTAAAGGACACCTATTATGCTCCTTTTTACACATGTTAATATAGGTCTCTGAGGTCCCCAAACCATTTATTTATTTTTATTTTTTGCTGAAAATGCCACTGAGATTATATATTCGAGACACTGACATGCCTCTAAACCCGGACTGTTCCAAACCGGGCTGTATCAATGTGTGAGTAGCTTTAATTGTGAATGAGCAGCCAAGCACCTAGTTTTGAGCCAATGGGGTTTGAGCTTTACTCTAGGCTCCGTTTTATTTACTCATGTTCAAGTTCAAGTTCTCTGTAAACTTCCACGGATTTCACCTTATCAGTTCACTAAAATCTTTTTCTGAACAAATTTGTGGTGAGAAATAAGCAATCCAGGTGCTGAATCTTCACTCATATTAGATCTACAAGGCCTCAACAAAATTTGTTCCAACCTTGGTTGCCAAGCACCAGGGTTGTGGGAGACACGCACACCGCACCGTGACGCACCACACTGAGGCTCTCGCACGTTGGGATTTTTAGCTTTGTACCTAACGTCAACGCCAACGTGTAATGTCAGAAAATAAAATACAATAAATAAATATATCTACATTAAAAACACAGTATTTTTATTGGTTTTGTTTGGATAAATGCACAGAGGACCCGATGGAGCAGATGACCATACTGTATAAAGAAATCCGGCATGAGCTGCCATCAGCTCGTGCTACGAGAAGAAAAAACCTTAGAAAAAGCGAGTGTTCAGAGAAGCGGAAGCCTGAGTGTTTTGCTCACTGCGATTACTTTGTCATTAGTTTATCTCATTATTTGACACTTTGGCCACGTCTAATATGAACTTCTGACATTGTAACATTATTTAAATGACAGAAAATAAGAAAAAGCATAGTAGGTCCCCTTTAAGTTTTGTGTCATATTTCTGTGGAGCCCGACATAAAAAAAAAAAAATAAAATGCATACCTTTCTTTTGTATCCCATCGCGCAGGGCCTTTTCGTGCTCAGGGGGCTCTGGCCACGTTCCCAGATTGCCCATATGGTAGATCCGGGCTTGCTCACAATGCTGTTGGATAGTAAATGTGTTTATATGTCCGTCCATCTGGCCATGAACTCAAACAACTTGCAAACTTTCCTTCAAGCTCATCTCATTGTTTTATTGGACTGGATTTGTCATGATTCAAATAAGTAAAATGCCTTAAATATTTGATTATTACAATGCTTAGAAAATGTTGATATTTAGTTATTGTGGAATACATTCATAACATTTTATTCTCAGCTTGCTATGTCTGTGTTGCAATTCTACATATCTGGGTGAGGTTGGTTGTCGAAATTGCACTTCTTACATGTTCACAGATGGATAAACTAAGTTGTAAATGTGTTTTCTCTGTTAATCTTTTTAATTTAGACCAGAATTGAATAAATAAATTCTGGTTGCAGTATTCAAAACTCTATTTGTTTATAACTGTATATGTATCTTTTCTGTTCAAAAAAATAGACATAACTGATAACGGATTTTTTCTGCTCTTTGTTTGTTTGCCCAAATAGCTGCTTGTTGAATTAGGCAGAAAGAGTTTCTGAATGTTCTGCAATGTTTTGGGGGACATTTTCTGCATTATTCAGGGACAGGTGAGAATGTTCCTGAATGTGGGGATGTACAATAATTATACAGGGAGTATGCATTTATTCCTTTTAGTATGATACGTAGCGACCATAATAGGCTAGCCAGACAGTATTTTGTGAATTTAGTTTAATGTGCAAATAGGATAAGGATTAATGTGCTGGTTTGTTATTTGATATCTGGACATCATAAACCGGTGTTAAGGGGTGAAGGCAGAGTGAGAGGCAAGCTAACAGGACCGGTGTTCTTAACCAAATACAAGAGAGTGAAAATGATAGGTAGGGTGTTCCAGAGCACTGGGGCCCAGAGTGAGAATGTTCTGGAGCCTGGGAACTCTCGGACTCACCAAAAGACCAGCATTAAGCAGTAAGGCTTGAGATGGTAGATACTGTGAGGTACCACTTAGTCAGTAAGATATTAAGCTGCTAGGCTGTGTAGTATTTTATAGGTAGGTAGCAAAACCTTAAAGTCACATTGGAGGTAAACTGGGAGCCAGTGCAAGGTAGCCAGTATTGGGGTAATAGGCCAAACTTTCTAGTCCTGGTCTCTTGCTGCAGCATTTTTTACTAACTGGAGGCTTTTAATACTAGACATTGGAAAGCCAGAGAACAACACATTACAATAATCTAAGCGGGATGTTATAAATGCATGGACTCTGCTCTCTGCATCACTCATGGATAAAATAGGCCGTATCTTAGCAATATTGTGAAGATGGAAAAATGCTGTTCTGGTAATGTTCTTAATATGCAGTTGGAAAGATAGAGGTAGGTCAAATATAACTCCTACATTTTTTACTGAGTTACTTTAGGTAATAGTACAGCTATCAAAGTTCAGAATAGTATTCTTGAACAGGTGCCTGTGTCTCACTGGACCAATAATCAGCATCTGTTTTCTCAGAGTTGAGAAGCAAGAAATGACAAGAAATCCATTTCATTTCAGCAAGACACACCACTAGAGTACAATAATTGCGCAGGTTAGTTAGTTCCAAGGGCAAAAGCATAACAAGAGCATAACAATGAAAGTTAATGCCATATTTGCGTATCATATCTCCAAGTGGCACCATGTAAATGCTAAACAATAAAGGACCAAGTACAGATCCCTGCAGGACCCCACAAGTAACATTACAATACTCCGAGGTCACATTGCCATGAATTACACGGTCCTCTCTGACAGATGAGACCAAAACCAGGAAAGGGGCAAACCTCTAATGCCAATGCATGTGACAATGCGATGTAGCAGTAGGTTATGATCAACAGTATCAAAAGCAGCGCTGAGGTTGAGTAATGGCACTACTGAGGAGGTATCTGTGTCCATTGCGAATAAAAGGCCATTTACCATTTTTGTGAGGGTGGTCTCAGTGGAGTTGAGCGCTCTGAATCTGGACTGAAATGATTCAAATAGATCACTCGTGGACATGTGATCAGTAATATCTTGTGGTACGATTATTTTTCAATAATTTTGGGGATGCGATTTGAGACTGGCCTGTAGTTGCTAAAGCTGCTTTCACAAATGCACTGTAACCCTAAATTTATCCGGACATTACCTAAATGAGCTGTATGTGCAAATGCAAATATCCGGATAATCAGGCCAGACATTGTCCGGAGTGCAGGTGTGAAAGCAGACTCTCAAGGTTGATGTTGAGTTTTTTAATTAAGGGTCTAATCATGCCGACTGTCTTAAAAGCCAAAGGTACAGTGCCAGAGGAGAGACATGAGTTAATAATGTTAAGAACAGAGGATCCTAGAATTGAAAACAGCTCCTTAACAGGCTTTCTAGATAGTGGGTCTAGTAAACATGTCTGTTTTGCTGCACTTACCAACTGTGTTAGAGTTTCAAGAGATACTGCATCAAGGTGTGAGAGGGTATCTATACCATCCGGCTTGGTGCCTGTTCCTGTCTCATTATTGGAAGGATTCAATTGGTTTTGAGGTCGAGTGCCTTTAATCTCTTCTCTGATGAGGTCAATTTTCTGAGTAAAGAATTGCATGCAGTCATTAGCTGTGAAGGAGGAGCTGTTGAGAATAGGCTGTTGTTGGGTTGGCATAGCTACCATGTCAAATAGGGTTTTAGGATTATTTTTTATTAAGACAGATTAACCTGAAGAAATACTTTGTTTTGGCTAACGGGAGCGAACGTTTGTAGTTCAGCAAACTATCGCCCCGTGCCTGACAGAACACTTCCAGCTGAGTCGCACACCATTTACACAGGATTTCTTAAGTGCTTGGGTCTCATCTGTAACCCAAGGTTTCTTCACATGCGATTTTATTCTTAGTGGTGCCACTGTGTCTAAAGCATGACGGAGGGCCGCATTCAATTTGTTTGTGAGGTTATCAATGGGACCTTCAGAAATTTGAAAGGAGCCAACAGCTGTGGGCAATTGGTCAGAAAGGGCAGTAGTAGTTACGTCTGTTATAGCTGAGGTCATACTCAGAATGGTTGCAGTGAATTGAGATTTCAAATTTTATGAAATAGTGGTCAGACATGGCAGAGGTTTAGGGGAGAACCACTATGGTAGAAGTATCAAAGTCCTGGGTTAGTACAAGGTCAAAAGTCCTACCATTATTATGGGTCGGTTCACGTATTAGCTGCGTAAAGCCAAATGTATCGATTATTGTCTGGACGCCCTGTTTAGGGGTTCAGATGGGGAGTTCACATGAATATTAAAGTCACCCACAATTAATATATTATCTGCGTGCATCACCATGTCCGAAAAAAAGCCAGATAATTCATCTAAGAAGCTCGAGTAGAGGCCGGAAGGACGGTAGATCACTACTAGGTAAATAGGCAGTGGTGTTAAGGACCGCATAACGAGAACCTTAAATATTTTAAAATCATTGTTCAATTTAGGATTGAAGTTAAGATGGGATTTAGAGATGAGGGCAACGCCACCACCTTTCTTCGATGGACACCGTACACGGGAGCTAACATGTTTGGTGGAGAAGCTTTGTTTAGTGGTGAGAAATTGTTTGATTTGAACCAAATCTCATATAGACCCATCATATCGAGATTTTGGTCTCTGATCAAATCATTAACTAACAATGCTTTGGAGGGGAGTGACCTGATATTCATTAGACCAATTCTCATTAAAGTAGGCTGGTGCCCTTCAGCCCCATTCCCTCCCTGGCATTCATTTTCGTATGATTGCATTGTTTAGAGCCCGATTTGGGCCGGCTACGACCCACACTATCGGGGGTGCTGGTCACATCTAAATGACCAAATTACTGTTACTGTTACTATTACTGGTCTAACGGACAGACACGTCCCTCTAGCAGGGACAACCTCTCAAGGAGCAGGGTGCACGAGGAGCACGAGTCCATACTCACCGCTGTGTCAGAGCAGCACACAACATGTCTGTTTGTTTGTAGCTTGCAGCCGCTTAGCTGCTAGCCGCTGTAGCTCGAAGCCGTTTTAGCCTGTAGCCTGTTCACGGAGCCTCACCAACACATTTGCGGGAGCGCAATCCGTGAGATGGGGGGAAAAGAAAGAAAAAAGACGAGCAGATAACTGTCGATAAACGTGAGTGCAAATACGGAAATTGTACCCCCAACGAGGGCAAACCCTAACCCTAAACCTAATCATTATTACATAATTTCCCTAAAAACTTAATGAAGTGTACAAAAAAATAGAAAACTCTTTAATTTCTGCAACAGAGGCCTCCTATAACAACATCTGAAAGGTGACATTTTTTTTTCTATATTTTCATTTTTTTCTAAATGTTGTTTTTTACAGGGTTAATTGCGATTTATTATTTTAAACAAAGATGGTCAGTGCTAATTCATACAACTTTTATCACAAGGTCTCCTTAGAATCAGGATCAAGCGGCCAGGAATCGTGGAGCTACGGTTGAGTTTTTTTTCATGTTATTCGAGCTGGCATTTAAAACACATTAAATGCATGACGATGATGTGTGCCTGTGTATGCCCTCCGCACTGTACGCAGACAAATGCATGGTTAACTGCGCTCCCGTGTCACACGTACTTCAAATGCTTTCACTGAAAACAGCCAATCAAAAGCTCATCTTTTAGATAATTAATTACCCTTCCCGTTGAATTTTTCAAGATCTCTTGCTAGCCGGTAGCTTTGCTCATGCAGCGGTCGCCAGGGTGGAGATTGATGGCGTGAGTCGCGGGGTGAGGGTGGGTATTTTTAATGTTTTTTTTATTTTATTTTTTTTTTTTTAGAAGGGGGGATGTGAGGCGTGGGACAGAGAGAGATGGCAGTGCTCTGGGCGTGCTCTGAATGTTTAATGACCTCTTTATGGTTCCTCAGGGTCACGGCGGAAGCTTGGAATGCCACGAAGGGTGGGGAGAGAACTCTGGCCTGGAGCGCCAGAGCTGCGGACCTTTCTACCAGGAGCTCTTCCAAGACCCCTACGTGGACCCGGTGAGCGGCTTCAGAACCAATTTTCGCTCCTCATTCCCACTTACTTTTTGTTTGAATTACATCAAAGCTGCCTAAATTCTTCAAGGCTTAAAGCGCTAAGACGTGTTTTTCTTCTGCTGCAACTAATAATTGCTTTGAAAATCGGTATTGAGACAAAATGAATATTGATTTGCAACTAAATAATTTACTGCTTGAAGGTATTTGGACGTATTAACGGTGGTTTGGGGGCATAGAAGGATAAATGAGGATGAATTGGGATTGATGGCATGATGGAAAGATGACTGCTCTCTAGGGAGGAGAGCAGAAGAGAGCAAACTAGGAAAGACACACTACAGGACAAATGGACTTCTATCGATATATATGTGCATATATCTATAGATATATAGATATAGATATATATTTATATAGATGTGTGTGTGTGTGTGTGTGTGTGTGTGTGTGTGTGTGTGTGTGTGTGTGTGTGTGTGTGTGTGTGTGTGTGTGTGTGCACCAATCAGCCACAACATTTAAACCTCCACTAATAACCACTAATATTGTGTAGGTCCTCCTTTTGCCACCAAAACAGTTCTGACCCGTCGAGGCATGGACTCCACAAGACCTCTGAAGGTGTCCTGTGGTATCTCGCACCAAGACGTTAGCAGCAGATCCTTTAGGTCCTGTAAGTTGCGAAGTGGGGCCTCCATGGATCCGGCCTGTTGTTCCAGCACATCCCACTGATGTTAGATCTGATCTGACCCTAACCCCGACCATCGACATGATGTAGAAGAAAATGTGATTCATCAGACCAGGCCACCTTCTTCCATTGCTCCACGGTCCAGTCATGACGCTCTTGTGCCCATCTTAGGCGCTTTTAGAGTTGGACAGGGGTCAGCATGGACACTCCGACTGGTCTGCAGCTACGCAGCCCCATACGCAGCCATCTGTGATGCACTGTGTGTTCTGAGACCTTTCTATCATAGCAGCATTAACTTTTTCAGAAATTTGTGCTACAGTAGCTCTTCTGTGGGATCGGACCGGACGGACTAGACTTCGCTCCCCATGCGCATCACTGAGCCCATGGACGTCCATGACCCTGTCACTGGTTCACCAGTTGTCCTTCCTTGGACCACTTTTGGTAAGTACTAACCACTGCATACCGGGAACTCCCCACAAGACCTGCTGTTTTGGAGATGCTCTGACCCAGTCGTCGAGTCATCACAACTTGTCCCTTTTCAAAGTCGTTCAGATCCTTACGCTTTCCCATTTTTCTAAAACTTCAAAAACTGACTTAATACATCCCACCTCTTGACAGGTGCGATTGGATCAAGATGAACACTGTATTCACTTCACCTGTCAGTGGTTTTAATGTTGTGGCTGATCGGTGTATATTATGTATGTGTCTATATATGTGTGTATATTTATGTCTGTATGTGTGTGTGTATATATATATATATATATATATATATATATATATGGATATACTGTATATATGGTTACACTGTATATATGGATATACTGTATACATGGATATATAGATATAAGAGAAAACAAATGTCAAATAAATTGAAAAAAAAATGGGACAGGAGTTAAGGGGAATGAGAGGAATAAAAAGTCAGAAAAGGAGTAATTTGACCTTTTACGCCTCATAAATGGCCGCCCTAGGCTATGACTGGGCATTTTACTCTGCGACACAAATCATGTGGATAGCTTAAAGAGTGGACACAAGGGGAAACAGAGAGGGCCGATATGTCTCTCATGACATTTTAATAGGCCTCTCCAAATCCCTTCCTCGGCGCCATCCTCAACATTTATCCGTCATCCATCATCCGTCCATCAATAACGGCTCCCCATGTCCATCTGTCCATGAGCCAGCCGATCAATGGGATTGTTTTTTACCATAACACTGTCGTTGGAGGATGGAGAAAGAGTGAGCAAAAGGCGGAGGCGCCTTGATGATATTGATGGGAAACATTCTCTCTAAAAGTCTCTCATCCTGAAGAACACAAAGTGAATTGTTCACAACGCCGATATTTGACAAATGACTCCATGAATAAAATCCTGGATTTGTCCCATTTTATTTTGCTCGGGAGATCACTTGCCCACTCATCATTCATGGGACTCACGGCGCTGTTCTCTTCTTTTTGTTCTTCTACTCCCTCCCAGAGTCAAGACATTTATTCATCCTACGGCCCCGTTCCTCAGGAGAACTTCGCCGAAGTTTTGCTGCGGACCGGCAAACTGGCCGAGACCAAGACGGAAGGGAAGACCGTGTTTCCGGCGACAGAAGGTTGGTATCTAAAGCAAGGGGTTGGACGTCAGCGCTCCTTCACAATCTCTTTCCTATGCCCGCCGTCTTCCCTTGTTCATCTCGCGGCAGGGACACCATTGGGAGAACAGTATTTTATTGATTAATTAGTGCGGGTCCACGTGTCCCTAGGCCACGGTATATAATGAGGCGTCGCCGCGCAGATACCCGATCGATAGCGGCGAGTCAGAGCATCAAGGCCGCGCTGGCCCTGATGGATCGCACCTGCTTGCGCAAAATCAATGCCACTACAATGCCAGCGCAAAAAAACAAAACAATTGCACACCCGCACCAAAAAGCGCGCTAGAGGGGTGTAAATGCAAATGAAGTCTGCACGCTCTAAGGTAGGTGTGTGTGTGTGTGTGTATGTGTGTGTGTGTGTGTGTGTGTGTGTGTGTGTGTGTGTGTGTGTGTGTGTGTGTATTCTCATATGAGCGTGCTGAAGAATTCACAGCACATAGACATGCCCCTCTCTCTCTCTCTCTCTCTCTCTTGTTTATCTGTCTCTCAAACACACACGCATGTGCACAGTCACCCGATAACCTTAACCCCATTGTACTGTCATTCACATTAATCGCTCTCTTCTTTAAAAGTCACCTTCCCTTCGGAGGGGGAAAGAGAGGAGACGCCGCCAACTCCCTGGCATCCGATAACAACCTTCGATTAATGACTCCCTCATTGTCCTGCCGAGCCTGCTGTCCTAAAAAAAACAGACTCGGAGATGGCCTTTTCAGAAAATAAATATATTGATTCCCTTTTTTTTTTTTTCCTGTGGCCCAGATAAGCTGTAGGTAATTAATGATGACCAAAGTAATAAGGCAACTCAGGGTGGGACGGGTCGCGGTGTGAGAAGACATACATACACGGATGTACACACACACACACACACACACACACACACACACACATATATACATACATTTTGCGTGCACACATACACACCCAACTCTAAATCTCTCCAAACTAATATTTATGCATAGGGGGACACACCCTCGCTCACACACACTCACAAATTTATACAATTGGCTATAACACATGCTCATTTAAACTGGTCACAACACACACACACACACACACACAGACACACACACACACACACACACACACACACACACACACACACACACACACACACACACACACACACACACACACACACACACACACACACACACACACACACACACACACACACTCCACTCCACTCCACAAGACCTCTGAAGGTGTCCTGTGGTATCTGGTACCAAGACATTTGCAGCAGATCATTTAAGTCCTGTAAGTTGCGAGGTGGGGCCCCCACGCTTCGGGCTTGTTGTTCCAACACATGCCACAGATACTCCATCGGATCGGATGCTCTGACCCAGTCGTCTAGTCATCACAATTTGGTCCTTGTCAAAGTCGTTCAGATTGTTACGCTTGCCCATTTTTCCTGCTTCCCACACATCAACTTCAAGAACTGACTGTTCACTTAATGCTTAATATATCCCACCTCTTGACAGGTGCCATTGTATCGAGATGAGCAATGTTATTCACTTCACCTGTCAATGGTTTTAATGTTGTAGCTGATGGGTGTAAGCAACGCTTGTGTCGCGCGGTACCACGGGCAGAGAGGCTTTCATCAGTTGTTTCTCACATGCCTGCACAGGCGAAGCGGTAATAAGTCACTGTCAGACCAGAACCTCGAACATGGTCCCTTATTGAGGTGACACAGAGCTGGCTGGTGTGGGCACGGACACACACACACACACACACACACACACACACACACACACACACACACACACACACACACACACACACACATACATGCATACTAAAATAAAATACATAGGCTACAGATACTTCATTCATTTAAATTTTGTCTCGTTCTTTGTCAGTGTATGTACTTTCCTGACATGGAAGACGGAGACAATCTCGATGTCTCTGTGTTTGTTGTTTTATAATCAATCATTTTATTAGTCAGTTATTCTACCCATAACCCGTCTGTGAATGCCCACATGTAAGTATTGAAGTAAGTATTAAAATGCAACGATGCCACAATTCTCTGCTCATACAATGTATATCTCATTACACCCCACTGAGTATTGATAAAATCAATCACTTTGCTGAACAGTATGATGCACTTAGCCCATCAGCTGGGGGTCATGAGAACATCACCACAGAATCGAATTTTCCCATTATAAAACATATGACATGTTTCTATGTGCCAACAAAAAGGAAGTTCAATATCAGTTCAATATCAGACAGGTTTCATGCAGATCTTAGTTTTTATATTGGAGATGTTTTGATACTACATTATACTATGGTATACTGTACCATACTATACTATATATAATGTGCTCTGCTATATGTGGGATACTACAGTGTACTATAGTGTACTATACTTTTGTGTTCTATACTGTACTGTTATATATTATATATAATGTGCTATAATATTCTGTACCATACTGTACTATGTTATAGTGTACTTTACTGTATTGTACTATAATATAGTGTACTATACTGTAATGTAATGTACTACAGTGTACTCTACCATAGTGTTCCACACTACTACTATACTATACTGTATTATACTATACTATATCATACCACAGTGTACTGTAATATGGTGTACTACTATACTGTAGAGAACTATACTATGATATAGCATATATTGTACTGTACTATACTATACCATACAAGACTGTACTATCTTATTTAAGCCTGTTACAAAGTTACAGCCTAGTGCATATCTAATCAAAGCATACAGTATATGACTAGACAAGTGAGTTGGTTATGGTTAAACAAGTTCCTTTGTGTGTGCTTGTGATGTTTTTGTCTTTTTCTCTTATTCCATGCTTTTCACTTCCTAACACAGAATGAACATTTTAAGGCTGAATTATACTCGCTAAAAGGTGTGGGTGGGTGGGTGCGTGGGTGTGTGCGTGCGTGGGCGTGCGTGTGTGTGCGTGTGTGTGTGTTTACCCCTCTGGTAATCCCTGTCCTGATGTTATCGGTATCTTTAGAGAGGCGAGTAATCAGCTCATTCTGAGGTGTAGCTCGTTGGAACCCTTCGGGATGTGGGTGATGTGATGTGGAGGGTGGTGATGGGTGGGAGTCTGAGAGGAAGGGGGAGGAAAGTGGAGGAGGAGGGGTCACCGCTTAACAGAGCTGTTATGGCTCTTTGAACTGGCCCAGTGCTCCAGCGTCCCATCCCAAAACCCCTGAGCACCAAACACATGCCCTGTGTGTGTGTTAGAGGGGAGGGATGTATTTAAGACTGTTTTTGAGTGTGTGAGAGTGTGCATTTTCGTGGGTGTATACGGATTTTGTATGTTTGGTTTTGGATGTGTGGTTTTCTCTTTATCTCTGTATCCGTAAATTTGCTTTGTCCCCGCATCCTTCCTTGTCTTTCCTTTATCTCTTTCTCTCTCTCTTTCTCTCTCGCGCTCTCTCTCTAGCTCCAGCTCTTTCTAGCTTTGTCTCCCCATCCCTCTCCTTCCTCCCCGCCCACATCCCCCCCGCATGCTCGCACACACACACACACACACACACAGACTCATGCACGCACAATGTCCATGCTCTACTTTCCTCTGTCTACTCCATTTTGTTTCAGCCTCTTATCGCCAACAGCTGCTTTTGTTCTTCTTAGGTCTGAGACTACAAAGTCTATACAGTCTCATCCTGTGTGTGTGTGTGTGTGTGTGTGTGTGTGTGTGTGTGTGTGTGTGTGTGTGTGTGTGTGTATGTGTATGTGTGTGTGTGTGTGTGTGTGTGTGTTTGTGTATGTGTCTCTGTGTGTGTGTGTGTGTGTGTGTGTGTGTGTGTGTGTAATTGTCTCAGTTGGAGTATGGTGAGTGGGCATGTCTTTCTGTGTGTGTGGTGGTCAGAGTGTGTCTAACATAATTACATTTGTGGGCTGTTTTTATTTAAGGACAGATGTGTGTGTGTGTGTGTGTGTGTGTGTGTGTGTGTGTGTGTGTGTGTGTGTGTGTGTGTGTGTGTGTGTGTGTGTGTGTGTGTGTGCGTGTGTGTGTACATGCTGGTGTGTGTTTTTATGGGTGTGTGCCTGTCCCATGGCCCCGAGGCTATCGCTTTTGCAGCGGGAGTCCAAGCCTTGTGCCCAAGGCTCTGACTCAACTCCAAATCCCATCAGCACTGAAATGGCGTTGGCACCCGGTGCTTCCCCGGGAGAAGCCTTTGTTAGCAGGAAGGAATCGGCCGATGTGCCCAGTTGGCAGAACCAGCATTATCTGGCTGGCTCCACCGGCTGTGGCCAGATCATTGGTTTGAACTGATAAGCTATGACCAATTAAAGGCAGACAAAACTCTGAATCCTTCCTTTGCTAACACTAGATACACTCACACACTAATTTCTCTTTCAGTCGGTACTTTGAAGTGCACTTAAATGTAGTTTGCACTCATCAAGAGTGCACTTATTAGAAGTGGACATGTACTCCTACTTTGAATAATAAATGTTTTCTGTGAAAGAAACCATCCAGACACATGCTCAGACAAAACACACACAGATGCACACACAATGGCCCGTTGGACAGATGGGCTGGAATCCTGGGCTCAGGAGGGATTTTTAATGACTCTTCTTGTCTGGCCCGCAGAGGGAGTCGTACTCTGACAGTCTCTGTCGTCTCTAATCTACATAGAAGCGTGAGACAATCCAGGAAGAAAGAGAGGGTATGCTTTTCATTCAAAGTCATTAACTCTCGCTCATTCTCTCTCTCCGTGTTTGTCTCCCTCGCTCTACCTGTCTTCTTCTTCCTGCTATGCAGTGTTGCTTCAGCTGGCCAATGATGCCTTTCCCAGGGACATGACGCTGGCTCTGGCCTACTTACTGGCTTTGCCTCAGGTATACACACACACACAGACACACACACACACACACACACACACACACACACACACACACACCAGTAATGCTAAAAAACAACAAGAACTACAACAGAAGATATATTTCCCCCACCAAAGGTCCTTAATGCCCAATATGCAAAATGCCGATACAAGTTGTGCTGGTGAAACTCTTCCTCAGCCTCTGGCCAGCTGGAAGCATGTCCACGTCTCAACATGGAATGACTCTTGAGACCCCTCCCACAAGATGAATCATCGCGCCGGCCTGCCCTTACCCTCCAACCTCAGTCGAAAAATTAAGGCGAGGATACGCAGGCAAATTTTAGGCATAATCTGCTGGCAATAGTTAATGGGTATGAGTCACTTGGTAATCAGTAAAGAGGGCGCTGGGAAATTGTAACTGGACAATTTGAGTTGTGGAGGTGTGAACCAGGATTAAATAAAATAGGTATAGCTGTAGTAAGCTGTTTGGCTCGAACCATTATATAGCAATTGTTTTTAGTTATTTCAGTGCATAGACATCCACAAAATCATTGAATAATTGATTGAGATTATGTGAGGAGGATTGGGTCACTGCTTCTTGCAGCATCTACCATTGTTTAAAAAAATAAAATAAAGCGTTTGGGTCGAGGACGGGTCACCAGATCAATTCTCCGGTCTCTCATTTGTGGACGTTGACTTTGATTGGAACATGTGCTTATTGACAAGGAATCTAAGAAAGTGCATGAGATTGAAATTTGGATATAGTCATTCCTCAGCTCACTTTCTGTGCTCAGGGACAGTAGAACAGATAATCAGTCATCAGTGTGTTAACAATGTCATTATGTTAATTATGCAGTTCCAATTGATATACATAAAGCTGCCTAGTTAGCTGAGGTAGTTACAGTACAGTAAATGCACATTTTTTCTGTTTTATCTTCCTCATTCCTCACAGCTTGAACATTGTTAGTAGACGTTGTGCATTAGAGAGTTTCTGAAGAACATTTTTGACGTCCCCTATGCTCTCATCAACATACATCAATGCATATCAGATTCTTCCGCTGTAAATGCTGCTCAAAATAAACAATTACCAATGTCTACTGATACACAGTTCTGGGTGTTCTGGTGGGGCAAGGTTTTTCATGTTTTACATATTCTGAGTTAGTCAAAAATATATATTCAAAGTTAATAAGTCCGTTCATAAAGGGAAACTTGTTTGCACATGGTTTGATAAATCAGGATATATATATGACAAGATTTATATATTTTTTTATACAATCACACCTTGTCTACTTTCTCTGAACATCAACGTATAGTTGTGTTTTATGAACCATTTTATGAACACAGTTTTTTTTCTCACTGAAAGTGTATGTCTTTCAAATTTGTCAGATGAGAAAATAAGATAAGAGATAACAGTTATTAATCTCCAGGAATAATAAAAAAATATAAATAAATAAATAATAATAATAATAATAATAAGGGTAGCAATAATGTGATAATGGTTCTAAGGAGGTTATAATGATAATAATAATAATAATAATAATAATAATTTTGCCATATTTTGATCTTGATCGTTAGTACTAGGCAGCCATAGATGAAAGCATTATCTCAGGCGTGTCATGCTTCCCAGCTTATTGTCATCTTACATAGTAGTAATAATAAAGTAAAGTAATTATAATATGTAATAGTAATAACAATCATAAACTCCTCCCCATGAAGGTGCTGGACGCCAACCGGTGTTTCGAGAAGCAGACCCACTCGGGCCTGTTGCTGCAGCTGGCCACCTACTACTACTCCTTGCAGATCTACACCCGGCTAGCCCCCTGCTTCCGGGACAAGAGCCACGCCCTCTACCAGGTCAGGAATCACATCATACTTGGAAGTCCCTGATGTGTGTAAGGGAGGAAGGGTCGGGGAAAAATAATAGTGGGGAGTTTGGTCGCAGCAGACAGTGAAGTGCATGAGGGAGAGTTTTAAAAAATTGGGGGAGAGGGAGAAATGGTTCTGACCTTTTCCCTTAGTGGACCGTGGCTCTCGTGGGCTTTGGCCCAGGTGGAAGAAGGGAGGAGGTAAAAAGGATGAAAATAAAGAGAAGAAAAAAAAAAAAAGACAGAAGCAGGAAGAGTGGATAAGTGTGTCCATGCTGGCACTCAAGGTCAGGACTGTGCAGGAAGACACACACAGCAAGTGTATATAAAAGGCACTAATACATTCACTCTCACTTACACACAATCACACACACACCCACACACACACACACACACACACACACACACCCACACACACTCACACTAACTCTCTCTAACACATACTCACACACACTATCTCTCTCTCGCTCTCTCTCACACACACAAACACACACTCACACACACACATCATCAAAATGGCTACAATCAGTCCCCATTTTCTGACTGTACGTCAAGTGAAGTTCACAACTTTAAAGGAAAAAGAGAAATATATATATTAACGCATTTTTCCTCCTCTTTTTGCTTCGCCTCTTTTCTCTTTTTTAACTGCCATTTTATTCCTTTTTTTTCATTTTTTTCGAGAGCTTTTTATCGGTTTGCTCCAGGTCTCGACTCAACGCTTCACGTTCCTCTTATTGATAATGAGTGCGTTTGCAGCTTTAACTGTGCCGGAAAGTGATAGAATACGCCCCCTCCACGCCGCACCACTGTTCTCCTTCAGCCTGTGGTTCTTAGTTCTGTCCATTTTTTTGGGTTTCTTTTTGTGTCGTTGCTTTTTATTTTGTTTTTTTTTCTCATTCCTCCATTTTCAGTTGGGTCAATTTGGACCGTCCTAATTGGCTTGCTTTACCGGCATACGTTCTCTCTCCTTCTCTCACCATCTCTCTCTTGCTCTCCTTCTGTCCCTCCCTCTCTTGTCTGTTCTTGTTGTATGTGTTTGTGATTTTCTCTCCTCCCTATAGGCCTGTCTCCCTCTTGACGGCATGATCTGGGCCCTCTGTATCCACAGCGCTATCTCCACTGTGCATACTTTATCTATTTTCCTTTTGTGCTTTTTCTCCAGGAGCCGCCATCTCTTATCTTCTGAGGGCCCATATTGTATAGAGTGTGATATTTAATTTTAGATATGTAGTGTGTGTGTGTGTGTGTGTGTGTGTGTGTGTGTGTGTGTGTGTGTGTGTGTGTGTGTGTGTGTGTGTGTGTGTCAGCATCCATCTCGATGTCTAGCTGGCGACATTGCTTTGCATTGTAATTGAGCAGAGGACGGGATGTTTCCCACCAAATCTTAAGAGCTTAACAGCGTTTTCCTTGTGAATTGTGTGTGTTTATGCATATTTGTTTATTCACCGCATTAGTGTCTCTTCTTTGGTCTGTTTTGCGTGTGTGTGTGTGTGTGTATGAATACAGATTAATGTTTTGTGTGTGTTTTGATGGGGTTAGCGTGACAACAGATAACTCGTGCAGGCGTGCGGGCGTGCGTGGTAGTGGGGACTGTCAAGCCGTCTCAAAGTGTTGTTCACTCTCCACTTGGGGAGCGGCGGTGCTATGTCTCAATGACACGCTTCCCAATTCCCCCGTGGCCACCACATATATTCACATCAAGAGCATTAGCTGACAACGCTCCTGACCTCAAAGTCGCCCCATAGCGAAGCAGGATCAGGCCTGCTGGAGGTTGTCATTTTATTTTATTTCATTTTATTTTATTTTTCAAAGCCACAATCCTCATAGAAGATCTACATGTCTGCACTAAAGCCAACTAAGATGCTGGATTGAAACTTGAGGTGGGCGCGACGTGGCACAACATGGCCTCCCTACGAATAACACAGTGCGTTCTGAACCCATCGCACTCTTTTGTTTGCGTTTGATTAACGTCCACGTTCCTGTCATCCACAATGTCTGTTTTCATTTGTTTGTTTGTTTGTATGGCTTGGTATGGGGCAGGATCTCACGATTTGATTCGAATTTGATACAAAAGGCTTCTGATTTGATTCAATGTTGATTAAATACGATCAATCGATCCCATTCTATATCGATATATTGACAATTTTTATACATAATAATAATTGGCACCAACTTTTTTGTGCACCATCTGAAATATTCAGCCTTATACAGAAATGATTCGTCCACCATAGTCACATTTGTGACTATGGTCATGCATATCTGCCAAACAAAGTATCTATATATTTTTTTTTATGGATTTGGAAATTTAAACAGTGGAATTGAATTGTATCTGAGTAAGGTTTTTTTCCTTTCTTTTTTTTTACCCAGCCCTATTAATTTCAAATCTTAATTGCGTGATTAGTAATTGTCAAAAGCTTTATGTGTGTTCTGTTCCCTAATCAAGTTTAGAGTAAAAAATGATTCTAGTTTGAGGCATAAAGATTTAACAGTCAATGCTCTCAAAATCCTGTGTTCAATCTGGCTCTGTTTGTTTGTTTCCACTTTGAAACAAATCACTTTGTTCCTAACGAGTCATTTAGAAGTCATCCCGTATGATCGTGCACCGGGAGCCTGTGGGCGGCAGTGTCAAGGTCTTTTCTTCCTCGAGTTCATAATGGTTCATTTTGACCATTGTTGACTTTCAAGCTCCTTAGCTTCTTCTACGCCCCCCCCCCCCCCCCCCCCGCCCCGCCCCAGCCCGACCCCACCCGGATCCGATTACGGCCCCCGGGCATGACGGGCGGCACCGGGCCATGATGACACAGTGGCTGGGTTTCCATTATTCCCCAACGGCATAATGAGCCGATTCCCACTCTCTGGCGCTGGAAGTTTTCATTATGTCGACTAAAGTGCTCGTTTGCGAAGGAGAGGTGCTGCTTAGCATAATTGTTCTTCTGCTGGTGTTTGCACAACACCTCGTGAGCTGGTGTTTACCGTATGTAAGTGGTAATGTCTGTTTACCTGTATTTGGAGGTTTTTTTTTAATATGGGTTCTCAGATCTGTGTGGGTGTGGTGGGGGTGTGGGTGTGTGTGTGGCGTAATTGTAACTGAAAGTGCAGTCACTCCACAGCAGTGTGCTGAGTAAAGAGATTGAGATTTTCACTCGAGTATTTATTTTCGCCTGCAGCCACCATTCTCTCACTGAGGAATATTGATCACTGATGCTCGCTCACACACACACACACACACACACACACACACACACACACACACACACACACACACACACACACACACACACACACACTCAGCATATTGCCCTTGAAAAACACACATTTTATACAATGTATAATGCAGAAAAACAGCTTAGATCTATTAAACTTGTGCTTTACAGAAAGCCCAACAACCAGTCCAGTGGCTCAAGCTCCACAAGGAGCTGATGCAGATAAAACTCATACAAAGTATACACTGTTTCATTCATTAATTTATTTGTTTGTTTATTTGTTTATTTGTTTTAAGGCATGTAGAGCAAATTGTCAAAATAGTGTTGGATTCATTCCAGCCTTATTGGTTTCATGTTTCAATTCGTGAAAAATTAAGCAAATTAAGTTTTCGCAGCAGCTATTGTGGGGCTACTGCAAATAGGAACATGTATAAACAGTAATAACCTCAAAAGTTCATTTCGCACAGTGAGATACCCCCCCCACCCATAAGCAACAATCAAAGTAGGATTATATAGAGTAGAACATGTAACAGTTTTCTATGATAACATATTATAATCCATGCACCCATGGCAGGAAAACCACGATAACATCGCCTTCAGCCATCCCTGCTATTTTCCATTCATGAGTCACAGCGGGATTCCACCCAGCCTCCACCTGAAAGCCTCCACCTTCCCTCCCATTGTCGGATTTCATGGAATGATAGAGTTGACTGAATAGACTGCTTCCTGACATAGAAGAGCACGCTTCCTTTTCTCAAACCACATACTCCATATATTCACCTTGCAGGGAGGTTTGTTGCGTGCGGTAGTGGCGGTATGTGCTCCCTCAGGCCAACACAACACACGCAGTGAATACATGGTTTGCGTTTATGCGCCGTGTGTGTGTGTGTGATCATTGTCATTGTAAATAACTGTGGATACCAAGTCGTTCCAGGTGCGAAGGCTCTTGCTGCTGCTGCTGTATGCATTTTGGCTTGGCTCTTACCAGTAGCGTTTCCCCATGTGATCTGTCCCCTTCATGGTTAATTATGTTTGTTTCATGATGTACAGCACCGCCCCCCCCCCCCCCCGCCACACACACACACAACCCTCATACACATCCTCCTAATTGCAGGCACATATACACAATTTGCAGAATTAGCGCTAATGAGGCCACTGACTGTATTCCTGGGTATAAATACAACTCATTAGGATCATTACCAGCTCTCCCTCTCGAGAGGGCTAGACACGTCTCCTCGGTTTTAACCTCCACGTGATCCCAGCCGCATACGGTGATCAGATCCAAACTGTGATATTTAAAGCTTGTAATAACTTGAGGTTAATTCCAGGCTGGTGTTTTTGAGTAACGGTGGCCTTTAGCTGAGGAAAGGGGAATGTTTGTTTTGTTGTTGTGCCATTCCAAGTCATTCCTTACTGAAAGACTGTAGTGGCTGTTGACTTTGTCATAGACTGTTGGTATGTGTGATATTTTTTTTTGTTGTTTTTTTTTTTATTTTGTTAGAAACATCTATAATGCTTTTGTCTCATTAAGGCAGAATTTTTTTTTTTCTTTAACATTAAATGGTGTGATATAGCTCTTTGTTATTTCCTGATAACGATGCCCTATTTTAGCTGTGTACCGATGCTTAATACCAGTATTTCTAATGTGCGTCCCTAATACATACACTCGACGGCCACTTTATTAGGTACACCTGTTCAATTGCTTGTTAACACAAATAGCTAATCAGCCAATCACATGGCAGCAACTCATTGCATTTAGGCATGTAGACATGGTGAGGATGACTTGCTGGGGAATGGGGAAGAAAGGGGATTTAAGTGACTGAACGCGGCATGGTTGTAGGTGCCAGACGGGCTGGTCTGAGTATTTCAGACACTGCTGACCTACTGGGATTTTAACACACAAACCACTACTAGGTTTATAGAGAATGGTCCGAAAAAGAGAAAATATCCAGTGAGCGGCAGTTGTGTGGATGAAAATGCCTTGTTGATGTCAGAGGAGAATGGGCAGACTGGTTTGAGATGATAGAAAGGCAACAGTAACTCAAATACTGTAACTACTTGTTACAACCAAGGTATGCAGAATACCATCTCTGAATGCACAACACGTGGAACCTTGAAACAGATGGGCTACAGCAGCAGAAGACCACACCGGGTGCCACTCCTGTCAGCTAAGAACAGGAAACTGAGGCTACAATTCACACAGGCTCACCTGAAGATTGGAAAAAACGTTGCCTGGTCTGATGAGTCTCGAGTTCAGCTGTGACCTTCAGATGGTAGGGTCAGAATTGGCGTAAACAACATGAAAGCATGGATCCATCCTGCCTTGTATCAATGGTTCAGGCTGGTGGTGGTGGTATAATGGTGTGGGGGATATTTTCTTGGCTCACTTTGGGCCCCTTAGTACTAAATGAGCATCGTTTAAACACCACCTGAATACCTGAATATTGTTGCTGACCATGTCCATCCCTTTATGAGCACAGTGTACCCATCTTCTGATGGCTACTTCCAGCAGGATAATGCACCATATCACAAAGCTCAAATCATCTCAAACTGGTTTCTTGAACATGACAATGAGTTCATTGTACTCCAATGGCCTCCACAGTCACCAGATCTCAATCCAATAGAGCACCTTTGAGATGTGGTGGAACGGGAGATTGGCATCATGGATGTGCAGCTCACAAATCTGCAGCAACTGCGTGATGTTATCATCTCAATATGGACCAAAATCTCTGAGGAATGTTTCCAACACCTTGTTGAATCCATGCCACGAAGAATTAAGGCAGTTCTGAAGGCAAAAGGGGGTCCACCCCAGTACTAGCAAGGTGTACCTAATAAAGTGGCCGGTGAGTGTATATTGCTCATGGCTTAATTGAAATAGCTTGAATGGGCTTGAGTGGGAGGTATAAAGCACTCGTATGCCCTGCAGAATCATCAAATATATGACAACTCTAGATTTCACATAGTTTGTCAGTCCTCTATTCGGATTGAAGACCAAGACCGAAGGGTTGAGATACAGTACAGCCCTGCTGAAATATGATGATTGCTTGAACCAAAAAGGAGGTCTCTGCGCATGCAGATTGCATAGGGAATTGGGATCAGACTGGTGATGGGACAGGAAAGTGTCAAAACAAGGAGGAAACACAGGATGTCATGGAAAAAAATGCCGGGCGAGAAAAGCATTTGGGACATGCAAGAAACCATGGCAGTGTTGGGAGGGAAGATGGAAGAGTTGGGGAAGATAATCAGAATAAAAGTTCAGGAGAAAAGGGAGAATAAGGGACAAATGAAGAGAAAGTGTTTCATAATAAAAGACTAATATCAGAAGAAGGAAAAAGTTATTCAAACGACTGCCTGGCCGTCAAAGTGGCAGCAGACTCTCTCTCTTTGTTCTTTCTCTATGTCGCCCGTCATTCTTCCTCGCTTGACACATAGTGCCAACATCAAGTGCCAACCGTTTTTTCCTCTCGTCTCTCCTTCCCCTCTCTTCTCATCTCCTCTCCTTTCCTCTCTTCTCCTCTCCACCCCGCTGCCAATATGCTCATACATCTGGTCCTTAACCCTGGTGTTATTTTTTTGTGGTTCACTTTTCTCCTCTATTCACTCTTTTTTTTTTTTTTTTTTTTTTACTCCCCCTTGTCTGGCTTTTTGAATTGCAAAGCCGTTGACATGATTGGCAGTAGGGCAAAGCTTAAAGCTAACCCACATATACATTTATACATTTGACTTGCATTTTTCAAACTCCCAAATTTCCAACAACTATAATTACCTTATGCAAATCAGATCAACAAATAACCCGCCTTATCGCGTAGGGCGACAGCCTATAAGACGCCAAAGCCAACAACAGAACCTCATTTAATTTGAAAAGGGATGACAAGCATGGTTCAACATCCGCCCACCTATCACAGTACTTGTCACACTCTTAATCATAAATGCGTATCCGCTGACTAATTCCCCTATGGCACAGAATCACGCCGGCAATTACAGTTCTTGGTACATTTACCCATATCGCCTCCCTTCAGACAAATAAGCTGAAAGAACATTGAACTCCCTGATTAATCTTTGCTGCAGCACTATCTCTTACTAAAAAAAGGATGCATCTAAAGTCAGGGTAATCAGTTTGCGTGTGATGTTCGGCTCATAAGTTCGCCATAGCGAAGCAAAAGGAGGCCTTTTAAAAGTTTAATTCTGGCAGGTGTGATCTGTGTTTGAGGGGCTCAGGGTAACAATATACCCTCTGACCAGCCAGCCGTTGGTCAAAACTCTGTGAACGATGAAGGTTCAAAATCGTCCCACCGTGAAAACTTTGAAACCAAGAAGTAAATGAGATATCCATGAGAAGAGAGAGACTATGAAATATCAACCAGCAAATTGGATGGGCTATTGCTGGTGGCTAAAATGTGCAGCAAATCGATTGGCTTATAAGGATATGGATCCAAAGACAATATTGGCAAATATTTATATCTCTGAATGGCAAATGGGCAAAGCACTCAAACTCTTTGAATGAGTTGGAGTGATACAATTACAAGAAGATAAGATATGTAGCTGTTCCAATGACTGAGTCATTACGCTTTCCACAGGCCGACCCAAGGGAGCTGATTAAATTGGTCACGCAGCATGTGTCGCAGCGTTCAAATTGGTCAGAGGAGCTGGAGAAGCTGATTGGACAGCTCCACGTGTACAATGAGCGGCTGACAGACTTCACCCAGGCCCAGGTGTTGCAGGGACTGGGCCGCGGCGTGGATGTCCATCGCTTCAGCTCCGACTCTGACTACAAGAAGGAGACCATCCTGGGTCTGGCAGAGTGAGTCGGGCGGGGTGCCCAATTCTTCTTTTTTTTTTTTTTTTTAATGCATCAAAGTTATGACACATCCATCTCCACGGATGGTGCCAGTCAGTTGTTCGTTTTTATCCAGGACTGGCTGAATTGGTCCCTTACAGGAAAGAAAAACTGTCTAACTTTGACATTTTACCGTTTATCACTCTTCTCGGTAATTGAATGTATGAAAGGGGAATGTATAGGCAAAAAAAACCTTTCCCTTCCTGCCTTTCAAATGGCCACTTCGACTTAATGAAATTGCTGGGTTCCGCTATAAAACCCCCTGCTTCCTGTCTCCACACCCATCTACCATTGAAAACAAGCTTTGCAAACCAATATCCCTGTTAATTTTATGGTCACCCCAGCAAAACAAACAGCCTTTTTGTTGACCATCCAAATTATAATTTTTTTGGGCTGTTTGGGTACATTATGTGCTAATTCTGACATCCGATACATATTTTTTTTTATGTGTTAGAATTAAAGTGAGTTTGGTATATTACTAATTTTCAGTCCTTGATTTCCTTCACTGCCTTGTGGAAATTAAATCACATGTGTTTCAAATGTTGAGTTCTGAAAATAGAATATGAAATGCGAAGGTGACACGACTCCACATTATTTTGGTATTGGGTTTAGGTATGGAAGTACATGTACAGTAGTGATATTAGATCCAACGCCTGTATGTCCCTACGCTTTAGACATTAAAGCATCTTCTTACTGTCAATTTGAATATTTTTATCCCATATGGTGCATATTAGCGTAAAATAATATGTGAGTCGTGGTTTCGTCTGTAGATACTTGATGAACTCAATTTCCTTGTTTGTGTGTGTGTCTGTACTTGTGATTCTGTCTAGAACCTTGGATGACTCGGTGTACAGAATCTCTCTGTCTCTGGCTCAACGCTACAGTGTTCCTCTGTGGGAGGTCTACATGACTCACCTCGAGTTCCTCTTCACGGATAGCGGGTACGCACACGCGCACACACACACACACACACACACACACACACACACACACACACACACACACACACACACACACACACACACACACACAGAATCAATTTGCTTCCCTGAAACGTTACAATGTCTTTATCTCGTGCAGGCATCCATCTTTGTTAAACTGTTCCAAAAGCAAGAGTAGTGCAACCCTGATTGAAGGGCGCCCCGCTGTCATGCTGATGCCTAGTGCTCTGAACAGTTGACAGATTGGCTTTCACCCAAAGTTTGGGGAAAAAAAAGATCAGATAAATGATCAGATCAGAGACCTGTATACCATATCCGATTCTGTGCCGGTCAAATTTATATATGTGCCCAATACTGTGCTCATGTACTGTACTTGTTAAAATGCTCTGATACTCGAACCCGATACCAACATAATGTAATGTAGTTAATGCTCAAAAAAGAGAGTGAAATAAATAAAATGTCCGCTGTTTGGAGGTACTTCAAGGGAAACAAAGATTGGATAAATAATTTATCGCCTGACAGTATTCCAAAATTGTCACTACAGCGTAGCGTCTGCTCTGGTTCGTAGTGCATGAGCTCCGCTCGTGATCAAGGGTTTGACTCTTTCTTGAGACTCAGATCTTTACAAGTCACTCAGTAAAATGAGTCGTTCGATTTGATTCAGTTGGTTTAATGCATGGTGAGCAAAGGAGGATTTCCAGTGAACGAGAGTGAGAAGAGTCGACCGTTTATTATTATCACTTTTTTTTTTTTGCAATGATTGCAATTTATTTTGGAATGGCAAGTACCATATATATACAGTGTGTGTGTATATATATATATATATATATATATATATATATATATATACACACACACACACACACACACACACACACACACACACACACACACAGAGGTACATCTTATAGAATTTGAATATCATGAAAAAGTTAAATATTTTTTGTCACTCATTTCAGAAAGTGAAACCCATATTTTATATAGATTCATTAGACGTAGAGTGAAATATCTAAGCGTTTATTTCTTGAAATGTTGATGATTGTGGCTATAGATAATGAAAACCCAAAATTCAGTCTCTCAGCAAATTAGAATATTGTGAAAAAGTCCAATATTGGAAAGTCATGGTGTCACACAAGAATCAGCTAATGGACTCAAAACACCTGCAAAGGTTTCCTGAGCCTTGAAATGGTGTCTCAGTCTGGGTCAGTAGGCTACACAATCATGGGGAAGACTGCTGACTTGACAGATGTCCAGAAGACAGTCACTGACACGCTCCACAAGGAGGGTAAGCCACAAAAGGTCATTGCTAAGGAAGATGGTTGTTCACAGAGTGCTGTATCCAAGCATATTCATAGAAAGTTGAGTGGAAGGAAAAAGTGCACCAGCAAAAGGGATAACCGCAGCCTTGAGAGAATTGTCAAGCAAAATCCATTCAAGAATTTTGGGGAGGTTCACAAGGAGCGTACTGAGGCTGGAGTCAGCGCATCAAGAGCCACTACACACGGACGAATCCTAGACATGGGCAACAAATGTCGCATTCCCCGTGTCAAGCCACTCCTGAACCAGAGACAACGTCAGAAGCGTCTTACCTGGGCTGTGGACAAAAAGAACTGGACTGTTGCTCAGTGGTCCAAAGTCCTCTTTTCAGATGAAAAGAGGACTTTGGACCACTAGCAGGTTCTGCTCGACTGCACCAAAAGAGCAGTGCAACTTCCAAGCCCTCATGTCATTTGAAAAATCAAGGTCCCAGAGTCTGGAGGAAAAGTGGAGAGGCACAGAATCCACATTGCTTGAAGTCCAGTGTGAAGTTTCCACAGTCGGTGATGATTTGGGCTGCCGTGTCATCTGCTGGTGTTGGTCCACTGTGTTTTCTGAAGTCCACAGTCAACACAGCCACCTACCAAGAAATTTTAGAGCACTTCACGCTTCCTTCTGCTGACAGCTTTATGGAGATGCTGATTTCATTTTCCAGCAGGACTTGGCACCTGCCCACACTGCCAAAGGTACCAAAAGCTGGTTCAATGACCATGGTGCTACTGTGCTTGATTGGCCAGCAAACTCACCTGATCTGAACCCCATAGAGAACCTATGGGGTATTGTCAACCGGAAGATGAGAGACACCAGACCCAACAATGCAGATGACCTGAAGGCTGCTATCAAAGCAACCTGGGCTTCCATTACACCTGAGCAGTGCCACAGGCTGATCGCCTCCATGCCACGCTGCATTGATGCAGTAATTCATGCAAAAGGAGGCCCAACCATGTATTGAGTGCATGGAAATGAACATACTTTTCAGAAGCCTGACATTTCTGTTTAAAATATCCTTTTTTTTTTATTGATCGACACTGAATTTTGGGTTTTCATTATCTATAGCCACAATCATCAACATTTCAAGAAATAAAGGCTTGAAATATTTCACTCTATGTGTAATAAATCTATATAATATATGGGGTTCACTTTCTGAAATGAGTGACAAAAAATATTGAACTTTTTTCATGATATTCTAATTGTGTGTGTGTGTGTGTGTGTGTGTGTGTGTGTGTGTGTGTGTGTGTGTGTGTGTGTGTGTGTGTGTGTGTGTGAGATAAAAAGCTATATTTGCACTTAAAAGTGAAATTCATTTATTTTGAAGTTTGAAATGGACATTTCAATGTTAGTTATATGTTGTATCCTTCTAAAATGTGAGTTATAGGTGGCATTATGCTGAAACTTGGTGACCCATAGTCCGATACTCTATTTTATTGGAACCAGGAACAGTTCATGTTCTATTATTGTTCCATAGTGAATAATGAACAATAATAAACACAGTGTCAAAATCAACAATCTCACTATTGCGGTAACTGAAAATTGCAGCAGCAGTCCGTATGTGCAGCTGTCCTATCAAGTGAGCATGATCAGATCACACAATGTATTTGTCATTGACGTACAGCAGATATACCCAATGAGAACAAATTATAAGAATTTTTGCTTTATCCAATCACGGCGATTTACTCAATGATTGGACAACAATGTAAAAGATATTTAATAGTCAATGTTATTAAATGTTGTTAAAAAATATATATATCAGGAATCTGAATTGGCCAAGAAAATTTCAATCGGTGCATCTCTAGTTGATAAACATGCTCGGTAACTTTACGAGATGATGCATTTCAAGGGGTATATCTTCATGAGATTAACTTGTGTATATAAAGTTAGCAGTAGTCGCTCGCATAGCTACGGCGTGAATAACTGACGGAGTCATTTAGCTGCAGTAACTTAAACACCATGGAGACTGCCTGTTACACTATTGTGGTACTCAAAATATACATTTTTATCAAGGTTGTCAGGTCTGTAAATCACATAAGTATGTTTCGTGGATATTTGGCAGTTATTCTATTCTATGTTGATATTATTTTACTGAATCATTTCTTGATTAATATGCCCATCCGGGAAATTATACAGGAAAAAATGTCTTTCTTCTTTTTTGTCTTTTCCCAAACACAGACAACTGTACTTCTCCGGACTTCTGCTTCCATTAATGTGTTAAAATATGAAATAATAGTAATATATGAAATGGTGGTCGTCTTCATGCTTCGTTATTGTTTCCCCTATCAGACTTCTAGAGCAGGGGTTCTCAAATTGCCAAATGTTTTCTGGGGGTCACCAGATAATTTTCTGAACATGCACAAAATACCGAAATGGGTTTATTTATTTTTATTTTTTTAATAATTTTTCAAAAATCATTAATTTCAAAAATACATTTTTTTTAAATAATTCTCTCAGTTAAATTATTTGGTAGATGTTCAATGAATAACTTTCCAGTATGCTACATTTTCTGTAAGAGAGACCGAGAGAAAGTGACAGTGCTCGCACGCCTGTGTACGTGTCTCTGTAACCATAGCAACTCTCTCTCCCACTCCTTTCCCTGATAGCGCAGCGCAAGAGGAGACACTTTGCTTTCACAAAAGCTGCTGCTACGCTGACTCTCTGCACAGCAGCATGCATGGGAATAAATGCCAATATGATAGAAATGTATATATTTCAATTTACAAGCTTCAATTGATCAAAATGCGGACATTCAGTCTGGTTGTGGGGAAAATTGGTCAAATGGCACAAATCTGACTATTTTCGAACGATATGGATGGTTGTACATGGGGTGGTACGTGTACTGTTGTTAGATTGAACATCGGCAAGACAGAATGACAGGGTTGCAAGGCTTTTTTTTTAGGGGGGTTGCCATCCAAAAAGTTTGAGAACCCCTGTTCTAGAGCATATCTGTATATACTGTAAGTCCTATATAATTCCTAACATTAACGCCATGTGGCAGATTTGCCTGCCACACGCCACCCAAGTGGTGTTTTCAGGGCCGTCCCTTGCAGAGTCACAGACAACGGGGTTGAAGAGTACCAGTTTTATTGTAGTGGGCACGGTAGAACAAGCCTGGAGCAAATGTAAAACACCTCATGACAAGGGCCCAGTTGCTGCCCCTTTATACCACGCGTTCCAAATGATTATGCAAATTGGATTTAAGTGTCCTAAACATTACATTTTTGGTTTTTCAATTAAACTCATGGAAGGTATTGTGTCTCAGGGCTCTTTGGATCACTGAAATCAATCTCAGGGACCTGTGATAATTAGTTTGCCAGGTGAGCTCAATTAAAGAATTTGAAGCCGCTGATACCTCTGGAGTCCCCGAACCTCAAGGTGTAGGATCCTCCAGAGGCTTGCAGTTGTGCATAAACCTACTATTCGTCCACCCCTAACCAATGCTCACAAGCAGAAACGGTTGCAGTGGGCCCAGAAATACATGAAGACTCATTTTCAAACAGTCTTGTTTCCTGATGAGTGCCGTGCAACCCTGGATGGTCCAGATGGATGGAGTAGTGGATGGTTGGTGGATGGCCACCATGTCCCAACAAGGCTGCCACGTCAGCAGGGAGGGGGCGGAGTCATGTTTTGGGCCGGAATCATGGAGAGAGAGCTGGTAGGCCCCTTTAGGGTCCCTGAAGGTGTGAAAATGACCTTGGCAAAGTATATAGAGTTTCTGACTGACCACTTTCTTCCATGGTACAAAAAGAAGAACCGTGCCTTCCATAGCAAAATCATCTTCATGCATGACAATGCACCATCTCATGCTGCAAAGAAAACCTCTGTGTCATTTGCTGCTATGGGCATAAAAGGAGAGAAAGTCATGTTGTGGCCCCCATCCTCCCCTGACCTCAACCCTATTGAGAACCTTTGGAGCATCCTCAAGCAAAAGATCTATGAGGGTGGGAGGCAGTTCACATCAAAACAGCAGCTCTGGGAGGCTGTTCTGACATCCTGCAAAGAAATTCAAGCAGAAACTCTCCAAAAACTCACAAGTTCAATCGTTGCAAGAATTGTGAAGGTGTTATCAAAGAAGGGTTACATGTTAACATGTAACTTGGCGTGTTGTTCCTGTTCCTGTTGTTTTTGATTGAAATAGCTTTTGATTTCTGCAAATTTAACAAATGACCATTTTCACTTCTTTACAACCAATACAATGTTTTGAAACTCTGTTGTGCATAATAATTTGGAACAGGGCATTTTGAGTTTTTTATTTTTGAAAAAAATACTGTTATCATTGGGAGGTTTGTTCAATAACATTCGAATTATACCCTCACGGTTGAAGACTTGAAAATTATACTGACTGTCAATTGCATCGACTACTTTGGAAAATCAGAGAAAAATATAATTTGCAGGATAATTTGGAACGCAGTGTAATCACATGGGATCCGGGGCTCTGTTCCTTCAGATCTTCTCTGATAGCAGGAAGAAACACAGGTAGAAAAAAAACGTTTCTCGTTCCGTGAGGAGCTTACGGTCTAAACTTAAAAAACAAACAAACAAAAAAAAATAGTTTTGCACACTTGCCCAGTCTGGGGTCTTGTCGGTGATCCTTCGTCCCCCAAAGGCTGAGCCCTACAGTTTGACTGCAAGCAAGGAAACAAGCAACACCATGGGGAACCGGCTTCGGTATCCATAGTTTTTGTGTACGGTTCAAGCGAGCGGACCGGCTCCGGTTATCCTACATGTTGTGTCACATCAGGGGAACACACAGCGGCAGAGAACTGAGCCGAGGAGGCTACACTACAGGTCGGTAAACTGGCGCCAGCACAGTGCTGGTTCCCCAACTTGAGTCTGTTGTAGTTTGTGTGTAGTTTGCTCTTGTGAGGGTTTCTGCTCCAGGAGCCTACACCGACAAGGTAAATTCGTTATAACGGATCTGCCAGTGCTATTGTTTTGCATACGCCGATATCCCCTTTTTCCCTCACGTTAAGCTCTGATAGTATTGGGTGGCTTCGCCTGAGTGTGCCTACCAGCTGGCAAACAGGTAGAAGTGTCAGTTTGGGGTGCCTTCACTGTTTATTTACGAGCACATTGCGATCCACTGTGTTAGCTCCGATAGTATCAGATGGCCTAGCCTGAACACATCAGCCAGTTAAACGGGAGCAAAAGAGAGAGGTATGAACAATCATACTTGTTTTGAGTACATGGCTCCTCTGCTGGCCACAGACAGACGTGATCTCTGTCCTAGTTGTTTGGGGCTGGTGCACTGGAGATAGGGCTTGACTGATGGTGCCTGCATGAATGTTCCTTCATGCCACTGACCCTGAAGGTCTCCTGACTGGCTCAGGTTGATGGTCCCCCACTCAGCTCCCAGGACAGGGCGGTTGCTGGTACAGTGCCACCCAGGCACTTACTGATGGAAGCGTGAGGGGCTCCAGCCAGGAAGAGGAAGAGGGCCAGGAAGGACACGCTGGCAGCGAAGGTAGACACCCTGACAGCGGAAATGGATCAGATCAACTCACTTTTCCTCTCGCTCCAACCAGGGGACACCCCAGCCAGGCCGGTGGGTGCCCTTATACCCACACAGTCTGGGGGGTTCCAGGAGGAGGATGTGGTGTTCATTGCTGCCTCCAGCAACCTGTTTGGTGTGGAGGAGCAGGCGAAACCCTTAATACCCACCTTTGCATCGAACCCAGGCTCTGACAGTGGCTCAGTGATGGGTTCCAAGAGTGATCAGGAGGTCCTGAAGTCAGCCATTCAGATGGGCTGGACATTGTCTGCCATATCCACCCCCACCAGGCATTCCCTTCAGATGGCCACTTGTAGAGTTCCCCCGTCTCCTGACTACATTGGGGAGCTATGAAGGTGTTGGGCGGATGCCAGGTCCTTTTCCATTCTAGTGGTAGCAGGGTCTTGGTGGACATGCAGGATGCCAGTGCCTAAGGGCTAGATTACATGCCGGCGGTATAGCCCACTATAGCCTCGCTGATTGTCTCCCCTGACGAGGCATTGAGGTCTAACGCCTGTTGCCCCCAGCCTCAGGGCCCCATCACTGTTGACCTTATCACCAGGTCATATGACAGCTCCCAAATGGGGAACTCCCTGTTTCACCTCGTGCTTGCCTTGTCCCAGACGCTACAGATGTCAGGTCGAGGATGCCTCAGCACTGAGCCTCAGTGACGCATCACTGCAGGTCTTTGCGTTCATGTCGAGGGAGATTGGCAGGTCTGGCTGGCTCAATCCCCTCTTTCAGAGTGTTGTAGGCGAACGCTCCGCACCATCCCAGTGGTCCTGGGCCAGGCAGCACAGCATGCTCTGGAATGTACGGTGTAGGCGAGTCAGACTAGATACCAATTTGCAGGCTTGAGAGGCCAACGCAGGCCTGCCGCTAGGCAGCAGAGAACCCAGGGGGACATGACCCCAGCCAGGACATCTAGAGGCTGCAGAACAGGGCCCGACCCCCGAGGTCGCCCGTGGTAAGAGTATCACAGTACCACCTCAATTACTAAAGGGGTTATACATCAGACCTTTGTCAAGGAGACCATGTATAAGGGGTACACCCTCCAGTTCCAACGTCGGCCCCCAGGCTTTAAAGGCGTCAAAAGGACCATGGTCAGAGATCCCAGAAGCTTGCTAGCCCTTGGCCAGGAGATTTTCGTCCTTCTGGGGAAGGGCACCATCGAGGCTGTCGCTCAACCCGCACAGCTCGATTGATTTTATTCCGTTTATATCCTAATCAGGAAGAAGGATGGTGGGTTTTGCCCAATCCTCAATCTGAGTAGGCTCAATCAATTCTTGAAGGTGTTGCCATTAGATTTCCACTCCCTGGTTATAATATCTAATATTTCAATATTATTTTCTTGCAGAAGAGGTTTGGGCTGTTTTAATACATCCAAAACTGCAATCTAAATTGTTTTTCATCATACAATTACAATTGATCACCCGAGGTGGATGGCTTTAAGACTGATGCCAAGATGGCTGCAGCCGGCTTCTCTTCATGCTGTAAATGCTCGCTCTCGTCAATATTCTGAACAAAAGACAGTTCATAATTAATATGTAAGGCAGTCTGTGTGTGTGTTATTTTTTTGCGCTCCAACTTCATAACTTGGTGAATCTGACTAGCCTCGTACGGAGTGCCTTTTCAGCAAGTGTTCCTGCGGGGGTGAGCATGCACTAGCACACGTGCGCACATCTCGGTGATAAATATTCCGCTGTCACTGACCCATTGCTTTCTGATGTAGGGAAATGGTTTATGGAGTCCACTTAACGATAAATTACAACCCCCCCTCACGCTTTCCTCCAGCTGCTCTGTGCGTCTCAACGTAGGTGTGCTGCACGTGCACGCCCTAAAATGTCAAGGTCATGATAAGGAAGTACACCACAACATACACCATCTCCAAAAAGCACTTACCGCCTTGTAGGACATCTAGATAAGATGAGATAAGATAAGACTTTATTAATCCCCTTTGGGTAAATTCAGATGTCACGGCAGCAAAAAAACAGTGCACCTTATTCATCACAATATTTTCATCAAAAAATCTAAAATCTTAAAATAGTGCTGTAGAAGAACCTTTGAAATAAACACAACAAACTTTCTTTTAGTTCTCTCAGTTTTTACATTCTAATACTGCTTCTGTATAGTAATATGTTTGTCATGACCGGTGAAAGGGCCAGTCTAGAATTATACGACTGCGAAATTTGGGAGATACATTTCTTTTTTTACTTCCCAGAAGAGATCAACGGCATTACACTTTGTAGTCGACATAATATAAATCCCTTATTAGACCCATTATGTCTTGAGGGGCTAAAAACAGTGCTAAAATCACCACAGACGGCATAAGCCAACACATAAAAAATAATGCTGATGAAACAATATATTTCTGTTCAATTTCATCATCTGACATTTTTCCATGTTTCGGTATGAAAAACAATGGCACAAGGAAACGTCGACAGAAAGAGAAGGCTGAAAATGTTTAAAAGGACCAAATGAGAGGAGAGCGGGGGTGCATAGGTTCTAGATACCTGGAAAAGAAGGCTGAAGCAAAGGGTGGGTTTGGAGAGAACTACCCCTAGAAACAGAGGGGGGGGGGGTAGATTATGGGATGAAAACAGTGTGTCCTCGACAGTCTTATTAACACAGAATAACCACTTTAGTGGGAATCAATGCCCTGTTAAAGACTGCCATCACCATCCCTCCTTGCTCCGTTTGGGGCATAATTTCCTGTCTGACTGTGCACGTGTGCGTGCGTGTGTGTTTGTGCTTATGGGAGCAGAGCTTCCTACATGTAGCGGCTCTGTGGGTGCTTAGTTGTACACAATTATTGATGTGCATTCCGACAGGTTTTACTGACATTTTAATGACTGCTATGAAACATTTTTAAAGGACAAAAAAAAATGTAAAATGTCTAAAAGTGGAAGCAGCATCGCCGACATCAGCTGCTGAATCCAATCCAATCAACTTGACTTTGCCCTCATTTCTGGAAACTTCTACACCGCCGCTGACTTTTACAGAACCTCCCACCTCCCGTCTCCCATCGGGCTGGATGGATTTGACTTTGCGTATGTCGTTCTTTTTGATTTATAGTTGTTTCTCAAGGTAACAGCCAGTCAGTCAAATACAGAGAGAGAGAGAGATTCAAATAATCTGCTATAAATTCCTATTTACAAACAGCAATTTAGTCGAGTCATGCCTAACAAGTGAGCTGCATTTAAAATTAACGGGCGAACACACACAGGCAACCTTCTGCTCGGCCAAAGAAGCAAACATTTTGTAAACAAATTAGCCAGCCAAGATTGTGATGAATAATACAGTGTTGTTCAAATACAATAAAGACATCGGCAACTTGCTGAATAACCACACAGCATAAGTGTGTGTGTGTGTGTGGGGGGGAGACGTTAACAGGGAAACAGCACAAACAAGACACATTACATCTGGAATAACATGGAAAGGTGATACACAGACATCATAAATATTATGACATTTTAAGCGTTACTTTGATATTGATTATCTGGTTATATTTTGGAGATGAGTATCAGAGTTTAGTTGTTGTCCCAAAAATGAGACATCTTCTTTCCCGGGAAAAAGAAGCACACTATCCCTTTGAGCCTTTAAAACAGAGAAAGGCCTCTGCAAAAATAAAATATAACAAGATGGCCTATAATAATACGCAATTTATGACATAAAATATGCTAAGTTCTATTATAAATAAAACAGATAGGGGGCAGTCATAAATTAAGTAGACATCACTGTTATTAAATCAAAAAGACATTGGGGATTCGTGTTTATTAATTACAACAATAAAAGCTTTCAGTCTGTGCCTCCGGCACATGTAGTGCACGCACAGCTGTTGCATAAACTTCTAAATATGTCATGTAAAAGATATGAAATGCATACGTTTTAAGATCGGAAACTTTAGGCCTTCATTTTTTCCTTCTCCATTCCAGTATGTTCTAAATGTAAATAAATAAAAAAAATTATAATTCCCGTTTCCCGTTATTATATTTCCTGGGAATGTTGGTGTCCTGTGGTATCTGGCACCAAGACATTAGCAGTTCTTGTTGGCCTGCAAGTTGTGGTGGGCCCCCATGGATGGGGCTTGTTGTTCCAGTACATCCCACAGATGCTCCATCGGATTGGACCCTAACCCCGACGCTCACATGCCCATTGTAGGCGCTCTTACGATAACCAATAATCTCAGACGATATCTCACGGTACATTGTGAAATCAATATTATAACAGTATTTTGAACAATCCTAGTTACACGCCGTTTGAATGGACAGAGACCGAGGTGGTGTCACTATTTGTGAACGGATGGAGCAGAAAGAGTCCATCTGGCCCTGATGCAGAGGACGCAACCGAGCTTCCAACAGCGTTGTTTGCTGACTCGCTTCACGTGCCAACATTACGCACGTAGCGCGGCTTCACCTGGCAATTAAGGGTGGGGATGAAGAGAGGCAGTCTTTGTAGCTGCTTAATGGGTGTTTTCTATGGAGTATGTTTTTGTTGGAATCCCTATTGCAAAGACAATTACCGCTATTTTAACGCCGTCGTTGTCGTGCACTGCATCCATGGAGTGGCTGCGCCGCAGGCTACAGCTTTTTCATTAGCGCGGAGCTCCGAGCTAGCTATGACAGGGAGCCCCGAGGAAGTGCTGTCCTCTTTGATGTCCTCTTATCCTGACAGATAAACACACACACACAAACACACACACACACACACTCTCTCTCTCTCTCTCTCTCGCTCGCTCACAAAGCGATAGCTCAGAGCCTTCCGTATCTCCGTCACTGACTTTTTGTTCTTCCCGTGTTTTGCCTCATTTCTCCTCCTTGCTTGTGATTTTCCCGAGAAGCTTTATATTCCCCTCTTGTAGTTGGTGTGTTTTCTGCCTTTCACTCCGCTTTGCCTTGTCACGATGCGAGCCGCCCGCCGCTGTCGGGGGGTGTTTGTCGACTCCGGCGGCTCACTAAATAGGCTTTAACACACATGCGTTCACTTAACTAAGCTGGGGGTGTTTGTTGTCCTGTGAAGTTCCTTTTTTGAAATGATTTATAAACGATGATATATAAACGATGGTATATGAAATCATCAAACTAATCAGAACAAATGCATCCAAACTCTAATCTCTCTCTCTCTCTCCTCATTGTTATTATGATTGCTATTATTATTGTTGTTGGTATTGTTTTTAATGATATGTATTTACTTATTGCTTTGTTCATTGATTTGTCTTCCAGCTTTTTGTGCTTGCGCCACTGGATTCATTAGACATGTATCTAACAATTCTATTATCGCACATATCATATAATGAAGTAAGAGCAATAAAAGATGGATGCAATTAATAAATAGATACATTAAAACAACTCACTTAATTATAACCTCTTTCACTCTATCTTTCTCCTTGCTTCTCTCGATCCCTTATTCTGTCTTTCTATCCCCTTTCCTCTCTTTCCCTTTCTTTTGCTTCCCCCTTCTCTGTTCTTCTTCTCATCTGTCTGTCTCTCTCTCTCTCTCTCTTTGTTTTTTTTGGCTCCGTCTATTCCCATCCAGTCTGCCCACGAAGGACATTGAGTCCCGCAGTGTGTCCCTGGGTCTGTTCGACACCCTGAGGCTGGACCCCGGGGCCTTCTACAACCACATGACCAAGTACGTGCTGCCCAGCGTGGAGGGCACCGACCTGGGCCGCCTCCTCTACTACTACACCCTGCTGGAGGCGGCCGGCTGCGAGCCCCATGTCACGGCCCGCATCAAACCCAACAGCCATGTCAAGCTGCTCAAGAAGCTCCGCACCATCGCAAACGGTATCTTTCTTGGATTTTAACGCGCCATGTTGGGGTATAGTGGGGATTTGAGCAGAAGTGTGATTCCTTCAGATGCCGGGGTTCTCCCAGAACGAGGTTCCACTCGTATCGGGGTTTAAATTTTGACTTTTATAATTTTCCACCATGCTCAAAAAGGCAACTGCACAAGGAGTCTCACAAGGAGACTCACATATTAATTTATTTACTCAGAAATGTGTGCTTACAGTAGTGCACATGTGGCTAATTAACTGAATTTCCATTGCCATGTTTCTGTCAGCGCCATGGTTAGTTTCACAAACAGAGGTTTATACTGTACTTCCATTCCAGAACGTTTTTACCACATAACACATTTAGCACAATGATATCACAAACATAAGTATAGATACAGTTTATCTTATATTACTTGGCGATTTCATGTTTTCTCATTTACTTATAGATCTTTCATATTACTATAACAAAACTATGATTTAATATTATATCGTGTTACTTTGATGATCACTGGTTTAGTGAAATGATTCCCAAACCCGGATGCCAGACCCCAACAGAGGGTCGCCAGAGATCACGGGGCGGTGGGGATGAGTAATAGTCAAATATTTGTCCATTCAGTGAGGGGGTAGTGGCTCAGGAGGTAGAGCTGGTCGTCTAATAATCGGAAGATTGCCGGTTAGATTCTCGGCTCCTCCTGGTAGCCTGCTGATCTCATCTAATCATTTGTCAAATATTGGTTCATGTTCCTTATATTTAGAGTTCCAAGTTCAGGTCCTTACAAAAGCCATAGAATGTGACCCACCACATACTTTAGGGTAATTTGGTGGCGTTTTTTCCGCATCATTTGAAGTGGAGAATCAGAGCTTCCAAACAAGGTGCCACTTGTGCAAATCAAGCAAATATTTTTAAAGCTATGACTTGTTAATGACAAGGGTATTGCCAACTGTTTCTGAGATAATCACCTCCCAAGTTTTACCCACACCAGGTTCATTCAGCCAGCTCCCAGAATGCAAATGGGGTTCGTGGACAAACAAAGCCTCATGGCTACTTAACATACTGACTGAATGGCCAATCATGAACAGTGTCAACAACACAACTTATTTAGTTTTTTAAAAAGCTTTTATTCAACAATAAGAATATACATGTTTTATAAAAGTGGAATTATTTTGGAGTTTAAAAGTACGGACAACACAACAAAATGTGTCCCACCACAGCAAAACTCGCCATCTCGTGCATTTCTAAAATCGCCAGGAGCAGCCAAATAAGTTGAAAAAACCTTTCTTGAAGGAAAATTCGATTTTTCCAGATTCGTGTTCTTCTTTATCTCTCAATGTATTTTCAAAAGTGAGTTTGATTTATAAATAGTAGAAAAATGTTAAACCGTGGAGTTAAATGTTCCCGTTAGATTACATGGGGAAACGCAGTTCACTTACCGAGACGCTGAACAGCGCTGAATAACGGCGATTGATCGTTTCCCCTGCTGCGCTTTAACCGTCCGTATACGAAAGTGACGTAGGTGCGTGACGCGAAGGGTTCTTCCTCTTCGCAGTTTCACAACAATGGCTCTGTGTGTGTAAAAGTAATACGATTTAAAGGTTGAATTCTATCAAAACGGTTTCACATTGTGACTTCATATGACATTGAATATGGAGGGATGATCTTCACCTGGATGTTCTCTTTAAATGAAACGATCGATCGGGATTATTGAGCGTTATTCAGCGTCTAGGTAAGTGAACTGCGTTTCCCCATGTAATCTAAGAGGAATATTTAACTCCACGGCTTAACATTTTTCTGCTATTTATAAACCAAACTCGGTTTTGAACAAATGTTGAGAAAAAACACAAAGGAAAGGAAAAAGGAAAAATCAAATTTTCCTTCAAGAAAGATTTTTTCAACTTATTTGGCTGCTCCTGGCGATTTTAGAAATGCGCGAGATTGCGGCTTTTGCTGTGGTCGGACACAAATTTCAAATATAATATAAGACTTTAAATAGTCTTTCATTTTAATTGGAATTTGAGCTCTTAACTTGTATAAAGTGTATGATTTTGTGTCCAATCAGCTTTTGATTCAGGGGTTCTCTGTGGAGAAAAAAATAGAAGGTTGGGAAGTTGTGAACCGTGAGTCAAAGGGACAGTTAATCCCAACGATAAATCAACGCTGATTTGTTTCAAATCCAGAATCCCTCGTAAAACCCCTGGGGTCAAATCTGACGAGCAGCTCTGACAAAATGACAACTTACATGGATTCCACATTTTCTCCTGATCCCCTTGGGATGAATCCAAGAACAAGACAGACTTCTAAACTGAACATAACGAATCAAGAAAATACAGTGTACCAATCATAATGTTACGACCTGCAATTTTCAGATTATACAATGTAATGACTTGGTCATATAGTCGTGAGCCTGTTTTTTTTCGGCGTCAGACATTTTGGTGTGTGTGTGTGTGTGTGTGTGTGTGTGTGTGTGTGTGTGTGTGTGTGTGTGTGTGTGTGTGTGTGTGTGTGTGTGTGTGTGTGTGTGTAAGTGTGTGTGTGTGTGTGTGTGTGTGTGTGTGTGTTTTTTTTTGTTTTTGGGGGGGGTTTGGAGCTGGAGCTTTGCTGCTGAAGGTGTGAGTCACTTGGCAGGGAAGTTCAGTAAAGGTCATCTGGATGTCAGATGCGTTTTCATGCCTAACTTCCTCTTGACCCAGATGATGCCAGGCCTTTTGCCACTGACACATGTCCCTGTTTAACAGACACGTACACACACACACACACACACACACACACACACACACACACACACACACACACACACACACACACACACACACACACACACACACACACACACACACACACACAGGATTGACACTTAGAGCCAGTAAATACGTACACAAAAACGGTCGTCAAGGCATTCACAAACAAGTTGCCATTGTGACATTTACACTTACAAACCAACATGCGTGCACGCCGCCGCCCCCTACACTACAATGTACACGCCACCACGCACATTCTCGCTGTTGCAGTCAGTGCCGTACCGGTGTGTGAATGACGAGGCAGCCGTCTTCTGCTTCTAATGCCTTCAAAGCTCCGTTCAAGTTGCACACACTAACACGCGATCATCTGCACTGCTACTGTACACATGAAGCCACAGACTGTGTGTGTGTGTGTGTGTGTGTGTGTGTGTGTGTGTGTGTGTGTGTGTGTGTGTGTGTGTGTGTGAGATAGATAGATAGATAGATAGATGCTTGCTTAATTAGATACTTTATTTATCCTCAAAGGTACATTTCAGTGTCACGGCAGCTCACATCACAAAATATGCAATTATAATAAAGTGATAACACTAAAATATACAAAGAAATGGCAGAATTAGCAATAAAAATAAACAATAAACCACAGAATAAATTTCAATATGCAATGAACCAATGATATCCAAAAAAAAAAAAGAAAAAATAGCAATAAGCAATAAAACTAAACCTAACAATAAACCAGAAAAATAAACAGTGAACAATAAACATTTGGCAATAAACCGAACATAGCCCTCACACGTGGAAACATTCCCACCTTGCAGAGCAGCGACGCCTCTCCACCATTCATCTGGATCTCAGACACTGTATCAGGTGACCGTCTGAGAAGGGGGGGGGGGGGCGTTGCAAGAACATGTGCAAGTCCATGTAAATATTGTTTATTGCTTGTGTGTGTCCCTCTGTTACTGTTTATGTAGGTGTGTGGCTAACGTGAGAGAGAGTGGGTTCACTCTGGTGTTGACAGAGAGCCTTTTTCGCAGACAGGCCAATGAAATATTTAAATATTTAAAGCCCAGATGGGCTGTGGTGCTAGCGCAGTAATGTGTCTGTCTGACAGCACGACAGACCCATAACACACACACACACACACACACACACACACACACACACACACACACACACACACACACACACACACACTGTGGGCTGTCTGAGAGACTGGCAGCTCTGGGGGATACACAGACAGACCCTCCTACCTTCCCAGCAGCACTTCACTCATTGCTTCCATTATATTGCGTGTGTGTGTGGGACTTATTGGGCATATCAGTTATCTCTCACTGCCGCTCAATAAATCATTATAGCACCCTCTGCTTTGCACATAAAGATATTCCTTAAGCATAATATTCAGAGCCTTTAGAAATGCCTTTATCATAAAATGTCCCCCTAGAGTTGTGAGCCGGCAAACTGGTGTGTGACAGCTTGAAGCACATTATGAAGTCATAACTTCTATAACACCCAAATGGGCATTTTTGTGTTTGCCAGGTATCTGTAATACCAGTATGTCTGGAGATTCTAGGTGTTTTGTTTACTGTAGGTAATATGGATTTTGGTAAATGCTATATAAAACAGTAAGGATATAAACGGTAAGGATGCTCCGATCAGGGTTTTTGGGGCTGATCACTGGAAGCAGTATCAGCCAATAGCGTTCACCGATCACAGGGTCTATTTAAAACCTTCTATTTATCCTGTAGCATTATTTATTTAACTATTCTTTACAACATTGTATATTAAGTTTTACAATTAAGAGATGAGAAAGTATCATGAATTGACAACTGTTTATTTATTTTCAGGCAACATGTGCAACATATTCCATTCTGTCTCTTCAGAATGAGGGGTAAAGCTTTGCAATTTGATCCCGTTCACACCTGGCATCAACACACATGTTTGGTGATGATCACAAGTGGACAGCTGTAATGCAAGGTGTAAATGCACCAAATGCATCCTCAATGTGGTTTGAGGTCCGATCGCTCAGCCCACATTCGGAGGTGGTCTGGGCCACCATTTGTTTAGCAGTCTGAACGCAAATGTGTCCTGGGCCACATTAAAAGGACCGCCTACTCAACTGACGTCCTTTGCATAAGCGGAAGCACGTACTCATTAGCGCGCCGACGCCATCATATTAAAGACTGGTCATGAAAGTCTCCCCGTTATAAAAATGCAGGATTTATTGTTTACAAGTGAAGTATTTACACAATATATCCATTGTCCATCCATTATAAAATATTCAGATCCATAGCAACAGAAAGGAACCGGCAGACCAAGTGATGTGGCACAGGACACACAGATTTTTTGTTTCATTTATTGCATTACGCAGTGATCGGCACAGTCCCTTACCACAGTTGTCTTTAAAAAATAAAAAATAATAATGTTTCATACAGGTAGGAAACAAACCGAAATTAATACATGTGTCTACACCGCTGTCTAGACAATGCAGTGGATCCTCTCCACTGTTGCACCATACACATCAGATGCGCAGGGAACTGCCGCGCTTCACTTCCCCTCCCATGTTAACCAATGTCGCGGTTCTAACTGGCCATGCATGCATTTACATATACAAAGTACATCAGTACCTTCATCCAAGGAATCCCGGGACTGCAGGACGCATTTTGAGCTATAATATAAATATGTTATATAGTTTAAATAATCTTTAAATTTCAAACTATTTCACCTTTCATATATAATTACTCTAAAATAATAATGATTACATCAGAATATAAACCATTTCTTAATACCTTTTAACCAACGTTACCTGAAGTTACATTGAACTCTCTACATGGAGCGGTGCGGAGGTAGCGATCCGCACCGCTAAGGAGAAAAAAACTCCACTCCAATTCTCTGAGTTATGTTGATGTTATATATCATTACAAGTGTGATTATCAGAATGTTATATATTTTACAACATTAAATGTAATAATATTGCAGTGTGTCTCCTCCCTTCCCACTCCCCGATCCCACTTCATTTATTTGTTAAGATATCATGTGTGGTTCTGAACAGATTACTGTCATTCAAATTTCTCTGTATCGCAAAGTGTGATTGTTAATTCCCTGTGAAAATTATGTTTCTCCAGTCAATCCCAGGTTATGATTTGAAATGTAAGTGTCTGGTTTTCGCTGCACGGCACAACACTCGCTTCGCGAGCCTTTCGTGAGAGGAAGTAGGCTATCCAGTAAGATCATGCCTGTAATTCTGGACAGATTTTTTTCATTCAGACAACTCGTAAGTAGTTTACCCTGTCTGTCTATTCACAGCCAGCTGTGTGTGTGTGTGTGTGTGTGTGTGTGCGTGTGCGTGTGCGTGTGCGAGACGGTTCTCTTGTCAGCTCTACTAACATTTTCTTTTGTTCAAATTGTAACAAAAGAATAGGAAATAAATATGTGGCGGTCTATGTTGATTGGGAAACACTGCCATGCATAACCGGGAAGAGAAACTGTCTCGCGCGTTTTGTGTCTTCTCATCGGCCTTTATACCGATCACCGATCGCACCATCTAGAACGAATATTGGCTGATCGATCAGAGCACCCTTATACAAGCTAACAAAGGCGTTTGCAGTGTATAGACTACTAAGTACTTTATGTTTATTACATTTATTGTGTGGTGAGTGAAATTATGTAAAACACATACGTCAATGGAAAAATAAGTAAATCAAAGTTCACGAAAATATATAAATATAAAAAATATATATATTTATGTATTTTTGTGATCTTTGATTTATAAACTACTTGAACACCCAAATTTACCGAAGGGTATTGCTGCCACACCAGAAAAATAAAAAAACGGATCAGCAACATGTTATAACGTGAAAAGACCATTGTTATAACAAGATGCTTTACACATTACTCCGAAATACAAACTTATCACGTTATAATAAGAAACGTTTCCTGATAAGTGACTAATGTGAAAATATCTTGTTATAACGTGAAAAACATATTGTCATAGCAATAAACTTTTCAAGTAATAACATGACATTGACCTGTTTTTATTTTTCTGGCGTGGCAGCGATCCATTCAAATGAGTGTCGAAAGGCGGTTAAGGGATAAAAGGAGACATTGGTCATCACAATCAAGCCAGAAATGAGGGAGTTATGAATGGATGGATCAGTGGATGCTTCTTCTGAGTAATTGTCAATGAGGAGATTCAGTGAGATGTCCGATCACTCATGGTCACCACTGCATGTTCCTGTTCTGAAGACACCCTCTCGTGCCTCCAGGACTGGACTACCGCCGGCTGACTGATGAGTCATCCGACCCGCTGGCCGCCCTGGAGACGATCTTGACCAGTCAGAACGTGCTTTCCATCTCCAAACTGGCCAAGCAGCTGCCGCTACCAGGGGTCGGGATGACGACCGTGTCCCCCAGCGCAGTGCATGCCGTCTGGCTGCGCAAGCTCTTCTGGAAGGGCGACCCCCAGCTCCTGAAGAGACCCCCGACCGGCGACCAGGACTACCTGCATGCCTACGACACCTGCGCCAAATACCTGGACCGCCTGGTCCCCGCGGACACTGTGCACTTCCTGGACGACGTCACCTTCTCCCCCCAGGCGGCCGATCAGGTAGAGAGGGTGTTTGTTTCTAGCTGTTGTTTTGAACCTCAAAGTTTTGGGTTTGAAGAAGAAGGATCTGTTCTCTATGTGCTTTATCATCATCTGCACGGGAGGTCGTGGGAGGGAGACTTACGGACGGGGTGTAATTGCAGCTCGCTGAAGGCGGCCGTATAGACACGATTCATACCACTGTTAAGGGAAATGGCTTGTGGGGATTTCCACCCACTAAATCACACCGCAGCATTTCCCCCTCCCCTCTCTCTCTCTCTCTCTCTCTCGTTCGCTCTCCCCCTCTCTCTCCTCCACTTCATCCCTCCACCCCTGCCGCTATCACCACTTCTCTAGCCCTCGGCTTGATTTTTTGGGACCGTCGGAAAATCCTCACTGAATTCCCAAATATATTATTCTATTCACCGCCCCGCTTTAGAGCATATAAAACGCTGGTGATTTATGAGAAAGAAGATGTAGAAATTGTCAAAGATATGTCGGCCACATAATTACCGCGGCTTGAAAAATGACCCTGCATAGAAATAAAAGTGCCACAGTGGCCCTTATCAATAGTAGCCCACTGCTTTCTCACACTGATAAACTGCCTTTTGTTTTCCGTTTTGTTCTGCTTCCTCCATTCCTCTTTCCTTCTGTTCCACTTCTGCCCCCCCCCCCCCCACTTTACCCTGTGACTGTGGGAGAGATAATTGATCCTACTTCTGAGCCGATTTAACTCCAATTCCCAGCAGGCATTGCTTCCCCACTGCGCCTTTTAGAGCGCGGATTAGCGCAGTGGGAGTGAAAAAAATTAACCTTCCACGCCTGCCCCCCCTCCATTGTCCCCCATGCGTCTCCTTACTCTCTACCCCTTCACAAGAATATCTTGACCCCCCACCCCACTTAATCGGAATAACCCTGACCTTTCTCATAGTCGCACACACCCGCGCACACACACACACACACACACTTCCCCTTACTTGCCCCCATTGACTTGATCGATTCCCCTCTCCTCCTGGGGAAGGAATGAGTACGTGAGATGGAAGCCGGCCTCATTCAAGGCTGTTTGTGGAGGAATTCATTTTTTGGGGGGTGGGGGGTTCACATAAGGACAAACGCACGCACACACAGACACACACCAAAATATTGACCACGATTACCCTACTTAGTGGAGGCATCCTCCTACACTGTAACGTCCGCCCCTATTGATGATTACAAACACTGAGTTCTGGTTGGATTGATAGATGGCTGGGTACAGGCACACACACACACACACACACACACACACACACACACACACACACACACACACACACACACAGCATTGAAGCACGTTGTCCTCCTCCATCTGCCAACTCTGTTTGAGTGATTGTCCAATCCTGACAGAGAAAAATGTTGTCAGTCGAGTCAGAGATCCGAGGATGCTTAAGTGGTGTGTGTGTGTGTGTGTGTGTGTGTGTGTGTGTGTGTGTGTGTGTGTGTGTGTGTGTGTGTGTGTGTGTGTGTGTGTGTGTGTGTGTGTGTGTGTGTGTGTGTGTTTGTGTGTGTGTGGCACCTCCTTCAGCCAAGGGCCCCGTGTTCTTCTTCCATTGAATGGCTTAGTCAGTAGAATTAATTTCAATGGGCCTCAAGCTCACACACTGTCTGGTGCCGCCGTGCACCTCCAGCGCTCGATAAACACACACACACAGATCACTTGGAGGCAGAGAGGTCAGCCGAAATTATTTAATCAGAGATGGATCCAGTGCTCCTTCTGCCTTTTTCATCTCCACATGATGCAAGTGTGACCTGTGCGCTTCTACCCCCCCAGCTGAGCATCCAGTCTCGGCAAGAGGTGATACGCCGCGCGATTCGGCTCCTGCGTCAACTGGAGCAGAAGATCAGGAAGAAGGGAGGCGAGGCCCAGCAGCAGCAGCAGCAGGAGGAGGAGGGGACAGACCCCTCAGCGGCACTGACGTTGGACCAGGCGCTAGCCTACCTGCAGCTGTCGCAGGCCCACCTGGATACGCTGGACCACGCCTTTGTCCGATCCCTCAGGGACAGCCAGCAGGTAACTGCTTTCGGGTTCGTGTTCTGTCCACCTTGTCTTGTTAACGTGCGGCAAACAACAAGCAGAGTTGGATTTATCGACCTGTGCGATGATCCCTGTGACGATGCAATTGCAAGCATTTAAGTACAATATTTTGTTTGTTACATCTTCACCATCCACTATAGAAGGGAATGCCTAAGGGCATGATTTGTTCTCACTCCTCTTTTCTGGAAAATGCTAACAAAGCATCAGAGCTCGTACTAACCACCTCAAAGACATTTTTTACCCACAGAGTAATAAACTATAAGCGCACACGATTGGATGTAGGCATGTACACATACACTCATACAAACACATTGTGGTTGGCTTATATTATTTTTTGAATTATGTTATTTTCATTAATTGTTTTAAAAAAGGCATTGCATTTTGAATAGGTATGTGTGACTGTTTAAGTGCATATGCAAATAAACTTGAACTACAGTACTAAAATCGTTTTTAAAAGTATTTGTATGTACTTCATTAAATTCAATTTAGACTTTTATTCCATGACATTTCAAAGCGAATATTGAATATTTTTGCTCTACTACATACAAATACTTTTAATACTTGAATTGCATTTAAGAGCACATAATTATGTACTTTGTCTTCAGTAGAATTGTCAATGGGGTGCTTTCGCTTTTACTAGCATCATTATGTGTCAGGTTGTTTGTACATCAGTTAAAGGTCTGAGTACATGCAGTCAATCACTCAGCACTGCTTCCGTTCCTAGGGTGTGTCTTCTTCGCGGTCACCTTCAGTTCAGGCGGATATGTGTGTCTATGTGTCCGTAAAGGAATTTAGTGTGTAGATACACGTGTGATGCAATGTGATGTGTGTGTCTAGGGCGGTTCTGCTCTGCCAAGCTCTTCCCAAGCTCACTGGGACCAGCCAAGGGTATATTAATGTAAATGTGGGGGCTGCTGTTTCAGATGAACTCCAGCCGTATGGCCGCATGTACCGCACTGCATCTAATTAAGGAAAGTCACATTGACTTCCACCATTGTCCCCTCTCTTTAGGTGTGTGTGTGTGTATGTGTATGTGTATGTGTGTGTGTGTGTGTGTGTGTGTGTGTGTGTGTGTGTGTGTGTGTGTGTGTGTGTGTGTGTTTTTGTTTGCAGGTCCTTGAAAAGTCATAAAATGTCAAAAATTCAAAATACTAGGCCTAAAAGAATCTTAAATTAATAAATGTAATAAATTTATATAATTTATAAGATCTTAATTTAGCCATAAACATCTTCTGAACCTCATCTGATTTGATTCCAGTAAATTGTTCCTTACCTTGCTATTTGACAGAAAGGAAATTGTTCTAATAACAGTTCCTCGAATCATGTAGTTCAACCCTATTCCCACCCAGTACTTACCTCTATCAAATTGTCAGTATATAATCTTTACCTTCATACTTACCTATATTCCTTGTATATCGAAAAGGAGAGATGATTTGTCCAAAAAACTAAAATCTTGTAAAAATCTCTCTTGAAAAGCCTAAAACTTTAGTCACAAATACCTGCGGACACCCTGTTAAATTTGTAATACATCGAGATGAGTGGAGCCCAGGCTACCTGTAAAAAAAAAAAAATAAAAATAAAATTCAAATATAATTTACAACCAGATACAGTACAAACGTGAACACGTCTCACCACCAACATTAAAGCTATATTAGGCCCCACATAGACAAACACACAAACACACCGGCCTCCACATTTGTTACTTTGGCCACTACTCGCATTGTAAGTGATTGTATCCTTGCAGATAGATTAAGGGAAAATAAGGAACAGGCGAGGGCAGATAGGTAGAGGAGAGATAGGTCGGAAAAGTCCTGCAGGCCCTGTTTGGCCCGTACTGTAGTCATTTATCAAGCACTCCTAGCTCTGGCTGCCCAGTAATGATATTGCTCGTGGAGGAATCTACCACCAACCATCTGACCCGAGATGGGGACAGCAAATTACACACTGCAAATAGAGGGCACAGCACCGGGCTTTTAAAAGCCAGGTTCACTGTTCATAAAGACGGATTCAGAAAGATTAAACCTGGTCCCTGACTTTTCTGTGGATGAGTATCGGCACCAGAAGATAGTTATTTGACAGATAGTGTGTTATGAGGCACTGCCTTTCTAAGCCCTGTTTGCTACGAAAGAGAGTACTGTATAAATAGCTGCAGGCTACTAGAAATGTAGCTTAAAATATTAATTCTCTCGGTTAAGACAGACTGATAGCGTCTGAACATCTGCCATTTTTATTCATAGATTCACAGTATGTCCTATTTTGGCAAAAATGTTGAAAAACAAAAGTTCTGGATGTGTGAAAGACTCGATTCAATTTTGATACAAGTAGCACGATACGATTCTCTAGCGATATAATGCGTATATAGACATTTTATACATAATGAGAATTTCTACCAATTTTTCAGTGTTTATCTGAAAGAATATATTTGTGGAACACATTCAGTCTGATAGGGGAAGTTTCAATCCCTCTCTATTTTTATTTGTAAACAAGATACACATTGCTTATATAAGCTTAATTTTTGGTTTGACCAGTGTTTCAAAAATAAATATTTAAAGAATAAATAACCGAAATGAATAAGTCGCAAAGTGTTTGATTTAAGTGGAAGATCGTTTATATCACAATTTGCCAAATCAAATAAGAAATTGAAACCATATTACAAAATATGATAGAATCATGACAGAGTTTTTAAAATTGTATTGGCTAATCGTGTTTTTTGAATTGTATCTGCGATTTTTCCACATCTTCAACATGAATTGTTTAGCCTGCCACACAATAGGATACAAATGCACGCACACACACACACACACACACATATACACACACACACACACACACACACACACACACACACACACACACACACACACACACACACACACACAGTAAACACAACAGCGTCTGTGGTTTGGGGCTTTTTATTGGAAAAGAGCAAAAACAAACAATGAAGTGGCCGAAAGACAAATGCAGCTCTCCGGGTTAATTCCTCCACGACACAAATGTCAACAAGCCTGACCCCCCCCCCCCCCCCCCCCCTCCCCGCATCTTCCCCCCTCTTCACTTTCTCTTCTCCTCTCTCTCTTCTTATTCCCTCTCCCCTTGTCCTCATCATCTTTCCCCTCCTTTCCTCTCTCTCTTTTCTCCATTTATTCTCCTCTCCCTTGCACGCTTCTTTCGCTTTCTCTCTGCCCCTTCTTCTTCCTCTCTCAGGAGCAGCTGCGGGGCTACGGTCGTGCCTACGACCTCTCTCGCTCCGAGAGGTCAAAAGTGCACGAGCTTGCTGTCACCATGGCAATGGACGGGCAGCCGCTGGGTCTCATCGCAGAGCTGCTAGACGTTGCCGTGGGACCGCTCGGGCTGTCGGTCAAATATGTCCTTGAAGATGCCGTGACCAGGGTGGTGTCTGTGCTCAGGTATCTGCTCTCTCTCTCTCTCTCTCTCTCTCTCTCTCTCTCTCTCTCTCTCTCTCTCTCTCTATCCATCACTCTCTCTCTTTCAGTTCTATTAGCAGTGTTTTCAACATTGAACATGGTCCAAAAACTTTCAAATACAGCATTCTAAAAAGTAAACCAATAAATAACGTGTGTGTGTGTGTGTGTGTGTGTGTGTGTGTGTGTGTGTGTGTGTGTGTGTGTGTGTGTGTGTGTGTGTGTGTGTGTGTGTGTGTGTGCCAGGTGTTTTTTATTTATTTATTTTCCTTTGTGTGGATGGTGAGGTTAACCTGCTTTGTTACAAGACTCTATTAACAGAGTTTATCCTGCAAAATGAAAAGTGAGATACATATGCTCTTTGAAGGGCAGTGAATGCTGTCCACTCTGTCGTACATTTGAAGAAGCCAGCTTTTATGCAGAGAGAAGGTTGGGCATCTCCATAGATGAGCCATATGATTCGCTGTTGCCTTCACTAACAGCTAACAACTGTTTTAGTGGAGAGAAACGATAACACACTATCGCTGCCGGAAAGCATACATTGAGTGTTTACACAAATGGTCCTACAATCGAGAAAACACAGATAACGACAAAAACAGTTGTGCCATTGTGATCAGGAATGTGCATGCCCAGACGAGGAGGTGCCGAGAGTAATACATTCTTCCCACCACGTGAACACAGCTCTCATAGAAAGAAACATGTTCCTTAGCATTGAGACAGAGGCCATTCATGTCGAATAATAGATTAGGATTGGTTATAAAGCAATATGAAACATCAGTTATTAAACAAAGCATATACACTACTCACAAAAAGTTAGGGATATTTGACTTTCGGGTGAAATTTATGGAAAATGTAAAAAGTTCACGCTACAGTGATATTATATTATGAAAGTAGGGCATTTAAGTAGAAGCATTCAATGGTGATTTCCTCATCTCAAACAATTTATTGAAACAAAAGTCAACAACAGTGGTGGGTTTACCACAACAAAAAATGTCAATGTCTCAATAACTTGTCATGTGCCCTTGAGCATCAATTACAGCTTGACAACCACGTCTCATGCTGTTCACAAGTCGACTTATTGTCTGCTGAAGCATGGCCCCCCACTCTTCTTGAAGGGCAGGCCCTCAGGTCATTGAGGTTCTGGGGCACAGAGTTACGAGCCTCTACACGGCGACTCAGCTGATCCCATAGGTTTTCTATGGGATTCAGGTCTGGAGGAAGTGCAGGCCACTCCATTTGAGGTACCCCAGTCTCCAGCAGCCGTTCCTAATGATGCGACCTTGATGAGCTGGAGCATTGTCGTCCATAAAGATGAAATGAGGCCTGTGTTGTTCATGCAGGGGCACGATCACTGGATTAATGATGTTATTCAGGTAGTATGGTCTTGTCACTGTACCATTCACAAAGTGTAGGGCAGTTCTGTATTGACTAGACACACCTGCCCACACTGTAACACCACCACCACCAAAGGCTCGTCTGGTGACAACAGTGGCTGATGCATAGCGCTCTCCTTGATGTCTCCAACATCGTTGGCGTCCATCATTTCTGCTCAACGTGAATCGACTTTCATCATAGAACAGCACTGAGGCCACTGGTCCCTCGTCCAGCGTGAATGCTCCCTGGCCCGTGCAAGACGATGGTGCCTGTGCCTGGTGGTGTGGTCAGGTTTCCTTGCAGGTCGTCTAGCACGCAGACCAGGCCAATGTAAATGGTTTTGAATGGTCTGACGTGACACTTGGTGCCTCTCACCTCCCTTAGATGTGCCTGGAGTTGAGTGACATTCATCATCCGGTTCCGCAGGGCACTGTTCACAATGAAGCGCTCATCAGTGTGGGATGTGGCCAAAGAACGTCCACTTCTATGCCTTTCTGTGGCTCTTCAGTCTCTGTATCTCTGTTGGAACCTGCTGATGACACTCTGTGACACTCTAAGCTCAGTGGCCACTTCCCTCTGAGAACATCCTGTTTGAAGCCTCACAATGGCGAGGTACTGTTGATCAGTTGTTAGGTGTCCTCTTGGTCTCATGATGTCAAAATGTGAACAGCATGATGAAGAGGACTGTTTAAATACCAATTCTAATTGAACCAGGAAATGTATTGGTCGATTCATGGATCAAACACCTGTTGTGAATTTTGCCGTTCAGCTCCTTGTTAGAGAACAGCAAGTTGTGCAAAAAGTACTGAAACATTGAACAGTTGGACATTCAAAACTTTAGAGAAGGTCAAATTAAGTTCACTTGTAAAAATTATAGTGCATTTTAGGTTCATCCTGAAATTTCACCCGAAAGCCAAATATCCCTAACCGATTTGATAACTAACAAGAAATACAAGTTATTTTGTTTGCAAACAAGCTCCTTTTTTCGAGAAATAAGGGATCTTCTCTCAGTCTGCGCAGAGGGTGATATTCTTCTTCTGTTGAGTTTTATTTCCCTTGCCCCATCTATTCTGGCATTGCCATGGCTTGGTTGAAACGGCCCGAGACGGAAATGTTCCCGAATGTAGCTGCACGTGTGAATAGTGAAAATCACTAGCGGTGCCTGAAAGGTTATCCCAGTAACCAGGAACTATGTGTGAAAGAGGCTTTAAATTCACTGAGTCACACGCTCGAAGAGCATCAGCATCCACACTCTGCGTCCTACACACGTCGAATCACATTACATCCTCATGAAACAAATCAGATTAAGGGGGGAGAAGCATTTTATTCTATTTTTGTTTTTTTATTTTCACCCCACCCTCAAAAGACATTTTGCTTTATGTTCCGAAAAAAAAATGTAGAATAGCACCCTGCCTAACCAAATGTTGGAGAGAAAGCTGGGCGCACCACCTACCTGATCTATTTCGGTTCCCGTTTGAAGATGTACACTGGCCTCAGCAGGTTTTAGGGAAAATTACGTTAAAGTGGTTCCTTGAAGTGGCTGAATGGAATATGGAATCTACAGCAACTGCCATCGACAATTGGACACTTTCTTGTGTCTGTGAAAAGACTTTTGGCTTTTGATACTTTTTTCTTTTTTTTTTTTTTTTTTGCTAAAATCTCTTTCCAACCGCAGTTCACACAAGGAAGTTTATATTCCGGGCCAGTGTGAATGGCCAGCGTTCCAAACCATTAAATTACATAATAAATGTAATTCAGTGTTATTCAGTGTCATTATCATTACCCTGTGATGGTGTTATTGAACATTTTTATGGATTGTTAAATTTCAAATTGACAAATCGACATGACTATAATTAGATGAATTTCTACTAAAAATGAACAGTTGGCACCCCTGACCTTGTGTACTTTTCTGCCTTTCAGAACAGAAATTAATTTACAATTTTGTACATAGTGGATAAAAAAAAAGCCAATTCTTAACTGGCAACAAAATATAAAAAATTACCAATCTACTGTGGAAGCAGAGCTCCAAAGGCTATTAACAGACCGAATAAACAAACACAAGCCAGAAAGCAGTGTTGAGTTGAGTTTGCCTCTTCCTTCAACAAATCAGCAGCGGGCCACTTTCATACAGTAGTGACTGTAGCTGGTGTTGCAGCTTGTATTAGATATATTCTATATGCATTCTATACGCTTAATTAGGCGCAGGGATTTTATCTTTTTGGGGCACAAAAGTAATGATACGGTTTATATTTTCAGATCTCATTCAGGGCCTGAATGACAGTACCATAGTGGGATGCTGCAACTTTTATTGTTGAAATACCGTTTTGTTTCTTGGAGGAATGAAAGAGGTGGAAATTTTACTTTTAACTCTTGGCTCGCCAAATTTTCCAAAAGGGTTGGTGACGTTCATATTAGAAGATTTCGGAGGCCGTGGTAGGCGGGATATCGCATCCTGCTGTTCATGAAACTGCCCTTCACTTTGTTTAGTGGTGTGTATGAAGGCATTCCCATCATAAGGGAACAATGTTTACACCAGAGGGTACACCTGGTCCTGTAAAATGGCCTTATAGTCCTTGGCCGTTATACAACTATATAGAGCTACTATTCCTTGACCCAATGACCCCCATGAGCTGGATCCCCCACCATGTTTGTAATTGTTGGACACAGACACTGTGGCGCCCTTTGGGTTTCCTTTGGGTGCCACAATAGAAAGGCAAATTCACATAATTCACAGAATGGACATATCATTAATAATCAAAGAAGTTATTTTTTAAATTCTGCATCTCATTTTTTGTCTTTTGGTACATCTTTTGGATAAGGATTGCGGCGGGACTGGCTAGGCCAGTGGCCATCAAGCCTCTTCATTGGCTTTCATAAATGTGGAACAATGTCCTTGATTATATTCCTGCCTCATTTCCTGCTTCTTTATGGGAGCTCAATGGGCCATGGTGCAGATAGATGGCACCTGCACTTACACACAAGCTACACAGACACTCACACACACACATACAGTACACGCACTGTTAAGCAGACACGTGCACTCTCTCACATGAACACGCGCACACACTTACTGTCCTTTGTCTCTATGTCCACTGATTAATTATCTTATCATAATTAATGTGGCCCAATACAGCTGTTGCCTTCCAGATCTCGCTCTGCTTTTTACAGGTGTGTGTGTGTGTGTGTGTGTGTGTGTGTGTGTGTGTGTGTGTGTGTGTGTGTGTGCGTGTGCGCGTGTGTGCGCGCGTGCAAGGGGAGAAAGGTTGTGTGCCCTGTTCAATACCTTTTTGGGACCATGTGATCTCACTCTGCTTTTTACAGGTGTTTGTGTGTGTGTCCATGTTACTGTGCGTGTGTGTATTTGGCAGGTATGAATGGTTCAGGCTTGTTTAGGCTCTGTAAGCCTTCGCTCTGGTGCAGCAACCATTTCTGAGCCTCCTGCTAATGGCTGTCTTTTGTATCTGTCATATCTAGTGTGTGTGTGTGTGTGTGTGCGTGTGTGCGTGCGTGCGTGCGCGCCCGCACGCGCGTATGTTCCGCTGTCATTGCTCCCAAAAAACACACAGTAAACATCCAATGTAAAAGTGTTGCGTTTTCTTTCCCTCTGTGCTGGCCACATCAGGTTGTATGTCTTATGTGTATATGTGTGTGCACGTTTTGTTTCTGTTTTTTTTTTTTTTGTTTTTTTGCAAACATGCACACGCCTGTGTGTACACACTCAAGCCCGGCAGCAAAATAGAGTTGAGTCAGGGGAAATTACCTTTTTTCCCCCCTCCGTCTGTGTGAAAAATGGCTCTCCTCTGGCGACTAGCACACACACTTGTATACGCACACACACACACGCACACCACAGCAGTAGAAAACAGCCAGAGCAGAAAATGCACTAATGACGCTGCAGAAGGATTACACGGACATGAAAAAAAAAAAAAAATCCTTTTATGTACAACTTCTCCCGGTGCCTGGGAAATTAATAGTTCCACCCCATTGCAACATTGTGTGGGCGACAGAAACATATTTTACATTTACACATAGCACATTAAACATTTACAGATTTTTGTTATGGTAAAGAACAAGAAGTATTATGGTAAAATTCGACTGACATCACATGGGTTAAAATGGTTTTCCATTTGTGGATGCCACTAGATTTTTTTCCATCATCATTAAATTGAACAAATTCAAAACTTAATTTGAAGTCGTAATCCATAAGATTATATTGTAGTAAATAAATAAATAAATCGATCCCATATTTGATACTTTATTTATCTTTCAGCCATTTCTCTCAATGTAAATGTAACGATTGATCATTTGTTTGTTGGTGTGGCTTGTTTTGTAGTGGAGACCCAGACGCCCTGACAAATTACCCAGAGCCCCTCACCGTTCTGGAGGCTATTGTGACCGCCGTACACAACAACGTCCAGAGCGGGTAGGACACATTCCTTATCTTCCCCTCGCTCTCTTTTCTCTTTATTTAATTTCTCTCTTTTCTCATAACAATAAGAGAAATTACATTTCTAATAGTAAATGCCTATTGTTTACATTGCCAAAGCAAATGGAATATATTTTATGTAAACTTATATTTAGTATAAATAATAATAATAATTATTATTATTATTATTATTATCATTATTATTATTATTATTATACTATTATCCCCCTGCCACCTCCCTCGATCATTAACTCCCCATCTTTTTTTTGGTCATAATTTTGTAAATAACAATTACAGGATATGCCTAGTCCAGTGCTAGTAGTTTAAACCAATTATTTTTAGCCTGGAACTCTTCAGTTATGCTTCTAAAACCCTCCTCTTTCCGTTTATTATCCAGGGATGGCGCGGTGAGCTCGGACGACCTGCTCGCATGGCTGCGGCCGTTCTGTGGCAATGCGGCGCTGCCTGTGCGACCTCGGATCCAAGTGCTTCAAATCCTGGAGAACAACTTTAGCCTCGGAGACAGTGACGTGCGCCTCCTGCTGCTCTACAGGACCCGGGCCGTCTTGAAAGATCGACAGGTAACACACGCACACACACAAATGTGTGGCATTGATGCCAAGTGGGTAATCGCTGAAAAATGACTCGGTACTCTAAAAGAAGAACAACGGCTCTCTTATGTCTTGAGGAGGGCGCGGAAGTCTGTCTATTTTTTTTTTACCCTCCAAGGTCATTCATTACGTGCAATGGCTGTCCATGATATGTAAAAAATATATAATAACTATACGATTTAGAAGTTGTTTATGAGAGGTTTATACTCTAAGTGCCTAGAAAAGGATCTCTTTTTTTGTGTGCGTTTTTTTTTTAAGATTCTGATGTAGACCTATTAGCTTAAAAAATGCACTAGGTTTATAATACATATCTTATTTGGCTTAATTCACCACAAAATGTATCTTAATGAAAAGTTTTTTTTCCCTGCTAGGCCTATTTATTTTCCCATCAGATATGGATTGGCTTTTTCTACACTTAATCACCGCGGCACCGTGTCGGCGCTGTCCTTTCAGCACCACAATTGCGTGGAGCGGAGATGAATGTTCGAAATTCTTTCTTTGCTATGTTTTGTGCTAGGCCTATAGCCTACACCAATGTTTATTCAACAATTTCGGAACATTCAAAGCAATCACAATGTTATAATTGAAATAATTAAATTGGTTGTTTTAACGTGAACGTTTGAAAATGAAACCATTTTGCAGAATCAACAATGCATTTCTTCACATGCATTTGTAAATGTAGGCTAGGAAAGATCAGTTAATTAATCATGATGAATTAGATATTCATCTATAAAAACATGTGTTTTTACCCACATGTGATTGCAGTCTGACATAGCGAGATGATGACAAAGCGGCGTCTGAAATGAAAGCTCATTTTACTACGTGGCTCATATGTGCGATGTGCATTATGGGAGAGGACAGGGCATCACGGGCACAAAACAAATCTCTATGATAGGCCCGCCTCAGAATTCCGAGAAAGAATTCTGAGAAAAAACTCCTGCAGTGCACACTCTGCTCCCTCTCCTATTTGGAAAACAATACTGTTGGTTTTAATTTCAGTTTGAACGTTTTTGGAACGTTAAAAAATGTATTTTACTATCATCAGTTGGTCGATCAGTCGACACATTTTAACATCCCTAATAAAAACAGTGATAAAAGATTAAATAATAAAAGGGAAGGCGAAGGGAAGTGGGGTGTTGGCAACTATATGGTTTCTGAATATCAATTTTGCACACACACACACACACACACACACACACACACACACACACACAGACTGTCCAATAAAGCCTCTTCCACCATGAAAGGCTTTTACTCGTAACTTGGTACCTTCTCCATCATCAACACATTTGCTCTGTTTGTGTCTTCTGGAAAACAAAAACAAATGGACGCACACAGATGCTTGCTCACTCAAGCATCCGTCCACTCACTCGTTCTAAAACACACACACACACACACACACACATATATAGCAGGCATATCCAGCGGCTGCATCCCAAAGTGAGGAGGATGGATGGAGGATAAAAAAAATGGGGGTGAGAGGCGACCTTCATGTCACTCTTTTTTTCCAACTGATTTGCAGTGGGATGTTTGCTTGAACAGACGCCTCTCCCCGAATACTGTACCAGTGTAATAAAGTACAGTAGCTCCTCTAGAACCATTCTTACCCATTTCTGGCCCTCCCTCCCACTTCCAATCCAGAAATCGAATCTCCCTTTTTTCTGCATTGGAGATATATGACAAACGGAGAGGCTCGGCTTGGAATTGACTTGCCCTTGACATTCAGATTCGGGCTGCAAGTTGTAGCGGCGATACACCAAAAGACCTCCAAAAGGCAGCAGCATGCATTTAATGGCTGTTATTTCCGATCCCAGGGGATCACATATTTTGGGATTCTTTCACACAAGAAGGAGACTTGAGACTAGAGGTTATACTAACCAACCTGGTATTTTCATAGTTATTCTCGCCACTGTCTGGCCATCTCTAATCTTAACCGCCCCTTGACACAAGAGCTCATTGGAGATCCTTATGATTCTCTGAAGATCCTGACATTTCGTCTGGGACTCCCAAGATCCAAGCTTTGTCCTTTTGTGCATACCATACTATTAGAGGATCAGGGAAGCATGTCTTTCTAGTCTTTCTATCCCTTTTACCTTCATAATTTTAAGCTTGCTCTGACGTTGCTTTGCCACATGGTTGTATGTCTGATTTAGAACCATGCGAGAATGTGTTTGGTAAACATTTTCCGACTTATTGTCCTCCACTGCGAATCTTGAGAGCGGGCCTAAACATTTTTTTGTTCTTTTTTTTTTTCCCCCATCAGTCAACGGTGTAAACAAAGTAGAACAAATTCATTTCCAATTCATTCTTAATTGTCCAACATCGTTGGACAGTATCAAAGCCAAGGTGTTTTGGCTCCGACATTTGTTTCATGAAGTTAATTTGCACTAATTTGTTCCGGAGGGGGTTGCGGAAGAAGCAGGGAGTCTGGGATATTTCAAAAACAATTCCTCCCTCAAACACGTTGTCACACACAATGTCATTGAACAAATAAAATGTAGTAATGTGCATATTCGGGAGATCGCCTTGACTTCCATGCATTTTTTACAAATGTATGTTTTCGTGAATAAACATCGCACATTTGAGGGTTCGACAGGTTCCTCCTGCACAAGTGTGCGCGTGTGCTCACTCACTCAGGGGAGCCCACCATCAAGTGGCTACTCATTAAGTCTCCCGGCTGACTAATTAACGGCTAGAGCCAGTTAATTAATATGTAAATGTATGCGCACAGCTCTGGGCCATTGTCAGTGCAGGTGGACAGGTGTGTGTGTGTGTGTGTGTGTGTGTGTGTGTGTGTGTGTGTGTGTGTGTGTGTGTGTGTGTGTGTGTGTGTGTGTGTGTGTGTGTGTGTGTGTGTGTGTGTGTGTGTGTGTGAACTAATTGGGCAAGCTCCTGACATTTTGCAGTCTCTTGCTAAACACACACACCTTTAGAAGAGCGTATATCCAGAGGATCAGATAATTAATCTCGTAAAGAAAGTCCCCACCTAAGTAACTCTCTGATACTTGCCGACACCCTACTCACAAATCCACAGACACACCACGTTCGAAACATACACATGTGTAGAAGCACGCGTGGAAACGTGCGCGCGCGCACACACAGACTCTTTACGTATCCGATTTTTCCTCCTAATTGGAGCGCTGCGTCGCTGTCCACACTGGCAGCCACACTGACATGTTGGTGCCCCGGGGCCGGTGCCCCCCCCGACCCCATCATGAGAGGGAGAGGGAGAACAGGAGAGGCAGGTGTGGAGTGGAGGAAGGTTGGGGAAAGAAAAAACAGTGGGTTTTAGAAAATTTTGAGTCAGAGTTTGTTTGTTAAGCGCAAGTCATTTAAGTTAAAAAGAACATGTTAATTCCATATGTGCTATTGTTTCATACCTTTGACATACTTAGACATCGGCCAAGGCATGCAAGTATAAGAAAAGGGGACGACATGGCAACTTTTTTTGGGCAGCTAACATTGCACTGAGGGCAAGCAAGAAGAAAATCTTTAAACATTCTGCCTTGTAAAAGCTCTAACGGTGAATCGTGATCATTTTATGCCGAGAGAGGAAATAAGAAGTGAAGAAATGATGATGTTGATGATGTTTTCCTCCGCCCCCACACCTCAGTCACTCAACCAATCAGAACATCCCAGAATGCACTGCGGCCCTTTGAAATGCTGTAAACGTGCGCGCACAGACAAACACTCACACAGACACACACACACACACCTGCCGACTTCTTCTCGGCTTTCATCGCTATGACAACGAAACCGCCGAGTCCCAGTTTGAAGGAAGAAGCAGGACCTGTGGTGTGTTTAGGTTTCCCTCAACGTCTCCGTTTATTTGATAAAGTTTGAAGTTGATCATCTGATAACATTTGATAAAACTATGTGACTAGAAATACCAATATCAACAATGTCACAAAACAATATACACACACTCACACAGACAGGTGTGTGTGTGTGTGTGTGTGTGTGTGTTATGCACACCTACACACACACACACTCTGACTGGATTGAGAATAGAGATGTAACTTTGTAACAAGCTTGAAGAAAACGCTGCTTTGATCTCTGAAATTAAATATCCGTCTCGCAATCTTTTTAATGCGAAATTTCAGGAAACGTTCTCTCTCTCTCTCTCTCTCTCTCTCTCTCTCTCTGCATCACTCCATCTCTCCTCCCCGCTCTTTCTCCCTATTGTAAACACGCTGCAATTGACAAAGAGAAAGGGAAGGAACAAGTTATTTTGTACATATCTCTCGAGCCTCAATCATCCCTGATTGTTTAGATAATTTGAGGAAGAATATTGGATGAGGTTTTTTTTTGTTCTTTTTTTTTTTTTTAATAATTCAGTTCCATTGAATGAGGACAAATTCTGCTCAAATTAGCCGTCGAGGTATCAGAGAAAGAAATATCAGAAAAAACTGCAAAACACGTGCTACTAATAGTTGGAAGGCCTCACTTTAGCCAGTGATGTCGAAACTTTAAACATAGTTCATTCACAATAGATACGTTTAGTTAGTAAGGATTAAAAGTTTAACACAGGGTTTTGACATTTTTACGCCTCAAATGAGTATCCAGTTTCACATTAACTTGATTTAACTTGATTGGGGGAAGAAAAAATATCATGCTTTTCACAATTGCTAATTGGGATGTGAAATGGGACAGGGATGGCTAAAAGAAAATGTATACTCTGAACTCGGCATGGAATTGATACAATTTAATTCTATACAACTTGAATTTCTGAATGTTTGAAAATGAATAGATATATTTGTCTCGACCGATTGTTTTTCAGTTTTATCGACGTCCCCACTCCCTTTTGTCTCTCGCTGTCTCCTCACCATCCGCTGCTTAAACACTCGCGTTGTGTTTTCCTGCAGTCCGTCTCTCCTCTCTTTTCTTTGACTCTGTCAAGGAAATCTTTAGACGACTCCTTTTGAGTGAAACACCCTCACTTTTTTTTACCATCTGTTTGATTTGAGGACAGGTGATGAAAGATTGACTTGCTGTAAATGTGTAGCTGCTACCACCAGGGGCATAGCTTTTCATTGTCTGTTTCTTAAAGTTTTGGATGAAATTATTTTCATTTGTATAGGAAGGAGCGTCCAGAAGCATTCACACAGTTAAAAAAAACTTCAATCTCACGTTCTTGAATCGTGAGGATGAAGTACAGATGGAGGTTTTTGGGGGTATTTTTAAGCTGTTCAGACCGATGGTGTCCGGTCGCGGGTCAGACTAGACCACATTAGTGGAAAGGCCACAGCATGATTTACTAGGGCCACTGCAGCCACACACACACACACACACACACACACACACACACACACACACACACACACACACACACACACACACACCCCTCACACCCCTCCAAGCCCAAAATGCCACTTGGCCTCACAGGAGGGCCAACACAATGATTCCCATATTTGTGCATGCAGTCTCTCTCTCACACACACACACACACATACATGAACGTGCATGAGGGAGCAAAAAGGTAGGTTTTAATGAGACAAATTGAAATGCTGACATTTGGGCGGTGGGGGAGGGGAGCACGGGGTTGAAAGGTGAAGGGAGAGATGGATCTGGTGACTTCATTTCAGATGATCAGTCATAACAATGGGGCGTCCAAATGTCACCACCGTCTCCATTTTGAGGGTCTGTTTGGACGCAGAGAGAGAGAGAGAGAGAGAGAGACAGAGAGAGAGAGAGAGAGAACCTCTCTAATGTAGGCTTGATGTTACACTATAATTGAATTACTACGACAAGTCCCTCAGCTGTGCGAGCATTGAAAATAACCCCAACAACTACCAAAACAAACAGCCCGGCAACACGCGCACACACACAGACAATCAGACAAACCCAAGGAAGGCTAACATGACCAAGATCATTTCACAAAGGTCTTTCGCTCGTCAGTGGGTGGATTCTGTGCTAAAATTCCACCACAATTTTTGTCTTTCCTTCTGTCCCCTCCCCTCTTTCTCTCGCTTCTGTGTTGCTGTGTTCCGTGGCCTTGCAGGGTGCTATACCGTTTATCTTATATAGATGAGCAGAGTTGACCAACCTCCTGCCTTTAACCACCCGGTTCATCATCTCCTCCACCTTCACTTCTCCATCAGCATGAAAACTGCTTTGAAACTTTAGAAAAGGTGTTCCGCTTTTTGAATTTCCATTTCTTTTTATCTCGCTTTTGTTTTAACCATGAATACCTAGCTTGTATCATATCAAATTAGTTGTCATTTAGACTTAAACCCTCTTTATATTTAGTTAATTAAGCCCCTTTCTTTTGCTTTTGAAGGTCCTGTTGTCCCATTGAACCTGACAAAAGCTGCTCAGCCTTTTTTAAGTTTCCCCATCTTTCATTCTACTTCAACATTCTGAAACTATTTTCACTTTTTGCTTTGCCAATGAGGTCCGCAGGACAACTCCAAGACATCCAATAAAATGTCAGTGTTTTGCCACTGAAAGAGAATATGGGAGCAAGACTATAGCCACATGTTTCATAATGGTCAAAGGGATGATTTTCTTCAGTATGTGAGTTTACCAAAATTAATAAAAATAGATTCTAAAGGATCTGTCAGGTTCTGAGAGATCGTCTGGCGACCGGAGTCACAGTAACGCACAATGAGATTAATAGTTTGGAGAGCTGTGTTAATGTATTGATGTAGAGATATTGAAATACTGCCTATCCTTTGCTTGTAACACTTTATTGTAAGTCACCCGTTCAAGTCTTTAAGCTTCCCCATGGGGGCTTATTTCATTGTGGTCAGGAGTGGAGGAAGAAAATATTAACCAATCATTAATTTAAAACTGTAGAAACACTGTAGGTAGTAAATATAGTAAAAACAGAACAAATAGTGAAGACATTAAGACCAACAAAAACAGTGAGAAATTAAGTTGGAGAGGCCGGTCAGAACCAAGAAAATGCCTGTGGTCAATAAAATACCAGTAAGATTAATGTATTAATTACCTAATAATCCACATCATATACCTGAAGAATGTTGTCACTGCCCAATATTTGGCACAATTTGCACCCGAAGTGCAGAGGGGGCTGATATGACTGGATGCAAAGATGCTGCGGTTGCAAAATAGTGCATGATGCAGTGACGTGTGCACTGACTTTTAAACACTTTCTAACAAAAATTACAGACCTTTATTCAACACCTCTGAAGTTGACTTTAAAAGTTAACTAAAATCCCTTACCCTTGCCCTAACCTTGTTCTGAACCCAACTCTCACCTTAGTTACTGAATCCTGGCTAGACACATACACACACACACACACACACAAATAAAAACACTATTGCACATGCCGCATGTCAATGATGTTTGGCCTGAAGTGGCTTGTTCCACACTCACTGCCCTATCAATATTTATCTCTCCTTCTTACTCTTTTCTCTATCCGTCCCCCCCCCCCCCCCCCCCCCCCCAATACGGTAAAGGAATTTGCAGCCGCCTTTAGAGGTCAGCAGGATAGCACAACAGGCCCCGATGCACCATGGTCCGAGAGCTGCAATTAAAATACATCGCAGTATACACACTCCCCGTCTTCCTCCATCCATACATCCCTCCGAAACACCCCCTCCCCGTCCTCTTGACGTATCTCTCTTTCCTTCTGGCCCTGTCTCTTGCCGTCTTTGTCGGCCTTTCTTTTTTTCTATGGCAAGATAGGGTGGTGACTCTCATTTGCCATGCACCAATTAACTAGAAAATTACAGAAGGCCGCCGCTTCTGGACACATTGTAATGGGGGGTAGGGAAGCGACAAAGGTTAGACGTGAACACACACACACACACACACTATACACTAATTTGCATGCAAACTCACACACATGCTCTGTAACCACATAGTCTGATATGAGGGCGCTATAAGGACTCATCTCTTAACCTGGCAGCTGCGGAATGGAGAATATTCAGTCCATGCATTCCTTGTGTACATAAGGATCATATAAACACCAGACATGGCAGTGTTTCTGCCAGGTGTGCCATCGCCCTGTGCCTGTTTTATTTATATGACTGCTCAGACTGAATGTGAATCCTTTAGTGTCTCTGTCGACAGTGAATTCTATTTGATGTCCTTCGGGTTTAGAATTGATTAAAATGCGCGGTGGCACTGTGTTTGGGGAAAAAGCTAGTAGCAGAAAGCAAGTAAGGAAGACCTGGCAACATGGGAAAGAGCTTGATTACACAATTTCAAAATGAAAAATCGGAAAGGAGCATTTAGGACCCAACCCCCTGATCATTGTTGGAAAGACAGTGTCCCCAAAGTCCAAAAATCTTTTTGAATTCTGCTGTAAGATTGTCTGTTGTTGATAAAGTCTGGTTCCCTATCACAGATACCACGATTTATTACTCATGAGATCTGATCATCAGATCACGTAATCTAATTGAAATACTCGCTTTACTTGAATTCACACTTGAAAGGCAGAGGAAGTGACAACACTGTGCCTCTGTCCTGCCACTGTGGGTATATATTGCGGCTCGACCTCCGCTTGCTCCTCTTTTCTTACTTCGCTTAAGAAGAATCTACAAGATCTTGAATTTCCATGCCTGCTTCACCTCTCGGATCCCACTTGTGTGAGTCGGTGTGAATCACTGGCTTGAGAACTCTTTAGTGAGGCAGTATATTCACATAGTCACGGGGGTCATATACGGCCTGCGGACACCACATGGAGAAATGCGACCACCATCGGTCCTGTGCTGTTTGCCTTGGTACGCAGCACACTGAGGTGTCCCTGGAGGACGGCGTGGAGTGCTCAGCCTATGCCCCGCTCTCCCTGGCTACCGTCAGGAGACGGGTGGCAAGCTACCACAAGGAGGACGCCAACAAAGGAGCGAGGTCAAAGCACGAGCCTTGGTGAATGTTTACGACAAGTCCATGGAACCGGAGGAGGCCCTTGTCAATGTGGATAAGTGCATGGTTGCTTCGTGCAGGATCCACGTTGGGAACATTTCATATGGCTCCACCATCGCCACGGACGCATCCACCACGGGGTGGGCCGCCATCTACAATGTTAGAGCTGCACACGTGCGATTAGCTCTTCAGCACTTCCTGCCAACACTCAATGGCTGACATCTTCTGATAAGGTCGGACAACCCGTCGGCAATAGCATACATCAATCCTGAGGGCGGGATCTGGTCCACGCATGATCTGAACCTCCTCTCTGGATTGAGAGGAGATTCCAGGCGGTCCGCATCCCTGGTTGCCTCAACCATGGGGTGGACCTGTGTTCCAGTTGGAACCCCCGGGCAGCAGACTGGCACCTTCTCCCCCAGGTGGTGACAGAGATCTGGATGCGGTTTGCATCGCAAGAGACGACGCAGTGCCCATTATGGTTCTTCGTAGGGGGGACGAGTGGGGGCCACCGTTGGGTGTAGACACGCTGGCCCACCCATGGCTGGGAGCGCCGCTTTCCCTCCTGTGGCACTCATTTAGCCGGTGCTGGACAGGGTGTAGGAGGACAACCTGGTACTGCTGCTGGTGGCCCCTGATTGGCCCAGCCATCTGTGGTTTCGCCGCTCTGTGTGACATGAGTGTGGGCCCCAAACCCGGGCCTATGGCACCTTCTAGCCTGGTGCTTGATGGGGTGGAGTTGATAGGGTGGTCATGTGTCCTATTGCTTCTTTCACCCTGAAGGTCATTACCCCTCCGTTTTGGAGTCAGGTCATTGAGTTAGCAGCCTTCTCTCAGCCAGTCTTTGAGTCAGAGGAGCCGAAGAGGCTTTGCACTTTATGCCCAGTTTGGGCACTGCAGTGTTATGTGGACTAAGGACTTTAGGCATGGGAACCAGTTGTTTGTGTGCTTTGGCATCCAAACAAAGGGTAGGCCCCTATCAAAGGAGCGGTTGGCTTATTGGCTGGTGGAAGCCATAGACTTGAACTACAGGAGCCTGTCATTTGAGGCCCCTCAGGGCCTGTGTGCAGACTCCACCAGGGGAGTGTCCTCCTCTTGGGCCATCTTTGCGGGGGGTCTGAGGAGGATATGTCAGGCAGCATCTTGGAGCTCCCCTTATACAATTGTGCATTTTTACTGTACATGTTGGACCTTACTAGGTCTGCTCTGCCACATGTCACATTTGGTGCACAGACCTGAGTATGCAGGTGTTAAGAAAAGTATCCCATAAGCATTTTTCCTCACACATCCACTGTCATGTCTGGGACGGGGATGACAGCTGGTTACGCTATAACTTTAACCTCCCTCGGGTGATCACCATACTATCGCGTGATAGTAGGTATACAGTCCATGAGTAATCGATCACAGTCCCTGTAATGAGATTGCTAGGTTGCGCAGGCAACCACGGTTCCCAGGGGAGGGACTAGATATATTTCTGATGCGGTAAGGTGGCCTTCTGAGGTGCTCAGCAGCGAAAAGAGGAGGAAGCAGAAGTCGAGCCGCGATATATACCCGCGAGGACGGGACAGAAGTGTGGCATTGTCCTCTGCCTTTCAGGCGTGAATGCAGAGCTTTTCAATTGGATTACGTTATCAAATGATCAGTCCCATGAGCAATATATCTGGTCCCTCCTCAGGGAACCGTGGTTGCCTACGCAACCTAGAAGTTATGAGTAAAGCTGTAAGACAAGACCAGCGTGTAAGTATGTGTGAGTCTCTACCCACACATACGGGAGGGAGACAGAGTCTTTCTGGCAGTGGGTTGCCAACATGGCAAGAGTTTTTATTATAATAATGAACAAAAAGGCTCACTGGCCAATAGGATACAATACAATAATGATTAGTTTGGGCGCTGGAGGAATGACGGTCCACTCTGGCTCCTGGACAGCCGACGAGCCTGTGCGCTGATCCCTCTCGGCAAGACAGACAAACATTAAGAAACTGCCTACCCCGGATCGCATCAATCAGCACTGCTTGGGCGCTGATTTGGCCGGTTCAGGCAGCTGGGCGGCCGTAGGAAGAAAGCCATGTTGCTGTCTGCAGCCGCAGCTTAACCCCTTAGTTGGCCACATACCCCCACCCATATGAAACATGTGTGAGCCCCACCTGAGGGACTCACACATGCTGCATATGCCCCTCCCAGGTGTCCCTGTGAATGATTAGATCATCTAGTCCGTGAGTCCATGAGTCTCTGAAAGCCAGCTGGGGCACCGAACAACCCGAATGGAAGTGTGCTAAAGTGGTATAACCCAGGGCATTCTGCCGTCTGCAGCCGCAGCTTAAACACGCCCCTTGGTCCGCTACGATGTTCTATGTCATAAGGAGAATGTACACCCAGTAAAATACAGGATATTACCCACCCCCTTGATCTTTGTTGGAACGACAGTGTCCCCACAGTCCAAGAATCTTGGTGAAATTTTCTTGAGCAGTCTCTGTTTTTATCAATATATAAAACAAGTCTGGTTATGAGTAAGGATTTAACACTCTTGTAGGAGGTATGATAAGGAAGCATATGTATCATGAGGAGGTATGATAAGGAGAATGATATAAGGAAAAAGTTCTCCAAGTTAAGGAGGGAGTAGGATCCTGTTTTTGACACTCGTTGGAAACATGGTCTAAATCCCAGTGAAATTCAAGGATGTCTCTTGTTTTAGTGATAGATACACAAGTGGTGATGCGTAAGGATATAACACACAGCCTTTGTCTAGGTATCATAAGAAGAATGTACAATCAGGCCCCTACGTATGTCCTCTGTATGTTTGTACACTGTTTATTTGAACCTAGAGAACTCTCCCTTTCTCTATCTCCCTCTATCCTCCCGAGCATCACCGCACATAACCGCTCATTCCTAAGCTCCACTCCACCTGGGGTAGAATGAAATATTAAGGCCACCGTTTGAAGTATGCAAAGCCTCGCTCGGCCCTGATACAAATGAAAGAAAAACACAAGAGCGAGGAAAAGAAAGTAATTCCTTATTGGTTGTGATAACCTACCTGAACGAAAGGTACACACACACACACACACACACACACACACACACACACACACACACCCACACAACATTAAGGATTAAGAAATGTCTACTGGCTAGGTTTATCGGAATAATGATGTTGATCCACCGTTGCGATTAGTGCTGGGTATTGTTTAAAAAATTATGATACCAGTACCAATACCAGCACCCTTCAAGTGATACGATAGAGTACTTCATTCGATACCTATTTTTTCTACGATACCCATTATGTGAACGGAAGCATTCAGTTGCGTAAAATGCCACCACTCACTCAGACGCCACTGGCGTGCAGTATACCCATACTTTGGAACGTTTAGGTGGCATCTCGGCACGCTGAGCTGCCAACAAATCGTCGTCAAATACACCACGCTCAACTTCACCCCCACAGACTGTTGTAACTGCTGCTGTGGTAGTGAGCCAATGACACGTCGCATTAAATTGAAAAATGCTTGCAGTGATTGGCTGCGAGCAAAACCATACAAATCGTTTTGTTTTTTCTAGATCTGGGTACAAAAATGATTGATTATCGTTTGACTGGAGAAGTTACGATACTCCAGTGGTACCTCGACTTACAGCTGCATCTACTTACATATAATCCAAGATACGAGTCGCGATAGTCGCGAAAATTTGAATCGTCTTGCGACCGACTGCTCCAAGATACAACCGTGGAAATTTGCAGTTGGCACGTCGGCGGCCAGTCAGCAGTCAGTCAGCGGGCGACCTACATCCTGTGTGCACATAGTTTGTGGCTTATCGATATCTTTTTCATATTTACTGTGTTTGTGCTGTGTATTTTGTTTATTTTCACCCTTCATGATTTCTTAATTTATATGGGAAAAATTGCTTCGACATACGACTGTTTTAACATACGACCGTTCTTATAGAACGAATGACAGTCGTAAGTCGAGGTACCACTGTACTTGGGTTATTGGGTTATTTTAGTCCAATGGGTTCTTGCGGTGTTCTCAGCACAAGCCCTGAGGCAACCTTCGTCGTTTGTCTTGCTCTTGTTCTGAGAGCTTCCCTTGTCACGATTGGCCCAAAGGAGGTGAACTTCAACCTCTCTTTCCTGGTCATTCAGCCTCCTCCCTTTACAGGGTCAATAAGCTTGTTTTTTTCCAGAGCCGCACCATTTGGAGCATGTTTTATAGATACCATATCTCCTCAAATAATAACAAGTATTCAAATAAAAAATACATAAACATGGCTGAATCTGAGTCAGTGTGTGTGTGTGTGTGTTGTTTTTTTTCTCTTTCAGTTCCTGTGCTGGTTTTACTGTGTTTATATTTTAGATCTATTGTTTTGGTTAGTTTCTACTTGTATACCTGATACGAATATTTTAAACCAATGGACGTTCTGCCTTGGATCAGGACAGTGGATTGTTTAATGTAGAGTGATCTGTGGTCCACTGTGCGTCCCGGGCCATTCCCATGTCTCCGAACAATAAAATAAAGCAAGTTAATTTTATATGTATTTATTTTGAGGAGCACGGCACCTAGACGGAAGTTGAGGTAAATAAAAGCCCCAGTCTCTATTTGAGGAAACACGGGTACTGTCAATAAATTACATTGAGTTTTATTTCACTATTTATTATTTAATTGTTTTCATCTTTATTTAAAGCAAAGCCACTGCCCCCTCCTCTCGCTGTAACGTTCGTGCTTCTTTCACCGCAGAGTTCTTATTGAGTATCCTGCTGACGGTGTTTTGGGACACGTTCCCTGGTGGTTCTAATGTCTTTTGTTCTTGCATCTTTTTAAATGTATTGAATACCAATACCCAGCCCTAGTTGCGATGGTACTAAAAAAGGCTTTTGAAATTAATATAGAAGTGCTGACAGCCGGGGAGCCGGGCAAGATGGCCTCTGCAAAGGTTGAGAGGGAGGGAGAGATGTTGATGAATTAGCAAGGGAAGGGGCTGAGAGGTTTTACACGTAAAAGCAGGGTAGAGCAGAATGAGTCTTTTCTTTTTTCCCACCCCGTGCAGATAAGCAATAAATGTAATGGATTTTCAGAAGTCCTCAGGATTGACGCCGTCTAATGCAACAGGTCAGGGGGTCGTTGTCATGATGGCATGTACCCGGCTACGAATCTTGCTTGTTTTGGCTACTTTTCTATCCATCCCTCTCCCCCTCTCTCTTTCGCTGGCCTGCAGTAAAAAAGGTTTATGCTCCCCATTTTCTAACTTTGGGGACGGGGGGACAGAGAGAGATGGGAAGAGCGCTTTGTCGTCCTACGGAGACGGACGATGATTTATGCCGGTATGGATGTCCTGAGCGCAGTGTCAGGCGAGGGTGAGGAAAGACAGAGACGGGAGGAGAGAATAGAGGAGTCCAGCATGTTTTATTTCTTGTTTTTTTGCATTATGCTGTGGCTGACTGGCTGTAGCTGTTTGGTTTGTCAATTCATGTGCACGTCTGGGACTTTTTAAAATTCATTTTTATTTAACCAAGGTAGCCACATTGAGATTGAATCTCTTTTTCAACAGGGCCATGGCCAAGAAAAGTAACACACAAATAACAATTTAAAAAAATGTTCAATTCAATTTGAAACCAGTCACCAATCATGTGTTTAAAATATGAAATAGAAATGAAATACTCAGGTTTTTGGTCTCCCTGTGGTTCATTCCAAGTTACCTTGGAAGACTGATAATGGGCAGTGCTTGAAGTGGGAAAAATATGTTATTCACATATTGGCTGGGGATGCGGGGGCTATGGAGAAATATGTGTCAGTACTCACCTTGTTCACATGTTGGCGGGGCGCTATTTAAGCCAAAGATCGCAGCTTGAGCCAGAGCTCGTAGCTTGTGCGTTTTAATAATTAGAAGAAAAAGTCTGCTCCGACCCAATAAGATATAATATATACAGGTACTCCTCACTTAACCTACCTGTTTAACGACCGTTCGGACTTACGACCAGCTCTCCGACCAGTCGGTATTGTACACTGCATATCATACCGCAACGAGCGTGGCGTGTGTCAGGGTCACGCATCTCATCTCATCACTGTTCTCAGTCTCATTCCCGCAGTCTGTCAGTATTCACTACACTGGCGTTCACAATCGCCACGCCCCCTTGTAGGCACGGAACTCTGTCATTAAGTGAGGAGTACCTGTATTACAATATGTCTACTTGATTTGTTCCCTTGAGAGGGCAGAACAGAATACCAGAAGCTTGTGAGAAGTGCAGGTGCGCAAGAAAGGGTCACGGTACGCCACAGAGTGAAACTTTGCAGTGCTGCGTACCGGTGAGTAACGGCCCACTTCTAGCACTGGTAATGGGTGAAGTTATTTGAAAGTAAGCTCTTGCTTTTATAATTAATTTAAGCCTTTTTATTTTTGTTTTACTTATGACAGGTTTAGGAAGTGAACTGTAGCTCTCATTAGCATTCTTAAAGGACCTTCAAGGCCGGCGTCAAATTGAGTTAGTCCTGTGTTCTTATCGTTGAATGTTTTACTGATTATAGCTCATTTGTGACCCACCACAGCAAAAGCCGCCATCTCGCGCATTTCTAAAATCGCCAGGAGCAGCCAAATAAATTGAAAAAACCTTTCCTGAGGGAAAATTAAATTTTTCCGGATTTGTGTTCCTTTGTGGGTTTTTTTTAGCTCTCAATGTATTTTCAAAACCGAGTTTGATTTATAAATAGTATAAAAATGTTAAACCGGGAGTTAAATATTCCCGTCAGATTACATGGGGAAACGCAGTTCACTTACCGAGACGCTGAACAGCGCTGAACAACGCAGATCGTTCGTTTCCTTTAAAGCGAACGTCCAGGTGATGATCATTCATCCATATTCCATGTGATGTGAAATCACAATGTGAAACTGTTTTGATAGAGTTCAGCCTTTTAAATTTTACATGTTTTATACACACACGAAGACAACGTTGTGGAAGGGGCGTGTCAAGACGAGGCTCTGATTTCCCTTATCTGTGAAAACTCTGGTTGATTAAGTGAAGCGGGTGGAGGAAGATCTAAATCATATCGCAGACCTTAATCTGACCCGTGCTATTGATCCAAGTTTAAGCAGCGCGCACTAGACTTCATTTTCCGCGATGATAGTCAGTTCTCTGACAGCGACGCTGAATCTGATATTATATATATTTTCAAGAACCAACGGAAAATAATTTCCACTTTTATAAAACATGTATATTCTTACTGTAAAATAAAAGCTTTTTTCAAAACAAAAATACGTTCAACATTCCCTCAAAACACAAGAACAAAGCAGTGATTGGCCCATTCCGCAGTATGTTATGTAGCCATCTGGCTTTGGCTACCCCATTTGCATTCTGGGAGCTAGGTGAATAAAGCTAAGTCTCTGCAAAACTTTCAAGGTGATTATCTCAGAAACACAGTTTGCCACATCCTTGTCATTAACAAGTCATAGTTTTAAAATGTTTGCTTGATTTGCACAAGTGATCTTGTTTGGAAGCTCTGATTCTCCTCTTCCAAATGATGCAGGGAAAAAAAAAAGTCAAGAGCTGCCAAATGACCCTAAAATATGGGTGGGTCACATTTATTGTCTCACCTTTTTTTTTTTTTTTTTCTTCCCAAACAATATGGTGAGAAACCTACCTAAAAATTATATCTTGGTAACCATGTCAGTCATAGTCACTTAGTTGTGCCGTAATTTGCGTTTGTTAATTGTAGTTGAAAAGGCAGAAGCAGCATTTTTTTTTTTTTTTACATGGAATTTTCAGAAAAAGTTTAATAGATAGAGGTGATACAAAAAAATATATATAAATATGGCTGGGCTGGGCTAACATTTTATTATACAGTATATATAATGTATAAAATAAAATGTCAGCCCAGCCATCATCAGGAAAACGGTCAAGGGTAATGGGTTAAAATATGTTCGCTGACTTGTGAACTGTCCAAAAGTCATCCTTGAGAATGGTTATGTATGACAGGTGAGTGGTTGTCATTGGGCGTCCTCTCCATCTCCTTGGCCGTCCTCACCCTCCTCACCCTCTGAATATTCATCATCTCACCCATGCATGATTAAGACTAAGAAGATTAAATATTAACTTATTAGGGCCGTTCGTGTGTCCCTACTTAATATTAATATGTAGCGTGAAGTTCGTTTCAAGATGGTTTCCAGGTACAAGCTAGCTTTCCCTCCGATGTCTCTCATTCCTCACCACCTCTCTGTTGTTTCCCTCCGCTCTGTCCATCTCATCTAACGGTTTTCAGCTCTGAGCTCCTACCTGCTCCAATCAGCTGTCCAGCTCCTTAACTCGCCCTCAGTTGTGCACTCATGATTTCAAGTCAATTGATCTTGCTTTTTTGGCGTTGTTCTGAAGGTTCAAAAACAACATTGCCAAAGCCCTAACATAGAAATTAACTTTTCCCCTAATAAAACCCCTGATGTGTGTGTTCAACTCCACCCCTCCCTCTACTGCTCAGTGAGTACCACTAGTCTATATGGAGGTCATCTCTCTCGCTCTCTCTCTCTTTCTCTCTCTCTCAGATCAAAGACTGAGATAATTACTGCATCACAGAGGGGATTGCATGGCCAACTTGCTGAGGGGGGCAATTCAATTGAATTAAATTGAAGCTTTATCGGCATGGCGTTTTGATTAAAAAACATGTTGCAAGCCATGCGCGTAAACATAAAATAAGACTGTATGAAATCAGTAGTAATAATAATAATAACATTGTTTTATGACCGCCCTTTAAAGAACCCAAGGACACTTGACACACGGGGAAAAAGTTACTGATTTGGATCCATCATATCACATCATCACATTCGTAACTAAAGTAAAAACTAAGACTAAAAACATTTTATGTTCCTTTATCTCATGTCACGGAACATTATGGAGACAGTGTATTAAGTCATACATCACAAAAATGATGAAAATATGCAAATAGCACACTACGTATGTGTGTACTGCATGTGTGCAGTTTGTGTCCTCACATCTTTCCCCCAGCACTCCCGTTATATCTCCGCCCCTAATCTGTGTTATTCTTACTTACTCTCCCGCTGTGTCATTTGCGTTCTCTCTCTCTCTCTCTCTCTCTCTCTCTCTCTCTCTCTTTCTCTCTCTCTCTCTCTCTCTCTCTCTCTCTCTCTCTCTCTCTCTCTCTCTCTCTCTCTCTCTCTCTCTCTCTCTCTCTCTCTCTCTCTCTCTCTCTCTCTAGCCCGCTCGCCATTCCCTTCTGAAATGTACGACCTCTGCAACTTTATTCTGTCCGTCACTGGGGAGCCTCAGCTTGGAGTGGCTCATTGAATATTGATGAGCTCATTCGCCCCACGTTCAGGAAAAGCGCTCGTAAAAGGCCAGACACGGAGAGATCCTCCAATCCCCTGACTCCACTGGTATTCCTGTTCTGATACATCGACGTGGAGTCTCTCTCCCTCCCTCCCTCCCTCTCTCCCTGGGATCAAAAACTGTGATAATTGCTGCATCACAGAGGGGATTGCATGGCCGATTTTCTGATGGGGCCAAAGGTCAAGTTGTATTTTACCAACTAATTATAATTCTACATCGGTACCTCATTGTCTTATAATGATTTAAAATGCTGCAGAAAGAAATATGGCCCAAGTATGATAAAACTTGTTTTTTCGAGTGGTTCTAATTATTTATGGAGTTCAGAACTCTCTGCAACTTCTAGTGTATACAAATCAACACTGACCCAATTTGAGATGAGCAAGATTGATCTCAAATGGAGTGTTGTTGACACAATCTGACTTGAGAGGTGAGTGGGCAATTATTACTTCACAACGCCTTACATTTGCTTGATTAACTTCCAAGCTACATGCTGGCTTGTTGAACCGCCTCTGGATGTGACACACTAGACCCCGTCCCGCTGTAATGAAAGACATTGAACCCTTTCGCGGCTCCGGGAGTACATTTCCTGTAACCGATGTTCCTATGCACCGTGACCCTGCTGTGCAATGTGGGGAGCCGAGTCAAACGAAAAGTTCCCATGGGAATCAACACTGACTCAGAAACTATCGACAAGGGGCATTAATCTCTTCCTAGCAGCTATATTTTTTTGTTCTAAATAATGAAACCAACCAGCTGCTTTCTGTGTCGAGTTGGGCGATGGCCGATTTTAATTTAACATAGCCAACGCCTTTGAATGATGAAATCTGGTATTTCCCATGTATTGATTTTTAATGGCTTTATCCACTATTTCTGATGTTCGTTTCAGGGAGACATGGACATTTATGGCACTCCCCTCAGTGATTGGCGGTGGTAATCAGGTGTGAAGCCGGGGTGAGAAAGAGAGACAGAGCTGTCAGCCAGTCAGCCAGGCACTGATGTCTAAACCATCTGCCATAATTCACTCAACACATACCTTTAATAAGTCACACAGTCCGCCCTTATTGGATGGGAAGTCCCAACTTTCCATGTGTATTGTTTTATGAATTCAGAATGATTAGGATCAACTAAATAAAATCCTTCCTGGTTGAAAAGCCTTATCTACCTATGACTGGTATCTCAATCATAGAGAGAGGCAAAGATGAAAAGACTTTCTATCAAGTCAAACCTAAGAGTAACCAGTTAAAAATTTCTCTGCCTTGGGTTATACAGTATAATGTACATTAAGAATTAGGAAACCGTGTCACGTGGGCACATACACACACACACACACACATATTCCATTGGGAGCTTTCCTCTTCAAAGAGCCTTCAATATTTCATACGGGGCCTCTTTTGAAATCGATCAGAAGTGGGCTCTAATTATGACTCCTATGTTATCGGGGGCTGCCCGGTAAGCCCTACAGAGCCGGTCCACGAGGGTTCCAGATGTGACCTTCTTTTAATGATTGATCAAACATTTATGACTTGATTCATCGCCTGGCTCTCTTTTTGCAGTCACGCAGTCAGTTGAAACTACATGAAATTGTCAGCTTTTGTCGCTATTCCTCCATCAGTTTATCACGGCATCAGTCAGGGTCCCAAAGGGAATGACAAGAAACCTCTCGAGTTCTTTAAAATTATATTTATACTGTATATTGTGTGAGATTTGATTTGATTCTCCAGTAACTGATATGTTGTTGTTTTATTCACCACTCATGGTTAACTCCAATATAATGTTGTGTATGTCCAATAAACAGACCAGGAAATGTTCTTAGCCAAATGTGGTGCTTTAGTGGATGCTAAGAGATGAGGGGGAAAAAAAGAAAATAATTGAAAATTAACTTTCCTCCTGAACATTTACATTTAGATGAAGAAATGTAAAACTCCTCTGTTCGAACATAATACCGGTGTTTTTAAGGAGTTCTTTAAACTTGTCTTTATGTGTGATATTTCTCCAAGCCGGTGCATCAGCAATTTGGTGGCGTCCCCCAATGACCACCTGTCTAAGCGGTAATACTTCTACCCAGATCCTAGTAAAGAGATTTAATTAGGAAATCATTGCAGTTCATAATTGGTTGAGATTACTCTTTACCTGGAAAGTGTAGTGTTTTATTTAAACGCTGAGCCCTCTCATATGTCAATCATGAGGCTTCTATTTAATTCCTGCCATATTTTAAATATGAGGTCTGACAAGCACGTACATACTGTACAGTAGAATCGGAACCTGGTCATTATCGAATAATTATTAGTCAATCAAAGGCTAGGCTCATTCTCTTCTAATGCGTAGATCATACATACAGTTGTCAAATGGCAGAATAGCTGTATGTAATAGGTTCCTTTACATTTCTTTGGAAATGTCCTTAAGAAGCTTTTGATCTTGTGACATGCAAATGATAAACACGACTAAGAAGGTCTGTGCAGGAAGCACATAATGGTGAATGGCTTATTGCGTCTTCCTTATTTATGTCACACTCAAGCAACTTAAATTTTTTGGGGTGTTTTGTTCTCTTTATTGCCCTGTTCAAGGACGCACTTTTATCAGCTTCGCATCCCTACACAAGAATTATTGCGTTGCACTGTTGGCTGTTATGGCCAATTTTGTGTTTTCATATGAGACTATCGGCCCTCGATTTGACTTGGTTTCCAGACAAAGCACACGCTGCATTTTGATCGCAACCTCTACTTGCAACTGGGATCGGACATCAACCACTTCATCGGTATTCTTGATGCTTCATTGTGACATTCAAGACCTTTTCATCGGGGCGTTGTGTGGCATCTCAGTTTCTGTGGCAGTTGCCTTTTCCATCATACTACACATTGACCAATTTTGGCCCTTAAGCCTGTTGTTCTTGATGCCCCACATCTATTGGTTTGGGTCCAAAAGTACAAATAGCCTGACACAAAAGTAAAAGGGAAAGTACCACGTCAAGTTCCCGGTCTCTGTGGCCTCTGCATGATCCATTTTACTGGAAAGCTTCAATACGCAAAGTGGCTTGTAGCATCATCTGTTCTAGTGTCTTGTAGCTGATGCTGGCATGCAGCCTACACAAAGCTGTGCTTCAAAAGTCAGAGGGACTATGCGATCTGATTGGTTCCATGGATTGGTTTCTGTTTATTTGGCTTGTTTTTAAGGTACTGTATATACATGTAAATTCAGATTTGACTTAAGTTACTAATGTAATGTGGCTGTGTTAAAAATGTATTCGATTAAAAAGTATAGATATTTGCTTTGAGTAAAAGTCAAGTCTCCAAAATGGAATATACATAATGAAGTGCATATACTTGAATAATGTACTTAAGTACAGTAACAAAGTACTTGTTCTTTGTTACTTTCCACCACTGGAAATGATACTGACTTTGTATAGTCTGGGGTTGCAGTGGGAACATTTACCCCATGACTGGACTGACAATGCTCCTGCTTTTCTTTCACTTCTTTTCACTTCTGGATGTCGCTCGCTAACTTTCCTCTCCGCTGCGTCTTTCTCTCAGACTTATCTCTGGCTTTATTATTACTTAGCGATGCACACCATACTCCCGCATACGACAATATCAGAATGTGCTGTTGGCAGGACTAACATTAATTACAGAGCCTGTCGTTTACCGCAAACAGCAGCACCTTCCATTCAGTAACATTTCTCCATTGAATATAATCTGAATGCAGTCACTTCCTCCTTTACCATATGTTAAACTAATCAAAAAATACACCTTGTGCGTAAAAAGTAACATTTCACAACCCTCACCAACCAACATGGCCCCCCCCACGCATCACACCAGCACGCCACCACTTTGCCACTACCGCCACACGCACTCGTCTGACGTTGACGGTAAAAGGTTGTCAGGGAAAGATATGCATGGTAACTACCAGTTGTCACTTTTCCTCTTCTCTGCAATCGCTCCATTTGTTTATTTTATTTTCTTGTCTCTCGCTAAAACCTTGACTGCCTCGCCGCGGCAGACGGCAACATATAGCGAGTGGACAACATAATTTTCCACTTCTGTTCCCTCTGTGAACCAAAGGAAAAAAAAAAAACTTTAGAAGCTGTAAATTGCTGGCGTAGAAGAAAGCAAACTGCTCGTCACACACACACACACACACACACACACACACACACACACACACACACACACACACACACACACACACAACACACACACATACACACACACGCACGCACCCACACCGTATTACTACATGTTTGTTGTCTATTGTTATCCAGTGATTGAGACTAGATTATGTTATGCTATTAGTTATGTTCATCGGAACTTGTTAATTTATGTGCGCTTCACCTTCAATTATTTGTGCGTGCATGCGTGCGTGTGTCCATGGTATGATCCCCAAAACCTATTGCATAATCCTTCATTTGTTTTCTGACGTAGATCCTATAGATTCTATCCTTATAGATCCTATAAAATGCATCAAATCGGAGTGGGGGTTATGAAAGGGAAAAGGGGAAAGGAAAAAGTAGAGAGCTGGAAAAGAGATGGTTAAGTGGGGAAAGAGTGAGTAATTTGTGTGACTCAACTTGTCAGCTGCTCACTGATAAGTATTGCATCAGCTGACAGACTTCCGTCTGTACTCAGCCCACCTCTCCTTCTTTCTCTCTTTCTCTCTCTCTCTCTATCCTTTCTCTCGTATAACTTGAATAAGGAAGTTTTTATTTTCATCAACAAGCGTAATTAAATATAATACCATCCGTCCTTGTTAGGAAGACATGAACCTCGGAGCTACAGTACACTGTAATTGACAAGTTATCGTGTGTGTGTGTGTGTGTGTGTGTGTGTGTGTGTGTGTGTGTGTGTGTGTGTGTGTGTGTGTGTGTGTGTGTGTGTGTGTGTCTGTGTGTGTGTGTGTGTGTGTGTGTGTGTGTGTGTGTGTTTGCGTGAAGTAAAGCTTTTAAAAGCTTTTAAGTGTGACACCTTCCATGCAAATTTATAAAGTGTTTAATCACCATTCGATAAATTGCCATGTTACACCTCTATTGTAGAAATAAGAACATATTTTGCATGTTATCCAAATATTATTTCCACGTGCCCTGGTGTCTTTCAACATCACCCAAACCACACAAATAAATAAATTATAGGCTTAAAAGTTTTTTTTTAAAGGTTCATTGGTGCTCAAAGTGCATATATGAATACCAAAGTGTGGTATTAAAAATGATGAACTAGTTTTCGAGTGCAAATCCTGTGATAGATTTGAGGACCCTGAAAAATAGCAGCAAATTGCCATTTTACAGGTATTTAAGATTCCATTTCTGTCTCCCAAACGACCTCCATTTCCCAGGTTCAGCTTAACTAATTCATTGCTGCTGCCCCCCGCTCATAACGTGCTCTGCCACATCACCAAACAGAGCGGTGCGGCACTGCTAATTACCTGACAGCTGCTCCTCAAAAAGGAAACCTTTTTTTAGATACAACAAAGGTACACATGAAGACGGGTATTTGAGATCAGAAGGTCAGCGTTAATTATTTCAACACGGAACGATTCTGATGCACATGTAGAGCAGTGTTCTCTTTTTTTCTAAAATGCCTTATTCTTATAATGGGATTCCATGGCCCCCCACTACAGTAACTGGGAAAACATGGAAGAAGACTATGCCGTCAACCACTACACATCACAAACACATAGAACTGTGCTTGTTATTATGGCCGACGTTGCACAACTCGCAAACAAGTTGTTCGTAGCAAATAAATGTTTTAGACGACTCAGGAGTCGGGAGTCACTCTGGCAAAAGAGTGAGCGAGCAAGTGATTCTCTGACTCACAAACTGACACGGCTGAATCAAATGAAAGAAGTTCAATGAAAAATTTAATTAATCTACGACTCTGACTCAAACGACTCTTTACCCTTTACTGAGCAACTCTTCAAGAACCAAATATCAAAAAAGAGTCAAATCACTACTTAAAGTTCTCACTTTGAGTATTACTACAGCCTTGCAATTAGGGCTGGGTATTGCTACTCAACACCTTTAAGGTATTGACCGATATATCCCAATAACCCGAGTGGTATCGAAGCTTCTCCAGTGAAACAGAACCTGCATTTGATCCTCTTTGTACCCAGATCTAGATAAAATGACTGTTTGTATGCTTTCGCTCGCAGCCAATCAGCCCAAGCATTCTTCGATTTTATGCGATGTGTGATTTGCCCACTCCCGCAGCAGCTACGAGCCAGCCAATCACCGCAAGCGTTTTTCGATTTAATGTGACGCATGACAACAGAATATCTCTGCTTGCGCCAGCAATATTCAAGGGGTGTGAACAATGGAGTGAGCAATGAGCAAACGATCATTATTATTTGGAATTTTTGCTTAAATTTTAGTTATAGTGTAATACAGATGCAGGACCTTCCCCTCACTTGGGCTTGCTTGGTGGCTATCACTGTTCGCATGGTGAATAGGAGATTCTTTCTGCCACACGCACTACCGTGCTTCCCCATACTGCGTCACACATGGAAACACCCCCCCCCCCCGCACACACACACAGACTTCAAAGGTACTGGTATTGGTACTGGTATCGTCATTTTTTAAACAATACCCAGCCCTATTTGGAATTTTGATCTTGCAACACACAAGCTAATTTACCTTATTTTTGTTTTAAGTGGAATTTGAAGGCACACTTGTGCTAGCGGTTTCAAAACGCTGATTTTAGAGGGCCGTAGAGTGCTGCTGGGACAAATAGGCCGATAGCAAATAACCTGAGTATTCGATTATTCAGTCCATATGCGTGGACGCCGCCATGCGTGGAGCGTATGTGGGATTTACTGTATGGTCCCTTTTCTTATTGCTGTGTTTGGGTCTACACGTGTATGTTGGGGTGGGGTGACGCCGAGGCCAGTTGCTTTGGCAGCATGGAGTTTTTCCCTCCAAAATCAGCCGCTCTCTGAACTGTTAAATCACGCTGGAGCCAACCTTGGAGGAGAAAATTAATTACTTGCCGTGTTCTCCCTCTCATTTTTCTTTCTCCTCCTTCCACATATCCCTCTCTCCACTTTTCCCTTTGAATGGCTGTTCCTTCGCTCGCCCTCTCTCAATGTCTCTCTCTCTTTTACATAGATAACCGCACACATCTTGCTCTTTCTCTCTCCCTCTTGCTCCTTTTCTGTTCTCTTTCTTCTTTATTTCCAGTGAATTTTGCCAATATCCATTATGATACCTATTTTAATATTAATGCTTCATTATGTGTGATTGTGCACTTAAATTAATTTTTGTAGAGGTCCATCGAATATAAAGTTGTAATCCATTTTTTTTGTTGATTTTTTTTAAATCCCATATTCAGCAGTTTTTATTTGCAGTATTATTATTCATTAGCAGTTTTGAATGGAATTGTGGGAGTTGTAGTGTAATCCAGCTAACACGGACGACCTTATGGGATTCCCTTTTAAATTAATCTAGCCTGTATAATCTTTGTTCAGCCTCATTTTAGGCAAAACAAACTACATGCATGATGTCAAACTTACCTGACTTCTAACGCTTTGTTTTTTTTGCCATATTATGAATATACTTTCTTTACTCCTTCCAAATCCCTCTCTATCAGGTGGAGATAGAGGATGTGGAGAATGAGGAAAAAAGATACAAGCTCTTCCTGGACCTGCTGGAGACTGCCAGCAAGTGGGAAGAGTTTCAGTTGCTCATGCTCCTCCTACAGGCGTGGCCACCTGCGATGAAAGAAGAAGTGTAAGTCTAATGTTAGCCACGTCTGTTATCATTTCAAGGTCATTTGATTCAAGTTTATCCAAATGTTTTGAGTCATGATAGGGCAGCAAAGAAAGTTTCATCTTTGTAGCATGCCAATTTGCCATCATTCCCCAGCAATCTCACCATATGAAATAAGCGAATAATTTGGGGAAGTGCCACTATAACTTCATACAACCATAAAGCAGAGTACTTTACGTCTTTTAAGAGTCCAGTGATGACCTCTGGTTCCTTGAATGCATGCATCAGCCAATGAACGGTGAGCCCAATGTTTCTAGCTTCAGCAGCAGATCCCCCACAGCACCACTACTACTTCAGCAACAGTGCATCAGGGTGAGTTTTTAAAGGACTCCACTTTTGGTTCATAACTCTAGTTATAATGAAATTACGTTGTATTTCTAGAAGCCTGAACCCTTTAGGGCTGTGACGGCTCAAAGGCATATGAGTCTACTCTGTGGTGGAGTGAAATGGTTTCCCTGATTAGCTCAAATCAAAAGGCAAAGGCCAGCGCATTCAGCCTGCCCTTCTGCAGTGCTCTTAAAAACAAGCTTCCACACTCTGGCATTAAGCATTGCCCAGTAAGAGTCGAATTTCTTGAACAAAACATCAATGTGGACACATTCAGCACATCATAATATGTGCATTACCACAGTGCTTTCACTGCATTAAACATGAATGTGGATGCTTCTAGGCTTTGCTCTAACAGCAGGGGGGTCCTTCCCTATCCCCAGATAAGCTTTTCTGATGTGATTCACTGTCGGGGGACTGTTGTTTCAAGGCAGGCAACTGTGTATAATTTTCTCATTTGGTCACAGCCTCACAGAGTATCTTCATGGTGTACTCGCCACAATGAAACACAAACCACATGTGTGGCCACAATAGTTGAGGGTTGTTCTTCAACAGATAAAATGTTTCCATGATCTGCTCGGCCTTCATAAACAGTATAACAGCAGTCCCGTGCTGTGCCACACAAGCACAGCCTAGCTATTATAGAGCTAATATCTGAAAGCTCTCAAAGTTCTGTTCCTCCTTTTCCCTATTCTCTCTGTGCAGCTGCTGCTCCTTCATGATGGGGCTCTTCAGAGCCACAAGCGAATGTCAATATTAAAGTCCCAATGTCAAATGAGCAGTACTTCTTGCAGTGTCTTGTTCCTAGCTGTGTTCTAAGCTGTGTGAGTGCTTCTAAGTGTAGGTACTTGGCACACCCTGGGCACGCCAAGACCTAGGTTTACTTACAGTATAGATTGTTTGTTAAACCAAGGGGGAGGAAAAAGTAACATTTACACAGCCAGTTGATTTCATGTATGTACAACTGCATTAAGGAGCTCCATCAAGCTGCGTGCTCCAATCATTCGAAACAGTCCACATATAGAATTACCTCTGGCTATTGCACTGCGCTAAAGCAAAGTTTTGTACATATCCATGCACACATGTTGGAGTTTGATCATTTGTGTTTGATGAGAAAATATGGTTGTTTACTGATCTTCAAGCAACAGGGTTCCCTTGCGGCCCCAGGCGGTGAAGTATGGGACTCCGTGTGCATTGACGGTACCATCGATAATAGCCTAATGAATTCATTACTCTTCTCCATTTGTGCTGGCCACATTGCAAAAGGCAGGAGCATAGCAAGAGAACCCCTAAGGCAAAACTAAGCTGCTTTCACACATGCACTGCAACCCTAAAGTTATCCGGACATCACCCAGAGGAGCTGTATGTGTGAACGCAAATGTCTGAATCAGTTGTACCGGACATTAAACAGACTTTACCCAGCCCGCACCCTAGTACATGTTTGTGTAATGTCCGATTTAGCGGTATGTGTGGATAAAGCAGGTGATTGTCCGGAGATTTCACAGTGAGCAAGTGGGCGTGTTTTGTGTTGATGACGTCTACTCGCCAAGGGTGAAGAAGGGTTATTTCCAGCCATAACATACGATGACAAAGAAAAAGAACAAGAAAATACACTTTAAGATTGTGGATATGTCCAAATACATGGAGTATCAATGCAAAAAAAGTCACAATTACTGAAAAGTCTGTAGCCTCGTCTGCCATCTTGGGTGTGCTAAAACTCTGCAGCATCATTGCATCACGTCCTTCCTCCTGCATGCTCTACCCAGGCTCCGCCCCTCATCCAAACCAACCAGAGTATTTCCAGTAGGTATGACTGCATCTGACACTGACAATCCCTGGTTGTGTGCTACATGTGTGAAAGGGCAACTCCGGACAATGTTCAGACCTGATTATCCAGACATTGTCCAGAGTTGTGAAAGCAGCTCTAGATTGTGCTGGGGGGGGAATTTGGCTTCCACACCCAATCAAAGCAAACTGGTGTGTTCCTTTTGAGAAGTTTAAGCTGTAATTGTGCACCTTTCTGTTCTATAGGACTCCCCTGTCTAGCTTCTTTAGGCTTTTTATCTTTGTTGATCGCACATCGTACTTAAACGTTCACCGAAATGCGAGACAGGTTGCCCCTTGGACAGTTTTATTCAATGAATATCTTTTGTTGTGATGAAATCTGAATCACTCTTTGGTAGGGATAAGGGAGAAGGTCAAAGTGACTCATGAAATCGGTGTTTAAATCGGTCATGCAGCAGATCATGTATTGATGTGTTAAAGAGAGTTATGGAGAAGGCAAAGGCAAGAGAGACTGCGTCAGGGCAGACTGTGATTTGAATGCTAAATATAAAGCATAAAGGAAGAACTGGGGAAAGAAAGGAGAGACAGTGAGACGTTCTGAAGGCAGGAACAAAATAACCCCTTTTACAGGAGTAAAAAGCGACGGACGGAGACAGAAGAAGCAATCTAGACTGAAAAGGGATTAGTTGTGCATGTGAATGTACGTGCATATGCGCAAATTCGCAATGGACAATAGATTTGTCATCGCACTGATGTTAAGCCCCGGTCTTTACTGTCAGGCTACTTTTCAACAGTGAGACAATAGTAGAGAGAAGGGATTAGGAGAGGAGAAGGCGTTTGCTCCAAGTTCACCCCATACCCTCCCCTCCAACAACAGATTTTGCTGCCACTCCACTCTTAGCATGGGTGTAATAGTCATAGTCTGAATCATTTGGGGGGCGGCGGGGGGGTGACAGCAGAAAACTAAAATTGGTCCTAGTCACTGCATCCTTTGTATAAACTAACTTGCTTTTTTCCGGGTTCATCTGCGGTATTCATTTGAACAGCTAAAGGTAATTTGCTGCAGTATGCAACATTTTGCTGTATCCTGCTTTAATGTGCCCATTGAAAAAGCTGGGAAGCCTGAAATTCATTCTAATCTGTGTACAATCTACTGTGCACTCTGCTTTTGATCTGCTATTTTATGCCAAACCATAGCGGTGTGATGCTAATAATATCGGTCAGTCTAGGTGAACATAGGTGAAATATAAGTCATCTGCATTTTCTGTAAGGTGCACAAGTCCCAAAGTCCCAATGTGATAACCCACGGCAAGTTTGGACAGTGTTTCAGATATTAATGTTCACTCCCTCATGAACATTTATAGTTATATTTTGAAGCTAAAAAAAGGCATATCCGTATATTTTAATGGATATTTTCCCCTCGGCCACTTTACAGTTTTCTGCTACAGTCTGCAAAGCGTAATTAGCATTAAGTTATCTGGATTTATCCATGTCATCGACCAGCAGCCCTCTAAAAACTATATTATGGTGCCTTTGTCGTTGCACACTTCCCTAATTTGTTTGATTTGTTAGTGTGTGTATGTAAATGTGTACACATGCACATGTGTTCATCCTTAGAGCTCGTCTTCCTGTCTGTCTCTTTAAATTATGCCACGATTGATTGCCAAAAAAGCCACTGGCTGTGACTCATGCTCAGCCCGAGACAGATTTGGTGCATGTCCCCGGCCCTCCTAACCCCAGCTAATACAAAAGGAAACTGGTGGCGTGCCAGCGGCAGAAATGGACTCTTTCTGCTCCCATGGCCTTATCGCTGATGAGGTTGAGGCAGCAAGTCGGGGCAAGAAACCTTGTTATGAGGATGGAAGCTGCCTGAGCCGAGGGAGTCGCACTGGAGGCCTGCTGTCCTTTCCTCGCGCTCGCTGTCGCTCTTTCCTTTTTTCTCCATCCGTCTCCCTCAGTCACTTAAACATATGCACCGTTTTGCTGAAGGATTGTTATAAGGCTGTAAAGTTATCGTTAGTATTATTAGTTAGTAAAAGTTAGTAACCCGGCAGGTTATCTCCCAAATAGGAGCCTTTCTGTGTGGAGTTTGCATGTTCTCCCCGTGCTCACATGGGGTTTCCTCCACCTCAAGTCAGTAAGGACCCCCACCAAAAACATGCACACATCATCGTCTGACCAGCGATGGACACTCGTCACCAGGTCCCCGGGCGCGTCCACAAACGCTGCCCACTGCTCCTGGCTGTGCCCCCGGAGGAAGGACAAGCCAAGGATGGGTTAAATGCAGAGGAACCATTTCACCGGCCACCATCCAAAGCATGTGCGTGTGTGTGTGTGTGCATGTGTTGTAGTGTGGTGTGCTGTGTGACAAATAAAGATTGTTCTTCTTCTTTTTTAAGACCCATTGCATGGCTAAACAATATACGCCTTTCATGCCAGACATTTTATTTCCTCGTCTAACCGCCCATCTCTTTTTACCTCTGCATGTTCATCCAATATTTAACACGCGATCGAGAGCTTGTTGTGATGTCTTGGTGTTTGTTTTGCAGCTGACACCATGGCCGTGCTCATCCAATGGAATTTTGTAGCATTTCTCTGTGGGAGAACATGTGACAAATGTACAAGACTTGTGTTCTAACAATGGTTAAATACCCACATGAAGGATTTTTCCCCCTTTCAGTATGCGATGACTTTGCCAAGGCTCACTGAGTGTGTGTTTTTGATGTTCTCTGGGGGGCTTACAGCAAACATAATGAGAGCTTTTTGGCCACCCAGTAGTCGTTACACTTCATCCCAGAGGACCTGTTCTGTAACAAGGAGTAGAGTGGCTCCTCGCTGTTTTAAGTAAACAGCAGCTTGGCTTCAATGTTTTGTCAACGTCAAAGGTCTTTTTTTTTTTGCCAATTTGACACACAATCAGTCAAGATGTCAGACATTATTCTGGGAAAAGAGGATAATTATATATATATTATTTATTTTTCTAAAATGCATCAGGCAGGATTATGTATTATAACAGTGAATGAACTCACCATTGCCTCCTGATATTTCTTGCTTCCTCTCCAACGGATTAATCAGTGTGAGATGCATTAGACTGCATTGACAAAAGTTCCACAGACTCTTATTGCTTTACTACAATCTGCATTTTCTAGCCTTGGTAAAGCTTAGTCTAGTAGCGCGGAGGCATTTTGCAAAGTTTTGAAAAGGGCTCATAAGTGACTGTGTAAGCAAACGTGTACCAATCCCTGCTGGCAGCTGTCTCCTTCTATTCACTCAGAAGAGAGAAAGGGAGAGGGAAAAAAAAGGCCAACGTCAATCATGGAGGCGTTTCCTATTAACTCCTGGAGTATTATAGTCAAAGAGCTGTCCTTGCATCCATGTCAACCACTGCTTTCATTAGTTTGACATCGGCGTGCGTATCAACGGGCCCTCCCGCTCTCGCCTCGTGCGTTGAGAAAGGTTGTAACATAATGAATTCAAGCTGGGATTCTCGTTGTGTTCATCGCAATTCCCCTGTGCGCTCATGCATTTTTGAAACTATGGCTTCACAACTATAAACAGCCCCTCTCTAGTTTGGCTACAAACAACATGCAACATTCAACACGCTGTTTGTGAGTCTTCCTGCCGAGACCTGCTCTCGCGGTGGCGGCCGGGGATGGCCTGAATGCGGAAAGTGAAATGCATTGTCAATTTGCACACATTGTATTACACTTAGTGTCACATTTGTTTTATTTTGAGCAGTTGCTGCAGCCGCTGGAAGAACCTTAAACTTATTGCCGTTGTGGTTTGGCAATAAGTTATATATTTATGAGTGACTATAAACAAGAAAACCACATTTGTTTTAATAAAAATATTGATCAAGTTGAAGGTAATTTTATCTTGCCCCAATACAAGCTTTTTGTACTTGTTCAAAGAACAGTTGTTTTTAAAACAAAGTCAACATTTATATTACTCATCGTGTATTCTTGATAGCTGTGGTTCTCAACATGGAGACCTTAAACGTCAACCTTTTTTCATGTACAAGACATTAGCACTATTAGATAATGTACAATAATGATTGTTTTGCTCATAGTTTCACTGTCTCCATAGTGTAGACAGGGGTGGAGGTTTGGAAAAAATCATATCAAACAATAAAGATCTCCGTTTGGGATCCCAGAGACAAAGTATTAACAAATGGGGTCCACGGCTTAATTGGCTTGAGGGTCCTGATATGAAAAAGGTTTAGGATCCCTGCTCAATAGGAGTGGTAATGTAACCAATGACGGGTATGTATCTTTTATTTGTTTTTTAGATCTTTATGGAGGTTGCTAACTGTTGTTGATAAAGGTCCACAGTAGATTTTATTAGATGTTATTTTTTTGTTTGTGTTATAAAAAATATATATAAAAGTCAAGAAATAAATCTCTCAAAACGAAAGAGAAAAGAAGCAAAGCTCTCAAAAAGGGGATTCCTTTCTAACCCCTTTGAATGCATCTGCACGTTGACTGATTGAATGATTGATTTAATTTCATATATGAATAGTTTTTTATACTCACTTGCTTCCCATTGAGATATTTGGAGGAGTGTATGGGTTCTCCAGAAGGATATTAAAGTAATTCTACGACATGCTGTGCACTGGCTATAGTATTTGAATTGGTAATTAATCAAAGCCACTAAGTGTGTTTACAGACTACACAGTATTTATCAAGGCACTGTGCTGCTATAGTTTCTGCTCGCGGATCCTGTTCTGTGCACTCGCGATTTTTGAGACTGATTTGGCGCCATCGAAGCACACTGTCGATTTTAGAAAGCAACACACACACACACACACACACACACACACACACACACACACACACACACACACACACACACATTAACCGCAAACCTTCTCACCGTGCGACCCCAGGGCGGAGACTGAGCGTAACCCATGGGTCGTTTTGACGTCTGAACTGCTGACTCGCTCCCAGGGGTCAGAGGTCAAAGTGGACCTGGGCCACGAGGTTGTCACCATGGTCCGATCCCTCTACAACACAAAGCACAAGCTCCCTGCACAGGTAAACACCCCCTTTCGTGTCCGTGTTTGTGTACAACGTTTCAATGTTTTCTCATAATGAGAGCGTCAAGGACCAGCTCCGCAGGAATATGATTTTAAACCCTCTGTGTATTTTTGTTCTCCTGAAATTGTTTAGTTTTTAATGAATTAGGAACTGTTGATGGATATTAGGGGAGAAAATTGTATCGCAAATAATCAGGATTGAAGTCTACTTCCCCCGCCTTTGGGAACTACAAGAAATCCATTTTTAACTTATTTTGCCTATTTGCAATGATCATTAAAACAAATGTAATACAACTGTTAACCTATGCTTTAGGCAACTGCTAACGTTGTAATTTTCATATCCAGCAAAGTCGCGGTTACTCCTGCAAAGCTATTGAACATCATTGCTTTGTGTAGAGGTGACATATCGCTTTGAAATCACTTTCCACCCAGAGGATACGCCGAGGCTATTATTTTCAAAATAAAACACCTAGGCCATAGCTTGTCTGCATCCAGCCAAACCTCGCTCCGAAGCAGCCGCGCTCCCTGACATATCTAATACAGAACCCTAAAGCTATTAAGCATGTAACCCGCAGCGGTACGGTCACGGCAGCTCAATTCCTTTCTTCCTGCGCCGCACTATAGGCGTTGGCTGTTCTTTGATATCGGCATGGCTGCCTGATGCTATTTATGCCCTGTTGAGTGCCATGGAATTGGGGCATCTTAATGCCATTCTGTACGTCTAGCGCCGGATGACTGTGATATTAGTTTAGCACTAATGCTATTCAGCATGAATGGGGCTGTGTCTGCCTGGCTGGCTAATATTAGCGGGGGGGGGGGGGGCAGCTTTCATTTGAATCTGCTGGAATGAAACCGTCGAAGCATGGGGGAGTCAGATTGCATTGTGATATCCATATATTACTGAACAGTGCATGACATCCCCTGTGTGTGTGTGTGTGTGTGTGTGTGTGTGTGTGTGTGTGTGTGTGTGTGTGTGTGTGTGTGTACAGCTTTCTGTCTCAGCATGTGGTGTGATTTGTGTGTGTGCGTGCGTGTGAGATCGTGTACGTGTATAGGTTTGTGATTGTATGTTTTCTGTGTCTTTTGAGAGCCTGTTGGTCTGAGTATCTTTTAAAACGTAATGTGCACTTCGATTAACCTTTGCCGACTGTTTTTTACTTCCTTTTCCCCGCTCATCCGCCTCCTCGTTGCTCTCTCTCACCTCTCTTTCCGGCTTCCTCTTTTTTTTTTCCCCTTTTGCCCCCACTTACACCCTCTATCCCCTCATCACGTCTTCATCCCATCTCCCCCCTATCCTCAGTGTGTGGGGCACATAGCCGTGCTGCTCCAGGACCAACCGGGGCGCCAGCAGCCCGCCCTCAAGCTGATGGCCGAAAGTGGAAACAAGGAGCTGCTCAAGCTGACCCTGGACCAGATCAACAACATGACCGAGGTGGGCCAACAATATCTACACATTAACAAATTAAAGAACATGTAAACATTAAAAAAAAAATAGAAAAAAAATAAAATATATATATATATATTGTTATTCTAAATGTTTTATCTATTTATAAATGTAATTTCAGTTTATATTTCATTATTTTGCTGTTATAACAAATGGAGTATATATTTATTTACTTTTCATAGTTTTATCTTTGTGCTGTATATCTTTTAATAATTTACAATGATTCTGCTCGGTTCCAAGATGTCAACACTTGTTACCAGGAGTTTGAGCGGCTTGGGAAACTTGTTGAATGACCTTAGCCCCCGAAGATTACTTTTGTCCGAGGGAAATGGAATTTTGACAATGAGTATGTGGCTTAATGATAAATGACTTTGTGCGATGAATACCTCTTCTTGTTTTGCAGTGTATTAACGCGTTTCAGCTGATGTAAGCACTAAGCCACATGTATTTTTTTACTTGGTATTCTTGCCACTGTATGCCAGAGCTCCAACATTGTCAGAGAAGTGGGATTGGGAGGCAGAATGCGATGGAATAAAAGGTTGAAAATAAGCCGGTGAATGGAGATGAACGTTGTGAAAGGGAAAACCGCGGAGAGACGGGTAATGAGCAGTCAACAGCGGGATTCTTACAAAGAACTCACAAAAAAAAAAAAAAAAACACGGTGTGTATCTGTTTAACCGGCGAAGACTCATGCTCAGGGTCACGTTACAGTAAGTGAGGAGTTATTTTCACAGATTTTACACATTGTAAAGCCCGCCTCGGTCTGTTAGCTAGCTTTAGCCGGAGGGCTAATAGAGTAGCAACACCCAAGCATCTGAGCAACTGGCTCTAACTAGGCCCTTCGCACTCTGTGGGCCTGTCTTCTCTTTTCCCAGATCAGATAATAGTCACAAAGTAGGCCTCTCAGACCCAGTGGACCCCGCGCTCTGTTCCCCAATCAGATAAGGAAGGAAACTCACTATTAACTGACAGAGTTTCCATTTAATGAAGCCTCAGGCTCCTATCTCGGCTCCTGAACGGCTGCTTTTATCCTGTGGAGAGTGGGGTGGACGCAGAATATTATCAGTGGGAGAGGGAGAGAGAGAGGAGGAATCGACATGAAGAGATGAAGGGGTGAAAAACAATATTAAAACATGAGTAAAACTTAGAAAAAATGTGAATCAATAGACAGGTGAAAGCCCAGAGTCAGAACTCAAAGTTGGTAGTACAGTGTCGTAGAAGAGAGCGCAAGGATGTCGGGCTGGAAAGAACACGGGGAAAGAGGAGAACAAGATGAGAGGCGGTGACTTGCAAGCCTGTTTTGAGAGTGAATCCCGTCTTTGCCGTCTGTGCGCTGAATAAAAGAGGACCCGTCCTAGAGAAGAAGGCAGGAGGGTTTCTTTTAAAGATAACATCGGTGGAGACACAGAAATGATCTGTCTTTGGTTGAGCACAGAGAGGACAAAATAGTGCATTTGTGTTGGGCCGTGTGTTCGTTTTTGAATTATTTAGAATGATTTTTAATTTTAATTTGTTGGTTTAATGTCAAGGCTTCGCTGTAGGAGGTCAGTAAGGAAATGTGATAGGTGATCGATATAATATGTATGTTGCGCAGTCTTTAAAGTTTATGTATACAGCCCCTCACGGTTCAGCCTCAAACGGCAAAATTTCCCATAGAAATAAACAGCATCCCCAAGTCTTAACCCCCACTAGGACACGGGAAAAACCCAGAAAAACAACCCAGCGGGGAAACAAAAATGGAAGAAACCTGGAGAAGGGGTCACAGAAGGAGGAATGCTGCTTCCAGGACAGCCAGGTAGTAGCTATACAGCAGCTTAACACTCAAAGGTGCCTCATTACAATGGCTCTCAACATGGGGTCTAGGGACCCCCAGGGGTCCTCTGAGAGGTTCCAGGGCATCCCCAGCAAAATGATTAATAGTTCAACTTCACCGTTATTTAATTTACAAGACATTGTACACCATTAGGGAATGTACAATAATGACTGTTTTGATCATAGTTTCACTGTTATCTCCATAACTATTGTACAGACAGGTATGGAAGTTTCACATCACATCACATCACAGAAATCACATCTCACAATACAAATCTCGGATTTCGGGTCCCAGAGAGGAAGCCCCTGCAGACCTTCTCGCCCTGTCTGAGTCGCTTAAGATAAGCATGCGACTGATTGAGTGCAATATGGAAATGTGAACTTAAAAGGAAATTATGAAGCCCGGGTCAGCTGAGAACAGGTCCTGTGTGAAGTCGTCAAGTGCGCAGCTTCCCGTGCTAATTGATTTCTATTTTAAATCAGCTTCTTGGGGAAAAAAGACGCTGTCGGAGCAGGTGAAGTTTGCACTTTTCTGTCATAGTTCAGCTTCATCACCTCAAGTCAAGTTTGATCACTCAGGCGAAATCGTACAAAAAGCTCTCATATTCCCAGTCTTTCGACGTGTCCAAAACGTACTCGTTTAGAAATGGCATTGATTCCTAAAAAGTATTTGTTTAGACTCTGGGTTTAGTGGATTGAAATTGTAAATGGAATTCCACTGTGCGGCGTGATCGGCATTTTTTTTTTTTTTTATCTCCGATTTCTACAGTATTGTGTGTGTGTGTGTGTGTGTGTGTGTGTGTGTGTGTGTGTGTGTGTGTGTGCGTGCGTGCGTGCGTGCGTGCGTGCGTGCGTGCGTGCGTGCGTGCGTGCGTGCGTGCGTGCGTGCGTGCGTGCGTGCGTGCGTGCGTGCGTGCGTGCGTGCGTGCGTGCGTGCGTGCGTGCGTGCGTGCGTGCGTGCGTGCGTGCGTGCGTGCGTGCGTGCGTGCGTGCGTGCGTGCGTGCGTGCGTGCGTGCGTGCGTGCGTGCGTGCGTGCGGTTCCCTGACTGTATCGGACGTCGTGGTTGGTTTTCCTCAATAACAACACACAGTGACTTCATAGCTTTATGTCCCGTGGGTGTTACCATAGAGATAATGGATAAAAACAAAATATCAAGTTCAATTTAGATGTTTGTTTATTTGTTTTTTTTAATTAAGACGGTGTTATTGGAAAGGGCTCTGTAAAGGGATAATTAAGGAATGGAACGGTAATGACCGGGCATCCTACATTAACTTGCTTGGCCGTGATTTGCTGGCAAACCACACTCTATAGGTGGAAGGAGAGAAGGATTTGGAAGGGTGGAGGGATGAAAACGGGTGTATTGTATTATTATTTATGGTTATTATTATTAGCTATTAGTATTGTTCGGGTAAAATTCTCTGAATTTTGAAATGTGAAACTATTTGAAACAGAAGATCAACAGAAGCTATGAACAGGGTTGACAAACATCTCGTGGTTTAAGTTTCATCCAAATCCGGGTGGTCGCTCCACATATGGAGCAGGAATTAGTGAAAAACCGACCAAATTTGACCGAAATTCACAGACGCTGTCCAATACATTCAATGCCAAGATATGTCCAACCCGGCTAAAAGTATCTGGAACACAACAATGACATAAGCTACCAACGCGGTTGAGGTGCAGTTTAAACTGTTACATTACAAGCATCTCGTGGTTTAAATTTCATCCGGGAATTTAAGTTGATCCACATACGTTCGACATTACAAACTATGTGTTCACGTGTATATTTATGTACCTTCTTACCTGATAGATGTCTGTAGATCTGTTCGATTTATATTTTATCTCCGTGGTCCCCATTACTTTGCTGGATTAATGAAAAATACTAAAAACAGTAGTCCACAAAAACCTGTGACCACATCTAGTCGAGTCCACTCAAATGTACAAGTGAGTGATGAGTTCAAGATCCAGTGAACCATCGGAAAAGTAAAAGCCGTGCAATGGTATGGCACAGACACAGACATACCACAATGTTTTTTGTATTTCATGGAAACAAAACTTAATTCAAATGTAATTCACAAAATGTAAACCACTAAAATTACCAAAGTTCGACTACTATCGTAAATCATCTAAATATTTAAACCTGTTTGAATACGTCTTAATTGGCGACCACAAGATCCTGCATCACCAACTGTCACTGAGACTGCACATGTACTTACACATGAGGTAAGTTATAACAATGACAAGGTTTGGTTAAAAGTTAAAAATAAACGGGTACTTTTAAAAAACGTCATGTATAAACAGTTTCCTACAGCTAAACTTAGCAGATTTGAATGAAAAGAGAGAAAGTGTTAAGTATTGACAAGTTCTTCCATAATAATTCTAATGCCGAATTAATGTTAGAGTTCCATAAATGTTGTCTGCAATACAATATAGACAAGTAATCTATTTAACGGAATTTTCCAATTGTAGATTCTTAACAGAAAAAATACAAAGAAGTACTTATTCAAACTAAAATGTATTTATTATGTTTATGCAATAACATGTCTTCATTATTATTGTTGTGTTAAGTTATTACAAAGCTTGTTTTTGTTATTGTTCCAGATGCCGAAAAATAGCCGAAAGTCGACCTTGGCATATTTTAGAATACATTACAAGTGGTGTAAGGATGTAGAATTTAACAATGAATGGAATAATCCCCTTTCAAAATTGAAGAACATCCAAAAACCACAAACAACAATAATGAATATACTGTATGTGCATTGATAATATTGAAAATGCAGATTTAAGTTCAGAAGATGAAAATATTGAGGAAACCTTAACTGATAAACAGCAACATGGAATGTTTATGGAACATGTTCACAACCAGTTGATATTGTACAGTACAAGTGTTTGCAGCACTTTGATGACATGTTGTCTGTAGCACCAGAAGAAGAGGACAACTCTGTACCATTACTGGGAGATGAAACCAATGAAGCAAAATGTTTCCCAGTTCTTTTCCCAAACAACAAAGGGAACATTTCATACGTGTTGTTGGCTTATTCACACCTATTTACATTTATATCAGTTCTCCCTGTGTCTGCGTTGGTTTTCTCCCACATTACAAAGACATGCAGGTTAGGTTAATCGGTGACTCTAAAAAATTGACAGTAGGTGTGAATGTGAGCGTGCATAGTTGTTGGTCTCTGTATGTCGGCCCTGTGATAGACTGGCGACCTGTCCAGGGTGTACCCCGCCCCTCGCCCAATGACAGCTGGGATTGGCTCCAGCCCCCCCGCGACCCCACGAGGATAAGTGGTATAGATAATGGATGGATAGATGGATCAGGAAATTTTGATGAAACTTTACAAATTCACAGAGAGTTGAGGAACATTGGTGTCACATTGAGAACACAGTCAATTTGTGACATCATGAACCAATGCTATGTAAATCCACGGTTCGTCTCTTTGAGTGGTCGTAAAAATCTGAAAACTGTAACTCGTGCTTCGTTGCACAGAATTTGTAGAACTGTAATACGTATTTAACAATGCTAAACTGGACTCTGGGTATTGCTGCCTGCAGCTATATTTATTATTATTATTATTATTATTATGGTTATTATACTATCATTGTTCAGATTTTTATTATTTTCAATCTCCTTGGCATTTTCCGGGCTAAAAGTGTTTTGAACAGGGCAATTGCTTAACCAATGGTTGAGGTCTAAGACATCTTGTGGTTCAAGTTTGATCCATATCGATCTACATTTGTGAGCAGGAATTTGTGAAAAATCGATAACATTTTACCAGAAAGAGAAAAACGTTCGCCCATCACCGATACGTCAAGGTTCTACAACTTCCAGTTGGTAGGTGGAGCGCGATGAGTTTGTTAAGCGAGTCGCTTTGTGACATCATCCATCATCATCCAATTTATTCTATATGTGACCCACCGCGTTCTTTAGGGTCATTTGGTGTCATTTGAAAGTGGAGAATCAGAGCTTCCAAACAAGGTCTCACTTGTGAAAATCAAGCGAATATTTTTAAAGCTATGGCTTGTTAATGACAAGGGGGTGGCGTTCTGAGATAATCACCTCCAAAGTTTTACCATCACCAGGTTCATTCAGCCAGCTCCCAGAATGCAGATGGCGTTGGCAGACAAACAAAGCCTCATGGCTAATTAACATACTGCTGAATGGGCCAATCATGAACAGCTCAACAACACACAACTAATTTTGTTTAAAAAAAAAAAAAACCTTTTATTTAGTAGCTTTTTATTATATTTAGTAAGAATAAACATGTTTTGTAAAAGTGGAATTATTTTGGAGTTTAAAAGTATGGACAACACAACAAAGCATAGTCCATCGATATTATGAGTCTCAGAAAATCTGAAATCTGAAAATCTGTCAGCAACCTCAACGGACTGCATCACGTCATCGACTTCTTCCGTCGTAACAACAATGGAATCGTTGATCTCCTCCGGTGGTTCTTGAAAATATTCCGTTTCATCATCACATTGAGTTTGAAATCCACTGTTTGAAATGTTCTCCTGGTCCGGAGTAATATCAGATTCAGCATCACTGTCGTTCTCCGCGTCGCTGTTGGAGAGCTGACTATCATCACGTAAAATGAAGTCCAGTACGCGCTGTTAACACTGACTTGGATCGATCACACTGGTCAGATTAAGGTTTGAAATATGATTCAGAGCTTCCGCCACCTGCTTCGCGTAATCCATAACGATATGGAGAAGAAAGTTTTCACAGACAAGTGAGACCGAAACACCCCCGTGCTGCGCTTTAACCGTATGTTTATGGAAGTGACGTAGGTGCATAAGGCGAAGGTTTTTTTTTTTCTTTGCCGTTTCACAACAATGGCTCCGTGTGTGTGAAAGTAGTACGATTTAAAGGTTGAACTCTTATCAAACCGGTTTCACATTGTGGCTTCACATCACATGGAATATGGATGAATGATCTTCACCTGGAAGCTCGCTTTTAAGGAAACGACTCGCTTTTAAGGAAACGATTGATCGGAGTTGTTCAGTGCTGTTCTGAGTCTCGGGAAGTGAACTGCGTTTCCCCATGTAATCTAACGGAAATATTTAACTCCACGGTTTAACATTTTTCTAGTAGAAATAGATCAAACTCGGTTTTGAAAATACGTTGAGAGATAAAAAAAAAAAAAGAAAAACACAAATCGAATTTTCCTTCAAGAAAGGTTTTTTCTACTTATTTGGCTGCTCCTGGCTATTTAGAAATGTGCAAGATGGCGACTTTTGCGGTGGGACACGTGCAAATTGTGGCTTTGGCCGTGCATTAGCATCGTGCGAGTTGTAGACTCCATCAGTCTGTAGTGGTTGCGAATTGCGCGTGTGAGCGTGTGCGTATCGTCTTACCTGCTTGATGTCTCGGGGGCCTTTCGTTCAATCTCTTTTGCCCTTTTTTGTAAATAAACACATTCTGTTCTCATCTAACCCAGTGTAAGATTCAGTGTTGTGTCCCTCCTTATTTTGCGGCGTTCTAGCCAGTCGTAACGTACAGACTGTAGGAGTGGAATGTAGTTCGCCTGCAGCTCCACATCAACGGGTCTGAATCGTGTCCATTTTATTTTAGTCCCAAAAGTTAAAAAAAAACTTGATGAAATGCCTCTGAGGGAAATGCACAGTGTGTAACGTGCAGGAGTCTCTACCCACAGGTATGGGATTAAGGGGGGAGGCTGAGTCTTTCTGGCACTTTGGCGCCGAAATGACATGGGTTTTTATTACAACAATAAACAAAAATGCTCGCTGGCCAAAAAGGTAAAAAATAACCAGTAATAGTAATATCAGTACGGAATGACACTTCTCTAGCTCCTTGTTGGCTGGCGAGCCCCGTGTGCCGATCCCCCTCTGTCAGTCAGACAAACATTAAGAAAGCCTCAGCGGTCCTGCATCAGCTGAATCTGGTCCGATTCAGAACAGCTCTGCGGCTGCATGAATCACGCCGTGGCTTAACCACGCCCCTTGGTCCACCACAGTCCGTTTGAACGGAACCCTGTTTTAGGGAACTTCCACACGGAGTGATTTCCTTCTACAGAGACACCATGAGGCAGGACTCTGTGGACAACAGGTAGTAAACAGACACCTTCTAACTTGTGTATCAAGTGTATCGGCTTGGAGTATTAATTCTGCGTGTCACCATTACTCACCGCGTCATTACGTCAGCAGATGCTGCATTCAAGGTAAACTCCGAGAATTGTACCTCGTTTTAGTAGTAATGCTGATGTAAAGACGAGCGACAGCACAGATTGACGCTGCATTCCATGGAAACTCGAAAATTTGGAATTGTTGTCAATACAAAGTGATGGTGTGTTTTACGGGAACTCTGAAAACGAATTTGTGTCTAAAACGACTAACCTGGACCCTGTTTATCGCTGCCTGCAGCTGTATTTATTCATAATTTATTTTATTATTATTATTATTATTATTATCCCTCCCTCTCTTCTCTCTCCATCCCCCGCTCCCTCTATCCCATCCTCTTCCTTTGAGTTCTTTCCCTCTCTCTTCTCCTGCCCTCTCTCCTTCCCCCGCTCTCTTGCCCTCCCTCTCTCTTCTTTGTCTTCTTTCTCTCCCTCTCTCTTTCCCTCTCCACTTTGTCCTTTTTCTCTCGCGCCCTGTTTCCTCTGTTTTCTATCCCTCACTCCATCTCTCTCTCTCACTCATCTCTGTCTCAATCCCTCTTCTCTCGCTTTCCCTCTGTCTGTCTTGTAACCGAATTTTCCTTTAATCTCCCTTATCTTATCTCCTTTATCCACCTGACAACCCACTCCCCCACTCTTCATCCATCTACCTCCTCATTCCCTTCTCTCTATCCCCCGCCTACCCCACCACCAGCACCACCCTTTTCCATCTTCTCTCTTCCCCCTTTCTCTATTGTCTCCTCCTGGATTCCTTCACCTCCCCCTCTCCTCCCTCCTTCCTGCCCCCCCTAGTGAAGATGTATGGGCGGATGGCGTGGAGGCAGGGTGGGGTTGGGAACAGCAGAGCGCAGAGCCAGGAGTTAACAGCAACATGACTAATGGGGGATCCAGATGAGGGCCAGATAAGAGCTGCCCTGACACCTCCGCCAGTTATCAGGACGCCGCCACGCCACATTTATAAAGCCAACAGCCCCACCAATCCACCAATTCTCCCATGCAAACCGCTCAAATATAGTAGAAGCATAAAAGTAAAATGTGGATACTTCCTTACAGACTATAATCGTCAGAAAGCGTACATAGGTTCAAGCATCCGGTAGCGTGACTCTATTTGACCCTCCTCACTCGCCATAGTAGGCATTCTACTGATTGCACCTTTAATACACGTCCTGACAATCCCTCCCACTCTACCTCCCATTTCCACACAAATGTTCGGACATGTTTTCGGAATTTTGTCAGTCTGTCTTGTTGGATTGGACTCATTGGATGAACTGAAGAAAATTGCTTTAATTTGTTGAAACCTATATATTATTTAGTTTTTTTCGAGTTAAAATGTCTGTTTTAATTTCTCGATTCCAACTAGAGAATATCTCAGAAATAGTAGATTTGACAAATTTGTGACCCACCGCATACTTAAGCGTCATTTGGCGGCTTTCGACTTTTTTTTTTTCCACATCATTTGAAAGAGGAGAATCAGAGCTTCCAAACAAGGTGTCTCTTGTGCAAATCAAGCAAAAATTGAATTGCAGAAACTGTGTTTCTGAGATAATCACCTTGAAAGTTTCGCCGAGACTTGGCTTCATTCACCTAGCTCCTACATAGCAAATGGGGTAGCCAAAGCCACATGGCTACATAACATACTGCGGAATGGGCCAATCACTGCTTTGTTCTTGTGTTTTGAGGGAGCGTTGAACGTATTTTTGTTTTGAAAAAAGCTTTTATTTAACAGTAAGAATATACATGTTTTATAAAAGTGGAATTTATTTTCCGGTCGTTCTTGAATATATTCCGTTTTATAGTCACATTCGGGTTGAAATTTGCTGTTTGAAATATTCTCCAAGTCCGGAGTAATATCAGATTCAGCGTCGCTGTCGGAGAACTGACTATCTGAGCGCAACCGGAGTTTTCACAGACGAATGAAATCGGATCCTCGTCTTGTTTACGGAAGCGACGGTGACGTCAGTGACACGGCCCCCCCCACAACGTTGTCTCCGTATGTGTATGAAACACATAATATTTAAAGGCTGAACTCTTATCAAAACAGTTTCACATTGTGACTTCACATCACATGGAATATGGATGAATGGTCTTTAATATTTAACTCCACGGTTTAACATTTTTTTACTATTTATGTATCAAACTTGGTTTTGAAAATACGTTGAGAGATTAGAAAAAACACAAAGGAACACAAATCTGGAAAAATCGTATTTTCCTTCAAGAAAGGTTTTTTTTTTCAACTTATTTGGCTGCTCCGGGCAATTTTAGAAATGCGCGAGATGGCCAATTATTAGACTTTTCGTTGCACAGATAATATTCTTGGACTGTCTCTCTCTGTCTTCCTGTTATGGCCTCTTCCTCTCCACCCACCTCTTTCATTCATGATTTAACCACTCTATCTCCTCTCCTCTTCCTGTCATATTCTGTTTTCATCTCTCTCGTTTTGGTGTGTGTGTGTGTGTGTGTGTGTGTGTGTGTGTGTGTGTGTGTGTGTGTGTGTGTGTGTGTGTGTGTGTGTGTGTGTGTGTGTGTGTGTGTGTGTGTGTGTGTGTGTGTGTGTGTGTGTGTGCGCGTGCTCAGGCTAAAAAGGCCTCCCAGGCCTCTTGGAAGGATCAGACAACACGATCTGTGTCTGGAGTGGAGACAAGGAGTCGCTCACATCTCATCCACTCCCTCTGTGTGTATATGTGTGTGCTTATATCGATGTGTTTGTGCGTGTATGCATGTCAACAAGGCCTTGGGACAGCCAGGATGGAGGGATGTGAAATGGAGTGGTAGGGAGGGGGGCCAGGGAATTGGATGAGAGATTTCCTGTGTGTGTGTGTGTGTGTGTGTGTGTGTGTGTGTGTGTGTGTGTGTGTGTGTGTGTGTGTGTGTGTGTGTGTGTGTGTGTGTGTGTGTGTGTGTGTGTGTGTGTGTGTGTGTAGTCTGACATTCCAGCAGAGCTTTATGATTTAAATGATAAAGGAAGGTTTGGCCATGCATTATGTATTAGACGTGGTGAGCGCACGATAATTCCAATTAAACTCTCCACATGGAGGGAGGGAGGGAGAGAGAGAGAGAGAGAGAGAGAGACTTTTTTGACTTTTAATGTTCCTTTATTTGCTGTAAGTCATGTCACAGCAGCAGACACTTGATTACGAAGGAACCAAAGTGTATAGACATCTCTCTTCAGAGACAACCAGGTACACAGGGATCTGCTCATCTTCACCAGGTTTGAGACAGCTGTTCACTATAAGCACAGCTCCCTTTGCAGCCCAGACTTCCTGCTTTGTACAGTTGACCTCCTTGGAGAGAGAGAGAGAGAGAGAGGGGAAGAGAGAATAGGTCACAGCTAACACAGGAAAATCACAAGTTAATAATGAGGGAATCATCCTGAACAGAGCACAGCACCTCCCCAACAACCCATACACTTCTGAAAGTGTCCAATTTGCCAGTCAGTTTGTAAAACTCTAAGTCTCTGAGAGTAGACCAATCGTCATCTGGGCCGGATCTACTGACCCTTGACCCCTCACAGCGTTCTTTCTGCTTTTCCAAATGGCCAGTTTGGCCACCCCTGAAACCTTATTCACCAGAGCATGGACAGACAGTGTAAACAGGACCGAAGATAAAAAGTTTAAAAGAGAAGCTCTCCCCCAGACCCTGAATCCACCGCTCCAGTAGCCCGAACAGCCCCTGCAGCTGAGGACACAGAACAAACAGGTGCTGCAGCGTCTCCCTCTCAGAGCAGAAGATGCATCCTACCCCCGTGCTGGGATCCAGGTGTGCCAGATACCTGTTTGTCACCACCGCCCCGTGCACGACCCTCCACTGGAAGTCCCCACCCGTTTGTCGACGGGGAGCTTGTACAGAGAACGCCAGCAGCCAGTAGGGGATGCTCCTGGGCCAAAGAATTGGGTCCACCCCGACAGTCGCACCCCTGCCAGAAAGCATAGGTGTGTCACTTTGACGCAGGTGTAGTAGAGAGCTTTCTTGCCCACTGCCTCAAACCCCTCCAGCTTAGGAGAGGCAAAGGTCAGTGACCTTTGCCGCGACCTTGGATGCAATGTCAATGAGGCCTTGACCCTCCTCCTGGACTGGCAGATAAAAGGCTGCTGCTCTTATCCAGTGCTGACTGGACCAGAAGAAGTTGACGATGGCCCTCTGGATCTCCTCTAGCAGGCCTCTGGGTGGATGCACAATGGTCATTTATACGGTCATAAGGTCGAGGCCACCAAAATATTAGCAACCAGTACCCTCCCCCTGTAGGACAACTGGGTATCAGCCATTTCCTCCTGGAGAGTCTGGCACACACTTTCTCCACCACACCGTCCCAGTTCTGGGATCTTCCACTTCCCCTCCCACCTCCCCACCAGCAAGGCCTCGCTTTTTTCCCAGTTTACCTTAGCGGACAAGGCCGTCTAATACATCCTGAAGCAAGCCACTAACCTCCGGACATCATCCTGGTCGGTAACAAAAACATTGACATCGTCTGCGTAGGCGGCGACGACCAGCGGCGGCCCCTGTGGTAGCCTCGGTAGGGAGAGCCCACTCAGCCTGTTCCCTAAAATGTGCAGAAGAGGTTCTATAGCAAGGGAGTACAGTTGCTCAGAAATGGGACAGCCCTGCCTTATCCCTCTCTCTACAGGGAGTGGACGGCTCAACCCCCCACCCACCTTGATCATGCAGGATGCTCCCCTGTAAAGGAGCTGCACATAGATAAGAAATCCTTCCCCAAATCCAAATGCCTTCAATGTCGAAAACAAAAAGCCATGGTCCACACGGTCGAAAGCTTTCTCCTGATCAAGGGATAAGACACCCACATCAATGTTATTGAAATTACACAGGTCAAACAAATCCCTCATTAAAAACAAGTTGTCCTTAATAGAGCTGCCTGGTACGCAGTTAGACTGGTCCTTGGAAATCAACAACCCTAAATCCCCTTTCAGCCTATTGGCCAGGACTTTTGAGAAGTGTTTGTAGTCCATGCAAAGCAGTGAAACGGATCTCCAGTTTTTGAGCAAGGCCAAGTCTCCCTTCTTGGGTAAGAGGGAGAGGGCTGCTTGCCGAGAGAAAAATGGTATTGCACCAGTCCGCACCGGCTCCAGCAGCACCCGGTGTAGATTGTCCCCTATCAGGCTCCAGAAATGCTTGTAGAACTTTGGAGGGAGAATGTCTATCCCAGGAGCGCGCCCAGACGCCAGCTGGCCCACAGCAGAGGTGAGCTCCTCCATTCCGATAGCAGCGTCCAAGGCGTCCGGCTCTCCGACCTCCAGGCGAGGCAGCCCCTGAAGGAGCTCGGCAGCACACTCTCCATCACGGTCCCCTGCCCTGAATAGGGTGGTGAAGAAGGCCACCGCATTCGCCCTCATCTCTGCCGGGCTGGTGGTCACTCTGCCATCCGGGAGACAGAGACAGGCCATCTGTCTGGACTGCTGAACAGTCTTCTCTAGGTTGAAGAAGTAAGAGCTGGGGGCATCCATATTCCTGATGCCGAGGTAGTGAGCCCAGACCATGGCACCCCGTACTCTCTCCTGGAGGAAAGTGCTACGCTCCTGCCTCTTCACCTGCAGCCTCCCACCCGCAGGGGCGCTACCACTAAGGAGGCTTCCCTCAATGTCTCTGATCTCCTGCTCTAGGGTGTTTATGGTCTCCTTAACCCTGCTGGTGGAGTGAACACAGTACCGTTGGCAGAAGACACGGATCTGTGCTTTGCCTACCTCCCACCACAGACCCAAGGAGCTGAAGGCCCCCTTCCTGCTCCTCCAGCCATCCCAGAATAATTTAAAACTGCTGTTGAAAATGCCGTCGTGCAGCAACTTCAAATTAAAATGCCAGTAAGAAGAATGCTTGGTGCCGGGTGCAGAGCATAGCTCCAGAGTGACGAGGTGATGATCTGTGAAACCTACAGGGTGAATGGAACTGTTTAGCAACTGGTAACTGATTGTATGTGATATGTCAAGCCTGTCAAGCAGAGAGAGAACCAATCAGGGAGCATTTAGCAGAGGCTGTAAACAGGAAGCCGGGACTCCGCCCGCTGGGTGACACCGGGAGGAGGCGAGAACATAAAGGAAGGGAACGAGGGAAGACGGCGAGGACAAGTCTTGTCTCTCTCTCTTCACGCTGAGTGCTTGTTCATTCATTCACAGTGTGGGACGCTGGCCTGCACACTTGACAGACTGGAGATGTGAGATACAACACGCCTCCGGTGCTCCTCTGATGACGGTGTGGTTTGAACCTTGAAGGGGGGTTTAACATTGTAAACATACATGGTAGCTCAGGAGGTAGAGCTGGTCATCTAGTAATCTAAAGGTTGCTGGTTCGATCCCAGGCTCCTCCTGCTAGCATGCTGTAGTGTCCTTGAGCAAGACACTTAACCCCTAATTGCTCCTGATGGCTGCGTCCGTCGGTGTTTGAATAATTGTAAGTCGCTTTGGATAAAAGCGTCTGCTAAATGTAATGTTATGTACACCAGTGATGTGTGGTGAGGTCAATAGCCGGAGGGGCACTGGCTCGTATCAAAGCCAAATCTACACACATATGATGACAACCCGATAGCGGTAGCTTAAATTCACCATTCGGCAGGTTGCACAATGGCTGTTGGTGAGGTGACCATACATTTTCGTTTCACGTTTTACGGGCAAATGCAGTTCCGCTGTTCACACTCATTCAACACAAAGCTGAGACCGCAGCTGCCCCGCCCTCCTGTCGCTGCCTGTATTTGCAGCGGAGCTTCACAAATTTGGCGATTTTGACTGCAAAAAATGATTGGAATCATAGAGAGAGAGAGAGAGAGGGAGAGGGAGAGCGAGCGATCCGTATTCACCTCCGTCTCTCCCTCAATTTCTCTATGTACAGCTCAGCTGTCAAACCGTCCGACTCCGAGACCCTAACACGTCTTGGCCGTCTCTCTCTGGCACAGGCAGTAATACCAGGGAAGGTGGACGTGTGTCTGCGCGCCATATTCTTAACCTTCCTAAATTTCATCTTTTTCACATTTTATATTAACAGATTTTCGATTGTTTCTATTTAGGGTCTTTCTGTCCAAGGACCCGTTTCGGGGCTTTTTCGGTTCCCGGAAAAAAGTAATTGAGACGTCTCTGAATTTGTCTAATTTGACAGTCCTGCCGAAGCCGTCATTGAAATCTTATGGATATTTTTTTACAACCTGTCTCTTACACTCTATTATTTTTACCAACCCCCTGTCTCTCTATCCATCACAGATTGTCCTGCTGCCTTATGTCTGTTGCCTTCTTTTTAATGCCCATCTCATTATGAATAACCTCCCACACCAACCTCCACATTTACCTTTCTCTCTCTCTCCACCTCTCTCTCACTTTCTCTCTCTCTCTCTCTCTTCATCCCTCATTTCACCTCTCCGTTTCTCCATCCTGTCATGATCTTAATCTGCCTCCTTCCCTACCTGTGTTATGGGAGTGAGAAATCTCATTATTAGCCATGCGAGACACCTCTCTATAACTACCATTATATGTGTCAAAGTCTCTCTCTCTCTCTCTCCTTCCCTCTCTCTCTCTCCCTCTCTGTGATATCACATCACTGGGACTTCTTTGCACCGTTACTTTCATTTCCGCCTTCCACTTGCAAAACAGAAGGGAAAAAAGGAAAGCCAGTGAAATGATGGAGTTCCCCCAATGTTCTTGGAGAGCGTAATTAAAATGGATGCCCTCGATCTCCTTAATCTTCTATCCAAATAGAGATAACACTTTGATCTACGCCCTCATCAAACCTCACTCTCCCTGCCCCCTCCAATCAGCTTCAAATCAGACCTTTGGATGCGCCGCAGAGATGTTCCCCCCCCCCCACGCCCGATGTTCTGGTTTAAGCTTTGTCTGCTTTTTGTTGCCGTAAGGGAAATAATAATAATAAAATATATATATGTATTATATATATAATACCCCACAATTCAGTGATCACACTCGTCGAGCAACCGTGGTTCCCTCAACACATGGAGCGAGACATTGTTTGTTTTCACTCAGTGTATTGTGCCAAATGTCCATATCCGTGTTAAGAATTTCATTATTTAACGTTGGTTTTCGTTGAAGAGAGAGGGGGGGGGGGCAAAGAGAGGGAGAAAGAGAGAGAGAGAGATCTTGCTCTGCTCCCCTCCTGCTGAAGTGCAGACATGAGCTGCACATTTATAATTGATCTGCTTCAACCCCAGAAATACCAAAACACAGGCCTGCGCGTGTGTGTGTGTGTGTGTGTGTGTGTGTGTGTGTGTGTGTGTGTGTGTGTGTGTGTGTGTGTGTGTGTGTGTGTGTGTGTGTGTGTGTGTGTGTGTGTGTGTGTGTGTGTGTGTGCGCGCGCACTTGGTGTATGAGAGAATGACGGACAAGAATTCCAAGCATGTGAGATGGTCGAGGGAGAGAGAGATTTAATGGTTTCTTTTTTGTTTACTTGTGCTTTGGCGATGTAAACGTTTGTTTCCCTGTGCCAATAACGCCTATTGAATATAGAGGGAGAGAGAGATTGTTTTTATCTATTTTCTTAATTTTATGTCATTTTTTTGTCTTGTGTGCATTGCATTGTAATTTACAAAATGTGCTTTTAAAGTAAAGTTGCATTGATTGATTGACTACAACAGAAACTATTTTATATCATTGTTGTTACAGTATACAAAACAGTATGACTTCAACTAGTGGATGCGCGAACTACACTTAATTTAATTTTATCCTCACTGATGAATTAAATATTGATGCTGTTGTTTTCAGCATCAGCACAAAATCGGAATCCCAAATATCACATTTCTTAAGCGTGGTTCGCAATTCAGTCTTTTTCCGGTATAAACTCCTTTAGTGTGTTTGTGTTTCTCCTCCAGGTGTCGGCCTCCTCCTGCGACGTCGAGCTCCTCTCTCTTCTCCTGGACGCCGGACTCCTGGTGGGCTGCGCCTCCTCCGCCCTGTACCCCGCGCTCAGCGCCCACCTCCTTGCCCACCGGCACCAGCAGGGGGCGCAGGGGCGGCGCTGGGACGTGGAGGCGTCCGCTGCCGAGCTGCTGGCAGCGGGCCACGCCCCCCAGGCGGGCTCCTTGCTCCTCGCCCACCGGGGCACCCAGCCCGCCCAGTTCACTTTCAACACCGCACTGAGCGCGCTCAGGAAGTGGATCTGAGGATGGGGTTGGGGGGGGTGGAAAGGGTGGAGGGGGTGTCATCCTAAAGGAAAAAGAAAAAAAAAAAAAAAGGTTAAGATGAGGGAGAGGAGGAAGAAGGGAAGGAGGGAGAGGAGGAGCTGGGATTTTTCTTTCAGTAAAACCAACGGGGGAGTTAGAGCTCAGGTGGAAAATGAAGTTACCGGCTCGGCGAAATACCAGAGAGAAAGTGCCCCCCCCCTTACGCATCATCGTCTCTGTGATCCTGAATTGTGCCAGTATGCCCCCCCCCCCCACTGACACCCATTATCGGCAGAGACACAGAAAAGCATGTGGCACACAAACACACACACGCACTCACATCTTGTAGTCATGTGAAGAGAGCGCTGATCGGTAATTGAATGGATCTTCGCAGCTCAATTGTGCGTGCGTGCGTGCGTGTGCGTGTGTGTGTGCGTGCGTGCGTGCGTGCGGGCGGGCGTGCGGGCGGGCGTGCGTGTTCCTCCGCCCATGATGCGGTAATTGAGCGGTGTCTGGGAGAAGCGCTAGGTGGATATTAGCCCATTGTTCCGTGACAGGTTTTCCTCTTTGACGCTCCACCGTTAAACACTGTGCACCGGCTCTATTGTTTTTCCTCTTAATAATGTGTAATTAATTCCTTCTAAACAAAGTGTCCCGCCTGCTGCCCCATGCTGATTGTGTGTGTGTGTGTGTGTGTGTGTGTGTGTGTGTGTGTGTGTGTGTGTGTGTGTGTGTGTGTGTGTGTGTGTGTGTGTGTGTGTGCACAAATACATGTGTCCTGCTATCAGTATGTGGAACTAATGATGTTTACAAAAACATCGGCGTGTTTCTGACTGCACCTGCATGGTAAAAAGCAACCTAATCTTGAAATAAAATTCTTCAATTCTTACCCAAAATGGTCGTGCTACATGTTTTTTTTTCTTTTCCGGTTCCTTTGCTTGATACGTTTGATTTGTTGGGCTTTTTCTTTTTGTCGTTGAACCTGCACCATTAAGCGTTTTAATGAGTTTCGCTTCACAGCATCGTAATGAGCGGTTTTCACAGGGTTTCCAATCGCTGTACATCTCATGTGAACTCACTTGTACCCAAAAGCATTTGCATTTTAATTGCGAGGCATTTTCATGCATCCAGGATAATTATTAACTCCCCGTGACCCAAAATACAACATGTTTTTATGTGCCCCCCCCGTTCGCTCCGGTTTTGTGTTTGAAAATTCCGCTTTTTTTTTTCCTTTTTATCATTTTCATTGTTCACCAACGTACCACCACAACACTTCCTCTACAGACCTTGGGCAGTTTTTTTTATTGTTTTTATTTAGTTAATACTATTTAAATTTTTTTTTTGATTATTTCTTTTTTTGTTTTCTTTTTTTTTTGACTAATACATTTTTATTTATACATTCATTTGTAGTTATTACATTTTTTATTTTGATAAATGTATTTATTTATGTTGGCCCTAACCCAGAAGTTCACTCAAAGTTTGACCATGTTTGTCCCAAATGCATTGGATGCCGATGGATTGATGGCGCTGTCGCCGTTACGGCTTCTTTGAAACTGCTGTTTCGGGAATATGATTTCAAGAGACACAGAACATTTGTCCGTAAGGCATGAAAGCTGCTAATTAAATGTCTCCCTAAATACCTAATCACCTAATTTAATGAACGATCTGCCTCATAATAACTGCATTACTGCTCTTTGACTGCGACAGTCCCTTAATTTCCACCTCCAAATATATGCCGTATATATTAAACACTTCAGGTGGCAATTATTGTCATTTTTGAACAGCATCTGTGTTTTAGCGTGATACGTGTACAGGTTATTTTTGCTGCCTCCTCATCTGCGCGCCATTTCCTATAATTAAGCCGGCCAATACAACAATCCTTTTGTTTTTCATTGTCTCTAAATATTTGTCGGTAATTCACTTTGCTATAACATTAAAACAAAAAAAAAAGGCTCCTGTCTGACAACCCCCAAAATTAAATGAATGGGAGGTGCTGCCAGGTATTTACCCTGACAGGAATATTGCTCTATAACATGTTTATGAGGGACGGGAAAGCGTGATGTATTGAACCAGAGCGAAATTAATCTGTACGCACCTGTAGAGGCTGACGGAGGAAAATGAGACCTGGAGCTGGTGTCGAGGGCCACGGCCACAGCCACATTTCTTCTTCATGGTCTCAGACTTTTAGGGGAGCCGCTTGCATTTCATATTCCTCTGCATTCGCGAGGCATCAACGTAATTCCTTTACAAATTGAACTACACCGACCGCGGAGAATAATACGTCAATTTCACATCGCCCCGAAGCCTTGTCCTCCATCCCACACTGCGCTGGGTGCTGGTGCTGTGCTTCATTTTGGCACTCAGGCGGCCGATGCTAATAAAAATGTCTGGGTTAGGGTAAGAAGTCAAATGTCTACGCTCCCTTGAGTTATGGGCAAGTTCAGTCAAGCGTGCGCATTGAACGAAGTTCAAATCAGGAAGCCATGGAGACAGCCTGGACTCAACTGCAGCGGCGTCTGACGTGTCGCCACCAGGGTTTTCTTTTTCCTGACTGCCCCTGTACCAGCAAAGGTGGGAAACTCCAGATCCAGAAAGCAATGGTCATGTTTTTTTGTTTTTTTTTTCTCCAGTCATGCACTGAACTACCTGATTCCACTCATAAGTTTTACCTCAGGGTTAGAGGTCTTCAGTTGTCCCAAATTTTGGTCCCAAATGCTACTGGATAGGGAAAACGTGTCCTCAGATCCATTTGGAAGCATTAAAAAAAAAATACCTGAGCCCTCTTAGGGACGAGGTAAGGCAGGCAATAGGTGGGAATGAACAGTTACCAGATGACTGGGAAACAACTGCAGAAGTGGTGAGGGAGACGGCCAAGAAGGTACTCGGTGTATCATGCGGGAGGAGGAAGGAAGAAAAGGACTTGGTGGTGGAATGAGGAAGTACAGGAGAGCATAGAGCAGAAGAGGTTGGCGAAGAAGACATGGGATAGTCAGATACTAGATGAAGAAAGTAGACAGGACTACAAGCTAATGCGGTGCAAGGCAAAGGATAAGGCATACATCAAGTTGTATAAAAGGTTGGACAGTAAGGAAGGAGAAAAGGACTTGTACCGATTGGCAAGACAAAGGGACCAAGCTGGGAAGGATGTACAGCAGGTTAGGGTGATGAACGATAATGATGGGAATGTGCTGACTAGTGGAGGGGAGTCTGTTGAGAAGGTGAAAGGAGCACTTTGAGGAGTTGATGAATGAATTAGAGGGAGAGAAGAGTGGATGATGTGGGGATAGTGGATCAAGAAGTGCAGCAAATTAGCAAGGATGATGTGAGAACAGCACTAAAGAAGATGAAGAGTGGAAAGGCAGTTGGCCCAGATGACATACCTGGGGAAGCATGGAAATGTTTAGGTGAGATGGCAGTGGCTTCCTATCCACACTGTTTAACACCATCCTGGAAAGGGAGAGGATGTTGGAGGAGTGGAGAAGAAATGTACTGGTACCCATCTTCAAGAATAAGGGAGATGTACAGAGCTGTGGTAACTACTGGGGAATAAAGTTGATCAGCCACAGCATGAAGCTATGGGAAAGGGTAGTGGAGGCTAGGTTAAGAGGAGAGGTGGGGATCAGCGAGCAGCAGTATGGTTTCATGCCAGGAAAGAGTACTACAGATGCAATGTTTGCTTTAAGAATGCTGATGGAAAAGTACAGGGAAGGCCAGAGGGAGTTGCACTGCATCTTTGTGGATTTCGAGAAAGCATATGATAGGGTGCCGAAAGGAAGTGTGGTATTGCATGAGGAAGTCGGGGGTGGCAGAGATGTACATAAGAGTGGTACAGGATATGTATGAGGGCAGTCAGACAGTAGTAAGGTGTGCAGAAGGCGTGATGAAGGCATTCAACGTGGAGGTGGGATTGCATCAAGGATCAGCTCTGAGCCCTTTCTTGTTTGCAATGATGATGGACAGGTAAACAGATGAAATCCGGCAGGAGTCTCTGTGGACTATGATGTTCGCGGATGACATTGTGATCTGTAGCGAGAGTAGGGAGCAGGTGGAGGAGAGCCTGGAGAAGTGGAGGCATGCATTATAGAGAAGAGGAATGAAAGTCAGCAGGAGTAAGACATAATGCATGTGCCTGAATGGGAGGGAGGGCGGCGAAAAGCTGAGAATGCAAGGAGTGGAGGTGGAGAAGGCAGATCAGTTCAAGTACTTGGGGTCGACCATCCTAAGCAGCAGAGAGTGCAAAAAGAGGGGTGAAGAAGAGAGTAGTAGAGTGGGTGGAGAACAGTGTCCGGAATGATCTGTGACAGAAGGGTTCCAGCAAGAGTGAAGCGGAAGGTCTACAGGACGGTAGTGAGACCAGCCATGTTGTACGGTTTAGAGGCGGTGGCACTGACACAAAGGCAGGTGGCTGAGCTGGAGGTGGCAGAGTTGAGGATGTTGAGATTTTCATTGGGAGTGACAAGGATGGACAGGATTAAGAACGAGTACATTAGAGGGACAGCTCAGGTTGGACAGTTTGGTGGAAAAGTGAGAGAGGCCAGATTGAGATGGTTTGGACACGTGTGTAGGAGAGATGAGCGTTACATTGGGAGAAGGATGCTGAGGATGGAGCTGCCAGGCAAGAGGAAGAGGAAGGCCAAAGAGAAGCTTTATGGATGTGGTGAGGGAGGACATGCAGGCGGTTGGTGTGAGGGAGGAAGATGCGCAGAACAGAAGCTATTGGAGGCAGATGATCCGCTGTGGCGACCCCTAACGGGAGCAGCCCAAAGAGGAAGAGGAAGAAATTCATACCTGGGCCTGTTTTTTCTCAAGATATAGAACCGACTCATGCATAATGCTAGTTAGCAAATCCACATGATTGACTCCAAAATCCCAGAGTGGAATTTTACTTTGTGAACCTGTCATTCACAAGCTTCCCCATTTTGACATTTCTAAACTGTCTGGCCCAGACCCACTTTAAATCATGAAATCATTCAATCGGGTGTTTGTGTGACATTAACATGATTGGATTAGATTACACACCTTCTTAATCAAACCCCAAACATCACAGAGTCCCCAATCACCACATAAATTATTTAATCAATGTTGTGTCAGAACAGAGATTTGGCCTCTTAAAAACAAAACGCGTTACATAGACAGATTGAACAGACACTTCATTAATTCATGTAATTATACAGTGTGTGTGTGTGTGTGTGTGTGTGTGTGTGTGTGTGTGTGTGTGTGTGTGTGTGAATTCAGGTTTGAGAGAGAGAGAGAGAGATTGAACAATTGGTCAATCGTTGCTGATATTTAGGTGTATCAGGAGAGAGAAAAGCAAAACACCTCAACGGTAAATCTGTCTGGTTTAAGATGTGGCAGCAAATAATGAATGCATAACTTTTGGACACGTCACCTATTTTAAACCTATTGTGCGAACAAACAAATGATTACTTGTTTGTTTTGTTTTATGATTTGACATCTGTTTTTCAATGAACACACTGTTTTCTTTTGTTCTTTTACACCTCCCACCTATGGATTCAAATAAAGTTTTGTATTTGGTCTCATCAGTGGAATCACACCCTGTCCCCGTTTGATGATTTGTATTGGACGCTGTTCTTTATTTTCATTTCATTTCTTTCATTTTACTACCTGTTTTTTTTTCATTTGTTGCATTTTACATGTATAAATTTAGCAGACGCTTTTGTCCAAAGTCACTTCAATGAGAGGCGAGAAACAATCAAGGCATGCGTCGAGCTGACAGTGTGCCAACATCGAGCTGCATGAGCTCCTGCTTCCAAATTCCACCAGATACAAGTGGAAGATGCTGGAAGAAATCAGAATATGATAGGGTCGTTACTAAAATATATGCACTCACTGAACACTTTATGAGGAACACCTGTACACCTACTTATTCATGCAATGATTTAATCAGCCAATCGTGTGGCGGGAGTATAGTGCATAAAATCATGCAGATACGGATCAGAAGCTTAATGTTCACATCAACCATCTGAATGGGGGAAAAATGTGATCTCAGTCTTTTCGACTGTGGCATGATTGTTGGTACCAGACGGGCTGGTTTGAGTATTTCTGTAATTGCTGATCTCCTGGGATTTTCACGCAGTTTAAAGAGTTTACTCAGAATGGTGCGGAAAAAAAATAAATATATATATATATATATATATATATATATTTTTGAATGCTGAAATTACCATTCGATGGAGTATTTCTTTCAAATATAATTGATTATAAATATTTTGGCCAACGTTAGCAAATAAATTTGCATGTGATGAACAATAAAGTTCAATATAAGTTCATCCAGGTTGTTGCTCAGTGAACACACATTAGAGAGAAATATTCCCGGTAACGGTGTGGGAAGTCGTGCGCGCTCCCTCAGGTGTTTCACTGCGTGTATAAGGGAGAGTGCGTCTTTCACCAGAATGTCCAGTTATTCCACTGATGTGGCAATGGGAGTGGGAAATACAACTGACAATCATCGAGGGAGTGTTCTTTAGTGCATGTGCAAATGTAAAAATAATTTTTACATTTACATTTTACAGTATTTTTTCTTTAAAACCTTCAGAAATGCATCGTCACATATAGATAGAAACTTAAGTTAGGACGTACTATGTCCAAGCTGGACCACGATCGACATGCACCTGTACATTTTTGAACTTGCGGTGATAATCAAAGTGGATGGTTGGCTAGCATCAGGTACACTGAAAAGGAGAAAAGCCATTGGTACATCATCCACAAGCGGACAGGCGTTACAGTCTCGCCTGTCAAACAAAAGAGAAAGTATAACACTCAATATTTATCATTGGGATATTTTTGGACAGGTACAGAAGACGAACCGTTACCGCTGTGCGTGGTGTGTTCCGAGATTTTATCAAACAAAGCTCCGAAGCCATGTAAACTGCGCTGACTTAAGGAGTATCAGGACAAGAAGAAAGTAATCGAAAGGTCATGTATGGGCACCGAGAACGCAAATCCCGATCTGTCCAACAGAGCTGTGCGGTTTCTGGTGCCTTTTCCGACAACGTATCTCTGTGAGACTGGCTTTTCGGCACTTGTGGCATTGAAGACAAAATACAGGAATGGACTGAATGTTGATCCAGATCTTCGCCTGAGACTGTCGTCACTTAAGCCAGACATCAAGCATTTTGTGTCTGAATGCACCGTCAGCCTTCTCATGAGGTGAGTTCATATCAATGTCCTGTTATTGTTAGTTTTTTCAGCGCTGGCGTGAGTCATGAGTTTCAACCCACCTCTTTTTTTGTTTTACCACTACTGCACTGTATGATATGCATATGATTGCTAAAATAAACGTCCTCTGAGAACGCACTGTTTGGCTCTCGAATGACTTCTGGTTGGATTGTGGGCCACGAACACTTTTGAGATTTTCAAGTGGGCCGCGATCCAAAAAGGTTGGGAACCACTGATCTAGAGTTTTTATTTGCTTTGTTTGTTTGTTTGTTTGAACAGAAAACTGAGGCTGCGGGGGACACAGGCTCACTAAAACTGGACAGTTGAAAACTGGAAAAACGTAGAATGGTCTGATGAATCTTGATCTCTGCTGAGGCTGTTGGCGCCAACAGCATGAATCCATGGACCCAACCTACCTTGTGTCAACAGTCCAGGCTGGTGGAGGTTTTTTGACACACTTTGGACCCATTAATACCAATCAGTCATCTCTTGAAGGCCACAGCCTATTTGAGTATTGTTGCTGACCATGTGCAGCCCTTCATGGCCACAGTCTTCTAATGGCTACTTCCAGCATGATAATGCACCGTGTCACAAAGCAAAAGTCGTCTCAAACTGGCTTCATGAACATGAGAATGAGTTCAATGTTCTTCAGTTTCCTTCCCAGTCACCGGATCTGAATCCAATAGAACTCCTTTGGGACGTGATAGAACAGGAGATTCGCAGCATGAATGTGCAGCTGACAAATCTGCTGGAATCGTGTGATGCAATCATGTCAACATCGACCGGAATCTCAAAGGAATGTTTCCGACATCTTGTTGAATCCATGCCAAGAAGAATTGTGGATTAGTATCTATAATAAAGTGTGTGATACCCATTATCGGCGGAGACACAGAAAAGCATGTGGGACACAAACACACACACACGCACTCACATCTTGTAGTCATGACAGTGTGAAGAGAGGTCCGATCAGTAGTTGAGTGGATCTTCGCAGCTCAATGTTGTGTGTGTGTGTGCGTGCGTGCCTGCGTGTGCGTGTGCACGTGCGCGTGCGCGTGTGTGTGTGTGTGTGTGTGTGTGTGTGTGTGTGTGTGTGTGTGTGTGTGTGTAGTTCAAGTTCAAGAGATTATTTGTCATATTCGGTCATACATATATGCAGTGAAATGTCATGAGCTTATATATAATAGAAAAAATAAAAAAATAAAATAAAATATACTGTATATATATATATATATATATATATATATATATATATATATATATATATATATATATATATATATATATACAGTATATACATTTATTTTTTTATTTTTTTCGTAAAGAAATATCTTCACCACAGGAACAAAAAATTTATGATTAGCCCAACAGACCTTGATATGCAGACCACCAGACATTGTGGTCTGCATATTTTTTCCTTCTCTGCAACACGGTGAAGACACATGGAATAATAAAGTATAGTGTATATTCACTTCAAGTACAGGTACATATTTTTTTTTTTTTACAGAGAACTCATGTTGTCTATTAATCTTTTTTGCCTCTGCTGTGGGCCTTTTCTATTTATTAGTTTTATTTATTTGACTACATTTAATGTTATTAAATTGAATGTTGTGTTAATGTTTTATTAATAATTTTTATCTTTATTTTTTTTATGGGTTCAAAATATAATTTTACATCTCCATCTACTTATTTTTTTGTTAAGACAATATTCATGTTTTCTGTTGATCTGAAGGTGGTTTTACTTTCCTCCCCCCTCCTTGGCTGTTTTTACACTGACGGCCTTCAAATCCCTCTCAGGTGGAAAAGGGCCATTTTCTTTTATATTTTATGAGCTGTGCAAGATTCATGGTTAAGCTATTAAAAAAAAAAATACTATGACAAACACTATTTGGAATAAAAGATTTTAGTCTTCAACAATATGAAGAACATCTTCCATTATTATTTCTTCACAAGACTATTTGCTGAAATATAACATTTTTGTTTTTCCTTATATTATAATTATTGCTTTATTCTGATTGGATTTTAGTGGCTTGTTGAAAAGATGGATTATGCAGACTGAAATGAAATTGAGGGATAAACGCAAATTGGTATTCTTTGGCAAAATCACCGCAACAACAGTGTCAGCCTTCAAACCAAACTGGTCTCAATACATTCAGTGTCTACTATCACGGAAGAATAAAGATATGGCCTGCTTTCTAACACCCAACATAATGATGTGCTCAACACAAAACATTACTATGACTATCTTATTGTGGAAGATACGCCCTGCCGCACGCCCTCCGAGTGGCATTTTTTGCATTTTAGACAATGGCTTTGGAACCGCCTGTGTGTGGAGGGGTGGGGTTTTACTTGCTGCTCGTAGTCTAGCGAGCAACAGGTATACAGCCAGACTGATGCTAGGATCAATTACCTAGACCCAGGACAGGTGTAGATGCTCAAACCACACCACCCCCACACCACACTTATCATATACACACACACACGCCCCACAGACCACCTTCTTCCATTGCTCCATGGTCCAGTTCTGATGCTTACATGCCCATTGTAGGCACTTTCAGGGGTGGACTGGGGTCAGCATGAGCACTCTGACCGCTCTGCAGCTACGCAGCCCCATACACAGCAAGCTGAGATGCACTGTGTGTTCTGACACTATGGGAGAAATTTACTATAACATTCAACGGTAAAATATATATTATCTTGCCTACACGCTGTATGAATTAAATAAGTGTGGGGAAATATTGAGTAAAGAAGATACCACTCTCCCCCAGTGCTGATACAGTATGCTACCATTATAGATGTTAAGGGGTGGATGAGTACAGTAGCTCTATGGAGTGTGTAGATATATGAAACACATGTTCCATATGTTGTAACACAAGCTCAGGCCCAGAAGTCGAACAAGGATACAGTGGACAGATTTCCATATAATGAGTGAAGTATGGATGATAGATGTGTACAATGGAGCATATAAGCCAGTCTGGGGAGAGGCTCCTGAGTTCTTTGCAAACCAACTCAGGCTTTAATGTTACTTGTTCACAAGTGAGTAGTAAAAGTCTTTATCTTTCAAACTTTGGCTTCCTCGATCCCTCTCTTATTTTGTTAAAGTGTTAGAGTAAAGTTTATCTACCACAACACCTTTCTATCATAGCAGCATTAACTTTTTCAGCAGCTTGTGCTACAGTAGCTCATCTGTGGGATCAAACCAGAAGGGCAAGACTTCACTCCCCACGCGCATCAATGAGCCCATGACTCTGTCACCAGTTCACTGGTTGTCCTTCCTTGGACCACTTTTGGTAGGTACTAACCACTGCATACCGGGAACACACCACAAGACCTGCTGTTTTGGAGATGCTCTGACCTGGTCGTCAAAGTGGCTCAGATCCTTACACTTGCCCATTTTTCCTGCTTCCAACACATCAACTTCAAGAACTGACTGTTCACTTGTTGCCTAATATATCCCACCTCTTGACAGATGCCAGTGGAACGAGATAAGCAATGTTATTCACTTCGCCTGTCACCGGTTTAATGTTTTGGCTGTTCGGTGTACTGTATATACACACACACACACACACACACACACACACACACACACACACACACACACACACACCACAATCACACACACACGCACACACACACACACACACACACACACACACACACACACACACACACACACACACACACACACACATATACAGTATATATAAATAAAATACACAAATACCAAACTAACAAAAACCTTTTTATTTACAGTATTTCCATTATTTATTATTATTTTAACAAACTTTTGTTTCGTAAGTAACACTTTACAGACAGAAAGGGAGAAAACCAAGAAAAACATTCAATAAAAATAAATATAAGTGGTTAATTTCTTTTCAAAACTCTGAACACAAAAAGACGAAACCAAATGCAAAATGTAAGAAAAAAGAAATTTGGTTGCATCATACCTCCTATTTTGGTCTGGCCACAACACCTCATATGCATCACAAGCGATGTTCTTCCTGGCAGCAGGGAAAGAATCTTGTGGAGTGACGGATCCAGCCGCTGAAAGCCCCCACATCAACTTCAAAACATGCATCCTCCATTGTCTGGAGAAGAGACATGCGTGCGAGGGGGTGGCGGTCATACACCTTCCATCAGCATGCCAAAAAAATACTCTTCAATTGGGTTTAGGAATGGGGAATATAGTGGGAGGTGCAGAACAATAAATTGTGGGTGGTCAATGAAGGAGGAGGAGCCTGGTGGAAACTCACGTTGCTCGGCTGGAATGGGGATGCCATGTGTCCAGGAATGTGATGAGAAGGGCGGTGTTGTAGGGACCAAGGTTGACGTGGTGATGGAGGACACCTTGCAATAATGTTCTGTCCCTGTCCCATTATTTTGGCCAGATTAAAGCCAGCCTGATGAATAATGATATAAACGTGCTGAATGGCAGCGGCATCCAGCTGCAAGACTCTCTGAAACAGACAACAAGACAATATGAGAAATAGACCCAAAGCAGTCAATATGGCAAAGCAAAATACATTGGATTACAGTACCACTGTAATTTGTCTATGCAGTGCTAATATGATCGTAAATTCACAGTATAGTACTTACTTGCATGTATTCATAGCTCTGTTCTTTACCTCTCTCTGAGTTTTGCTCAAATGGCACCCTGTAGACCGGTTTCCGTTACACTGTAATACACAGTCCAATGTAGACAAGCCCCCCTGGTGAAGGTTTCAGTATTAAATATTGTGTTGTCTGCAATTATGTGGTTCTGGATTTCTCATAGTCTAATGGAATTGTTTTCCACCACCATGTTCAGAATAGCAGTTTACTATTCTGGTATGAACAGCCGGTGTATTCCAATTCCACCATGGACTGGTCATCTCTCAGTTCTGCAGAAGATCCAAAAATATATGATTGCTCACAGTAAGCTAAAAAATATATATATTTTTTCTTTCAATATGAAATGACATTACTGTAACATTGGCCAACAATCCATGAATAACATTGGCCTAGTGATGTCGGACTACAGTATACTACAGTATAGATGCATGAAGAGCAGTAGCATAGTGTAGATAGTCGTTAACTGAGAGCTTGTCATTTCTGAATGTACAGACGATAGATGCAACCCTGTAGCGGCTCAGGTTGGTCTGAATTCTCTGCCCAGCCTCCCTCATACTCAATCCATGGTTGAGCACATGGTCAACCAATGTGGCCCCGACCTCATCTGAGACAACTGTCCTTCATCGTCCTGGTCCTCTTCCTCTCACTCCTTGACCTCTAGCTCTTGCTTTACCATTGACCTCCATTTTCCCTTAAAACAGGACAGCTCATCTGTGGCCTGTATAATGCTAAAAGCTGATTTCTAAGTGAACAATTAAAGCAACTAGTCTTTACCCCTGAGGAGTGTGTGCTGCTAATTGTTAAATGAAGCTCTGCATTGGGATTGGCATTGCTTTCCAAAGAAAATTTCAATTTTGAATGTAACCCTAATCTCATTTAGACCATATTGTTACAACCGGAGCTAGGAGGGACCCAAACGCACAACACAGAGAGAAGGGAGGCAGACGAAGGATGTTTATTAGACCACACGGGGACCTGGTCAGGTAGGGATAGAGCAGGGCAGGGCAGGGATGATGACGACTGTGAAGGAGGAGTCCAGGATCCGGGTGGAGAGACAAGGAACTGGGCTGGATGGAGAGGGACGGACAGACTTGGTCGACGAGAGGAGACAAGCAGTTTAGGGGAAGACAAAACGGAGAGGGATTGGGAAAAGATCAGAATGTCATCAAGGTACACAAAGACAAACAAATTGAGCATGTCCCGGAGGACATCGTTAATCAGGGCCTGGAAGACTGCTGGGGCATTTGACAGACTGAAAGGCATTACCAGATATTCAAAGTGTCCGAGCGGGGTGTTGAAGGCAGTCTTCCATTCTTCCCCGTCGCGGATTCGGACCAGGTGGTAGGCGTTGCAGAGGTCAAGTTTGGTGAAGTGGGTGGAACGAAGACTGAGTCCATCAGCGACAGGGGATACTTGTTCTTAACCGTGATGTCAACCCTGAAGTCAATGCAGGGACAGAGGGTCTTGTCGACAAAGAAGAACCCCGCGCCCAGCGGAGATGACGAGGGGCGAATGATCTCGGCGGAGAGAGAGTCGCGGATGTAGGTCTCCATGGACTCCTGTTCGGGCCGGAAGAGGTTATACAGGCGACTGCAGGGGAGGAGGTCGCCTGCCAGGAGGTTGATTGCGCAGTCGTAGGGGCGATGAGGTGGTAGGGACAGCACGCCCTGCTTGCTGAAAACAGGGGCCAGGTCCAGATATTGCGATGGAACAGAGGACAGGCCGGGGCTCTCGGGGACCGCCGGCGGCACGCAGTGCCAGTGGGCGTGGTACTGCGTGCTCCAGGCGCTCACACTACCTGAGCGCCAGTCCATCTGGAGGTTGTTGGGTCCAGAGCCAGGAGTACCCCAGAATCAGGGGGTTGTGGGGGGAATGGATGAGGAAGAACCCCATAGACTCACGGTGGTTGCCGGAGAGTAGCAGCTCGAGGGGGGCTGTCTGGTGGGTAATCCGGGTCAGAAGTGACCCGGTCAGCCCCTTGACCGGTGTGGGGAGAGGGACGGGTGTCAGCCCTAGCTGGCGTGCTAGTCCCAGGTCGAGAAAACTCTCATCCGCCCTGGAACTATGAGAGTGGAGGAAGAGAGTGTTATACCCCCCCACGAGAGGGTAGCTGGGAGCAGAGGATGGGAGAGAGGGTTGGAGCTGGAGCGGCCGGAACATAACCCTACCGAGGAGTCATCCTCTCCCGGCCGGACCGGGCAGGTGGCATAGAGGTGTCCCGGATGGCCGCAGGAGTGAGTCGGGGGACTTCGGGGGCGCCCGAGAGTAGTTGGCGCTGGAGACCGGGGCGTGGCCGCCTAGGCGGGAGGCAGGGGCTGTAGTCTCGCCCGCACCCCCCTCGCTCTGGTGCTCCCGTAGCTGGTTGTCCAGGCAGATCGCGGTATCTACCAGTTGATCCAGGTCCGTCAGCTCATCCCGCTGCACCAACTCGTCCAGCAACTGGTCGTTCAGGTCGCGCTGAAACACGTCCTGCAGGGCTCTGTCGTTCCAGTCGCTTTCCGCGGCACAAGGAGACATAAACTAGGGACTTGGAACAAGCGCTAGGACTACAACTTGGCTAGCAGTACAACTTGGGTAGCTAGTTGACAGTCTGGCAATGAGTGACTGGGGAGCTGGAGAATACTGTGTGGGTGATGAAGGTAATTGATCCCAGGTGTGAAAAATTGGCCCAAGGGAGGAGCCGCAGCTGGGTCAAGAGCGGCTCTTTTATCTTTTATTAATGGTCTCTGAGGTCCCCAAAACATGTTTTTAAAGTTTTTTCCTCAAAATACCACTCAGATTGTGCATTCGATACATTCTAACATACGTCCAATCCCCCCTGTCTGAAAACAGGGTGTTTCATTGGGAGGAGCCGCCCTCCTGAGGCCGCTAGTTCTGTGAGCCAATGGGGTTTGAGCTTTACTCCTATCTCCCTTGTATTTAGTTTGCAAACTTTCACTCATTTCACCTTAGTCAGTCACCTTCAGTCCACTAAAATCTGTTTCTGAACAAATTTGGGGCAAGAAGTTAGCAATCCAGTTGCTGAATCTTCACTCATATTTGATCTACAAGGCCTTATTCAAAAGTTTGATCCGACTTTCACCGCGGTGTCCGGAGCAGCTCAGAGCTTGGAGAACCGCGGGATACGCCAGGGTTTGGGGCTTTATTGTTTTTTTCAATAACGGAAATGTCGGAAAATAAATACAATATATAAAATAAATAAATCCTCGGTTTTGTTTGGAGAGACGCGTAATGCATTGCGAGCTGCGGCCTACAGTACAGTCAACCTAACGTGGACACACACTCGCACAGGCGCGCACATGCGCACGCGCGTGCACACACACACACACACACACACACACACACACACACACCCACACCCACACCCACACACACACACACACACACACACACACACACACCTTCCCTCCGTGCTTGGTAAACACAACCTGCCACAAGTGTCACTTCCCCTTTTTTCTGCCAGACTAGGCTTTTCAGTGCAGAGCCATCAGTCCTATCCATCCATCCATCGAGAGAAAGAGAGAGAGATGGAGAGATGGGAAGAGAGATGGAAAGACAGAGAGGAGGATAACAGCGGCCCCTGAGGAAAACCAAATGAGGTGAGCTCCGTCGACTCTCCTCCAGCGATGAACGTGTTCTCTTTGAAACAAGCGTTTTTAACTGCCATCGACCAGGCCCCCCGCGGGGCTCGCTCTGCGGTGCGGGAGAAGGAAAGGAAGGAGATGCGTGAAGGGAGAGCGAACGGAGAGAGAGATAGAGGGAAATAAAAGAAAAGAAAAACTCTTGTTTGCATTCCAGGGCAGACCCAATGCTGGGAAATCGCTCGTGTTTGTTTCCTCCGGCACTTTGCGTCTTCGCCCTGCTGTCTTGACCCATCACCCCCCGAAAAAACTGTCAGTCCTGCTCGCATTGCTCGGTCTGAAATGCTGCACAACCCACAAAGGGAGAGAGAGATGGAATGGAATGGTGGTGATGATGGTATTAAAACCAGGATCTTTAATCATGTGTCCTCCTCTGACATCGTTCCTAAACCAATCAGAATGGTCAAATGGTTCATACTGGTATTTTGTACATGCATGTAATCCGCTTACTTAACACGCTATTACTTCTGTATTGATACATCTAATGAAGTTACACTGAGCTCCGACATTTGGCAGTGTGGAGGTGAAACAGAAGGATTTAGCGACTTGAAGGCAAACACATATTTCATTAATAACCGCTGATTCAGAACGTTTCCGTTCTGGAACAATGAAATACAATTACAGATTAGATCAGATTACAGTCTACACTTTATTCAACCCCGGAGCAAAATTGCAACATTAACAGCAGCAGACATCGGAACAAATAGGCAATAATAATCAAGTGACAAAATAGAAAATAGAAAAATATTGGTCCCATACAAAAATAATAATAAACCTAAAACTATACAATAAAAAATAAACCAGTAACTGTAAGCAATTCAACAATTTGAAATGTAAAAGCAGGAAATTGTGCATGTATGCCTAAATAAATTCTTCTGTATATAAATAAATAATAAAATGGCAATAACTAAAATAAAACAATAACATAGGAATAGATAAAAACAATTTTATATATATATATATATATATATATATATATATATATATATATATATATATATATATATATAATTGGATAGGACACATATATATATATATATAAAATGTATTTATTATTTATCTATACATTTCTATTTATATACATATATATGTATATATATATATATATATATATATATATATTCTCTATGAGTAATATCTTTTTTTTAATATAGTTTACAGTATATCTTATCTTCTTCTTCCGCTCCGTTCCTGGAACCGGTTCGCAGACCACTGCAGACTGACAGGGGAGATACTCCCGGGAAAGATTAGGGGAGTTAATCTGAAGTAGGGGCTGGATCTGAAGTAGGGGCTGGAACGACGATGGAGGAGAGTTTTGATGCTTTACTAACTCTTCGCAGCTACAGAGTAAAATTTTCATGTTCTGATCTGTCTACTCTCTAGTCTCTTTAAGTTGGAAGAGAGACATCTTCTCTCCCTTGAGCTAGGGGTTAGGGTTCTTTAGGGTAGGTGATTACAATCAACAGGCGTACAGCCACCTCTGATCCTACACCCAAGACAGGTTTGGCTGCTTAAGCCAAACCATCTCCACACCACAATCATATCTCATTGTATCGTATCTCATTGTATTGTATCTCATCGTATGATCATATCATATCTCATATCATATCACATCATAGTGCATCTCATCGTATCGTGTCACATCCCATATTGGGTCTCATGTCGTACCTCATCACATTGTCTCGTACCTCTTATCGTATTGTATGTAATCGTATCATATGTCATTATATTAAATCTAATCTCATCTTGTAGACCCCTGAACTGTGTCTGTGAGAAAACTTTGAAGCATGAAGAAAGACTGGAGGAAGATGATTTGGGGCGTTTCCCAGATGCCTCAGCACTTACAGGAAGTGCACGTGTAAGCACCCGACGTTTCCCAGCATCTGTTTTATGGCATCGTGCGACAAAGCAACGGTAAAAAGCGTCCCCCAATTCCTGCCGCCATAAACAGACGTCTACGCACAGCCCTCCTCCTGGGGGTGCCATCCAAGCTGTTGTGCTGCCCAAAAATGGGAGGATGCCCTTCTCTGAGGAGAGATAGAACGGAAAGAAAAACAGCAAGAGATAAGAGACAGGTGCAGGGTGTGTGTGTGTGTGTGTGTGTGTGTGTGTGTGTGTGTGTGTGTGTGTGTGTGTGTCGGGGGGGGGGCTGTAAAATGAAGGGATGCAAGGAATGAATGAAATGTAGTTTACATTGGGCGGTGTCAACGGAGAAGAGCGGTAGGGAGGATGATGAATAGAGATATGGCCAAGGAGAGAGGGAGCGAGAGAAAGACGGAGAGACAAACCGAGAGAGAGAGAACGAGAGGGAGGACATGAACGGGGCTGATCTGCCAAATCAATATTTGCAGCATGGGAAATGGTTTTTCTCCCAATCTGCTGTGAAAACGAGTTGGCTGTCTCTTTTCAGAGATGAAACAGTTGGAGTGGAGGAGGGAAGGGAAGGAAGGAGGAAATGAGAGAGAGAGAGAGAGAGTGAATGTGAGAGAGAGAGAGGGAGGGAGAGAGGGGGGATAGAGAGGGGGAGGGAGGGAGGGAGGGAGAGCGAGCGAGCGAGAGATCAAATGGGATCGCAACTTAAGTGGAGTGCAATTTTCATCAGAGTGTTTTTGCATGTGTGCATGTGTGTCTGTGGGTGGGTGTGTGCCCGTGTGTGTGGATGTGTGTGTTTGTGTGTATTTTCTTGTAGGAAGTATACACCCACAAACTGAGTTTGAACAAAGTTGATTCACTGTGTGTGTGTGTGTGTGTGTGTGGCTGTGTGTGTGTGTGGGTGTGTGTGTGTGTGTGTGTGTGTGTGTGTGTGTGTGTGTGTGTGTGTGTGTCTGTGTGTCTGTGTTTGTGTGTGTGTGTGTGTGTGTGTGTGTGTGTGTGTGTGTGTGTGTGTGTGTGTGTGTGTGCGTGTGTGTGTGTGTGTGTGGGAGTATCTCTGGGGCTGAAACAAAGAGCTTAATGACAAGAAAATTACCTGCCTGCATCAAGCAGCGAATCTTCTCCCCCATCTCGTTCCATAGCGTTGTGCTACATCTGGATCCACACACACACACACACACACACACACACACACACACACACACACACACACACACACACACACACACACACACACACACCAAAATCCGCACTGAAACACACACACACACACGGAGTGGGAGGTGGGGGCAGACCTCTGATAGTCTTTAAAACGCAGGTAGATTACTTAGCATGGTTAACAACTGTGTTAAAAGCTTCATTTCAGACTCTTTGTATGTTGTTTACGAAGCACCGGGTGTGTGTGTGTGTGTGTGTACACCTGTGAACATTTACAAGAAGAAGAGAAAACAGCCTCAAAGTGGGGATGGGGCTATTTCCTGCTGAATCAAATCTTTGACCTTTGAACACACAGAACAACAAAGAGGTAAACAGCAACCAGTGTGTGTGTGTGTGTGTGTGTGTGTGTGTGTGTGTGTGTGTGTGTGTGTGTGTGTGTGTGTGTGTCTGTGTGTGTGAGTGTGTGTGTGTGTCTGTGTGTCTGTGTGTCTGTGTGTCTGTGTGTGTGTGTGTTGCTGGATAGAATGAGGCGATCAGTTGCTAGGGCAATGGTTGGAAGTAGGATAGTATGTGTGTGTGTGTGTGTGTGTTTGGTTTAGGGACGCCCCTCCAGGCTTTGGTGGAGATGGGGTTCCCGCTGCCGGAGTAAACAGCACCACTCAGACAAGCAGGCTCTCCATTCACACTGCGATGAAGCGAAACTTTTTATTTTTTGATCAAAAAGATTAATTTAGGGCTCGAGTCCAAAGAGTGTTTTCTTCTTTTGGGGGGGGCGGTGGTTGCCAGCAGGGCACTGGGAAGCTCTGAGATGAAGTGAGTTTTTGCAGCGACGGAAGGAAACGCTTCACATGGGGTTTTGCAGCTATGGAAGTTGAACTCACTCAATTCAGGTTCTGTACTAAGAAGTCTAGTCTGCACTCTAGAAGTCAAAAAAAAAAACCGGGTGGCTCAGTGTTTAAAACTACTGCCTCACAGCGAGAAGGTTCTGGGTTCCAACATAACTTCGGGCCATTCTGTGCTCTGTTTCCTCCGGTTTCCTCCTCTGAAGACATCCAGGTCAGGGTTAGACCCTCCTGCTGATGCCCCTGAGCAAGGCTTTGGCTCTAGATCTGAAGCTGGCCATGGCTGCCCTGACTGCTCCAAGATGGCTAGGATGGGTAAAATGCAGTGAACAAATTTCCCAAGGGGATCAATAAAGTCTATATTCTTCTCTCTTCTTCAATGAAGACAGGAGTGCAATTCTTAAAAGGTCACACTGTTTCAACTAAAAGTGCTTGGAATGGCCCTCTGGTGAAGCGAATCAATCAAAAGTTGGGGGCAAAAAGATGCTGGCACAAGGAAAAAGGTGTTTAGTGGAGACAGAAGCCCCAAAGCCGCCTTAACACTGAAGACGACAATGGACAACAACACATCCAAAGTCTTATTCATTTCTTGTGGAGAGTCAGAAACCCTATGCAAAAACTCTGATGTTTGTATCCGACCGAGCGTCTGGATGCGTTGCAATTTTTCAACTACTATAACACTATGACCAGAATTGGAACCCAGCTTGTAACTACGAAGGTAATGCCATTATTAGGGTTACATTAGGTGTTACCATAGTCACAATCAGTAAACTTCTTTATAATAAATTGTGTGTATTTATTAATTTGCTGTTTTTTTAGTACCAAGGAATAGGGGAGACCAAGCGCTGCCATTTTCTCATTATTTTAAATGACTACGACGACCACCAGTGGGTTATTTCTGACCGTCGGATTCAGTGTAAAAGCGAGCAATTTAAACAAGCCACCACCATCAACCTCTCCAGCAGTTCACAGATCGCCTGTGGTTCTTCTTACTTTGTTTTGTAGTTCAGGTACTCCTCACTTAACGACCGAGCTCAGTTCCGAGGAGCAGATTGAGCAAATTGGTCGATAAGTGAGGACCATGTTATTTCACGGTAGAGGGCGTGGCCATTGCAAACGCTATTGTAGTGAATACTGACAGACTGCGGGAACGAGAGTGAGACTGAGGATGAGATGTATACAGTATATATTGTATATACAGTGTATATAGTATATAAAGGGTGATGTGCGATGAGATGCTTGACGCTGAGACGGCGCGCACACAGCGTAAAGTGCAGACTGATCAGAGAGCTGGTCATAAGTCTGAACGGTCGTTAAACAGGTAGGTTGTTAAGTGAGGATAGTGAGTATATGTTAGGACCGGAGCTAGGAGGGATCCAAACACACGACACAGAGATGGGAGGCAGACGGGGGTTAGACAAAGGATGTTTATTAGACAACACCGTGGAGATGGCCAGAAGGATCCAGTCGGGTAGGGAGGGATGGGGATGGTGATGACGAGGGGCGAATGATCCCGGCGGCGAGGGAACTGGGGATGTAGGTCTCCATGGGCTCCTGTTTGGGCCGGGAGAGGTTATACAGGCGACTGCAGGGGAGGGGGGTGCCTGTCCGTCCTTGCAGGAAGTATACACCCACAAACTGCCAACGGTTTTTAAAAAGCTGGTTGCTTTGTTGCATAGTTCTTCTTTCTGCCCCGATCATAGTTTTTGGCAGGCTAGTTTGTGGCGTTGACAAACTCCCCATTGTGTGGGTTGTTTGAGTTTTACAGCATATTTTTGGATCACAACCTGCGTGTCTGTGTCGGTTAGAATACATTTTGAGGGATTCCACTGGTTGTTTACTTCTTCATCTCTCTTACGCATCCTGGTCAGCTGCATAATATCAAACCCTGATGCGAAACAGAAGAGGAAAACCACACAGCAGAGGCGTTCACCCATTTGCGAATACCCAGGATGAGCTTTCAGGAAAATAAATGTCTCCTGAAGAAGGCTGTACATCACACGGTGACACTGTCCACAGGGTGTGGACAGAAGAAAACTCTGCCATTGTGTGACAGTCAACTGAGGCTATTGTCTATATACTGGATCAACTGAAGCGATTCTGATGGCAATCACTCGGGTGGACACGGTTTGGTCGATTAAAAATAATGTTTGTATGAATTGCTAAAACCAAACATCATCAGCATGGCCCCACCATGCTGATGATGTTTGGCACGCTCCCACGGTTTCCAACAGAAGATGTTTGGGCTTTAGGTGCCGTGGCGGCTTCTACACAACCCAAAGCCTCTCTGGTCTCATGCATGTGCTGTGAGACTGGAAACCATCACCTTGGAGGGCCATAGACTAAGGGAGGGCACCGACAAATCAACTCCAAAAACCTCCTGAAGCCAGAATTTGGGATGGCTGGTTGTGGGAAAACCCATTCAACCCCAACTCTATCCTCCCCATCCAACCCCCATACTGAAAAAACACATGTGTTGTGTACAAACTGCAACAGCTTCACCCAAAGCAGAAGGTTGTTGCGGCCTGAACTAAGTAAGTAGGACTAAGTCTTACCCTTCTCTCGGCTGCTCCCGTTAGGGGTTTCCACAGCGGATCATCTGCCTCCAATACCTTCTGTTCGGTGCATCTTCCTCCCTTACACCAACCACATGCATTTCCTTAGTAGGACTAAGTAAGTTAAAAAAAACAGATTTCTCTCTGTAGTCTCTAGTCTCTACTGCAAATGAGATAGAAGAATAAGAAATAACTTATTTATTACTGTTCGATACTTACTGTTCGTGTGATGCCGTTTCATTTAAATTATTTAGCGCAAATGGGTTAAGTTTTTAAAGGGATCTGTCAGTAGAATCCAAAAATTGAGGTTCAATGTTTTCTTAAATTCAGGTGGATTTCTAGAAACTAACAAGCTTTTAGCTGAAATGATTGTGGCTACAGGGATTCCATTAGCGTGTTCGACACCCGTACTGTGAGCGACACACCTGTCATGCTAATAAAGCTCAATGAATTGATAGGAGTTGAGAAAGCAAGATAAGAAATAGTAGAGAAGGAAATGAAGGATGGAAGAGTGAGAGGGAGGGAGGGAGGGAGGGAGGGAGGGGGTGAGATGGCATGAGAGGAAATTGACAGACTGGAAAGTGAGCAGAGAACAACTGCAATGGCAGCCAGTGGGGCTGGAAGTGCGATTGAAATGGAAGATAAAGAAAAAGAGAGAGGGAGGGTGGATGGGGGGGGGGGGGCAATCAAGAGACGAGAGGCAAAAACAGTGATGTGATAACGATCCCGGTAAAAAGATGAGTAGGAGGAAAATCCGGTCCTGAGAAAGACGAGAAACGGGTAAATTAAGAGAGGGAATTGGGTGGGAATCACTGTTAAAAGGTGACAGTAGCAGCCAAGAGAGAGTAAGTGAGAAAGATAGAGGGATAGAGAGATGGAGGGAGAGAGAGATGGAGGGAGAGAGAGATGGAGGGAGAGAGAGGGGGATGAGAGCAGTGGAGGATGTTAAGCTGAAATCTTAACTAACGCCGGCACCACACTGAGATGGAGAGCTGGAACTAGACATCAGGGCTTTAGGCTAATTAAGAGGAGAGAAAAACTGTGTGTGTGTGTGTGTGTGTGTGTGTGTGTGTGTGTGTGTGTGTGTGTGTGTGTCAGTGTGTGTGTGTGTGTGTGTGTGTGTGTGCGTGTGTGTGTGTGTGTGCATGCATGTGTGTGTGCGCAATTCCAAGTGGGTGCATCTGCCTTCTTGTGCCAGTGTCCCTTTGGGTGTGTGTGTGTGTGTGTGTGTGTGTGTGTGTGTGTGTGCCTAGGTGTGTTATAGTGTGTGTGTGTGTGTGTGTGTGTGTGCATCTGCCTTCTTGTGCCTGTTTGTGTGATCACATGCCACAAATTGTGTGTTTATGCAAATGTCAGTGCATCTCTTTGAATGTGAGTCAGAGAAAGTCAAGGTTTTCTGTGGTTTTCTTGGTGGGTGGCCATAATTGTTTGGAGAGAGGAGACAAGGTTCGTGTGTGTGTGTGTGTGCGTGCGTGCGTGTGTGTGTATTGCTATACCTGTGAGGACCAACCGGCAGCCCACCTTTGTGTATGGCGATTTTGTGTGTGTGTATTGTATGTCTCCCTTACCACATTTTACACATTATCAACCATCCTTAACCTTACTTCAGGCGTATGATGACTTATACCTATTTAACTTCATTGTGGCGCCATAATTAAAGAAATGTTGAATCTTTTATAATCTTTTAAAAATCTTTTATAAACAAAATTAATCTTAATTTATTTGCATAAACTTTAATTTGTTATGTTTCATTATTAGTCACATTTAATATTCCACTCCATCAATGTAAAATTCCCAATACAGTATGTGTAATTATATAATATTTAGTCCTTAATATATCATAATTTCATAACACATATACTGGTAAATTAAGCAGTTATTAATTTATTTTTATTCTGGGATTAAATTTCTGCATTTTCATTAAATTAATCTAATTATTATATTTATTATAAAGCAACATTTGCAGACTTGAAAACCACAAATCTAAGTATTTCACTCACCATTTCCAAGAGACAGGTTTTGGAGAAGGGCCCATAAGCAGAGGGGCCAATGCTGAATCGTTCCTTGTTTTTTTTGTGTGTGTCTGAAATTTAAATTTGGATGCCATGATGGAAATATAACTGTCAAATGTTCATGTATAATATATCTAGTTAAATGCCTACAGCATAAGAACACGTTTTTGGACCACATGCTCTTCACAAGGCATGAAGATGTCCTCTACAGTAGAAATGCATCTAATATAAATATATCAATTTTGTGTTCATTCCAGCAGTGGGCCTCATTACCTCAATGAAAATAAAGACTGTGGGTGGTCCAGTATCTGTCTCTATTAGTTTCAGGTGTGTTATTATATTTATTTTTGTCTTTAGCACCGGTCTTTAGCACCGGTAGCTCTTGTTAAGAGGCAGTGAGTCCATTTGATTCACGCCCTCATCACAATGGCTGCTGGGGAGTTCAGTCGGCACCGGTCGGGTTTCCATCGCTTCCAGTTCTGCCGATGTCTGGATCTCAGCATCGCCGTGTCTGCTCTGAGCCTCCTGGTGGCCCCGTGGTCTCTGGGACCTGGATCTCCCTCAGGTCCGTAGGTGAGGGCAGCAGGCGAGGAACTCAGAACCCCTGTCCAAGGAGAGTTGGATAATTTGGTGTAGAGGTGGTGAGAGAGTGAGGCTGTTTGGGCTGGAGGTAGGAAGGTCATTGTAGCTCCGGGAACCTCTTGGTTTTGAAGGGAAAAGGGGGGGAAAAACACTTCAGGCTCCGAGCGCTGCTGTGGGTTCTACGGCCAAAAAGGCTGATGGAAAAACATCTACGCCAGCATTGTGGAGTGGAACATGGTTGGCGGTATAGATCTGTATCGTCAACCTCAGTCGTCTTGCTCATAGACCATAATGTCATTGAAATAGTTCTTTCAATAACAGTGTGTGTCCCACAGAGAGAACCATCCAGAGACCAAGAAAATGAATACAGACTTTGCATGAAGACATTCACGGTGAAGGTCCCTTGGTTATTCCGTCATGCAAGTTATTTATGCATTGTCTTTCTGTCCCCGTTTTGTTGCCGTTGTCAGATGTCTATCGTTCTTGCAGTTTTGTTGCTATTTTTATTTTACACTGACTGCATCTATGTCAGTGCGTGTGTGTGCATGTATGTGTGTGCGTGTACGCCCGCACGTTTTCAAACATTCGTTTTATTCATTACTTATATCGTGTCTACTGCTTGATCCCTCCGGCTCAAACCGAATTACACTTTTATCCCCCAAGAAATCAATAAATGTTTACATTTCATAGCTAATCTCCATTGGCTGTCAGTCAGCAGTCTCAGACGGAAGTCGGAGCTGTTTGATAGGTCGGTGCGCTGGCCGCGGCTCCGCGGGGAACCGTGGCGAATCAAAGAATGTTAACCTCAAACGAATCACACATAAAGAGAAACAGATCAAAACAAAACTCCTCGCCTCCCCCCTCCCCTTCTCACAAATCCAATTCAATTTGTCATGCAGCAGAATGAGAACATGCTGTTTTCGAAAAAAGAGAAAAAAGAAAGAAAGGGAGGGAGGTTGATTTAGTGTCTCAAAAGAGTTAGAGGCATACTAATAGTTTTAAGGTATCTAATTTAGCTCTAAGTGGATTTATAAAGCTTTCCATATTACCCATGAAGTCACCACCTGCTTGCTTTATTTGTGTGAACGTCATTACTTCAAAGCTCTGGCGAACAAAGTTTCCACTTTCGGGCTCACAAGCCCAGGTGTATAGATCCACCGTTTCCCTGTTCACACCATTTAATCGAGAATAAACACACAGATGCAAAAGCTTTCTATCAATCTACCATGTGCCATTTCACCGCCACGTACGGTGACCAGACGTCCCGGTTTGTCCCGGGATCGTCCTGGTTTCCAGTTGCGTGGCCCGAGTCTCGACATGATATCTGGAAGACACTTAAATGTCGGTTTTCAACATTCGCACCCAAATTTTTATCGGTTTACAGCACAATTTAAATAATAAAAATATTATATAACTGTATTCGAGCAAGCAAAAAAGAGCGTGCATGAAGACCTGTGTGTGTGACCTGTGAAGGGTGTGTGTGTGTGTGTGTGTGTGTGTGTGTGTGTGTGGGTGTGGGTGTAGGAGTGAAGGGTCGGCGCGCTTCCTACAGGCGACTCCGCTGCGCGTCCCCCTGCTGCTCCGCTACCTTACTGAACGAAACAAGAAAGCGCCGTGCATAACCAGGACGCTCTCTAAGGCACACCACCCCCCTACCCCGCCCGCCACAACCCCACCCACCAGTAGAGTGCCAAAAGTGCAGTACACTTAAGAGTTTCCTTCAAAATGTGGTCACCGCATCACCAGATACAAACACATTTCTTCTTTGAAAGGCCAAGAGTCCAAGAGTTTGAAATATACACGTTTGTTTCCCTGAGGGGACTTAGGCAGCCATTAGCATCAGCATCTCAGTTTGTGTCATTAACTGTCACATGTCTGGAGAACACAGTTGAAGACAAATCTAAAAGCTTGTGGTTCTGTAGGTGGGTAGTAAGACCCAGGGCTGGGGGATGGGGGCAGGGGGTTGGGGGTTGGGGGGCCTCGGTGACTCATCTAAGAGTAGGGCCGCATTAAAAAGCCTTTTTTTCCCTTCATCCGTCGTTTGCCCTAATGGAGTGATTTGTCTGAATACTTGACAAAGAAACAATTTCATAGGTGAGTGTGTGAGTGAGGTTATTCATAGGTGTGTGTGTGTGTGTGTGTGTGAGTGTGTGTGTGTGTGTGTGTGTGTGTGTGTGTATGTGTATTATCACTATAACCTTGTAAAACTGTAAGAATCTGATGCTAACAAGTGTGTGTGTGTGTGTGTGTGTGTGTGTGTGTGTGTGTGTGTGTGTGTCTGTGTGTGTGTTTGTTTTTGTGTGTGTGTGTGTGTGTGTGTGTGTGTGTGTGTGTGTGTGTGTGTGTGTGTGTGTGTGTGTGTGTGTGTGTGTGTGCGTGTGTGTGTGTTACACAGGTAGCCTGGCAGGTGAGCCATCCTCCATAACCCCTAACTTGTTGAGTGAAAAAGTGCACAACAGCCTATCCAAATACCATGCACCCAGCGCTACTGAGCCCTTGACCTGTCAAATTTTAAGATAAGCAGCATTTACATACTTGGGCTTGAAGCTAAACCTCGGTCTGACATTTTAAATTAAGAAAGTTAATTGAAAGCCCATTTCATCAATATGCTGAATGCAAACTCCTCTTTTTTGGCCATACTAAATTGTACTACTACCCTGTCCCTCCCCACAATCTGTAGCATAGTGATGAAAAGTTTGTCTGTTTTTGGAGATTCAGCTCTTTATGAGTGACTCAGTCAAAAGATTCGCAAAATTTTCCGACTCTTCATTCATTTGATTGAGTTAGCGGGAATCCCAAACTTCGGTGCAGATCTGGCGGTGAGTTCTGTAAAAATGATTATTTTGGTGGAATGCAAAGTCTAAATCAGTCACATTCAATTTGAATTAGGTCAAATGCCTGAGTCATTTAAAAGAGTCGTTTGTTACAAACGTGGCGTTTGCGATGCCTGCATCACGACTGGAGCAGATGCCGATGCGTAAAATTCAAGCAAAGTCAAATTTTCTTTGGCTGTTGTGCTCCAGGCAGACTTTCTCCTGCTGATCACCTCTCCACTATCTGAACGTCCCCGATTTGTCCAATTATCCGTCGCCGTTGTGTTGTCGTCGCCAAGTACAAGTAATGCGGAGGGTTTGATAGTTTTTCAGGCCCGAGGAGATAAGATGGCCATTTAGCAGCCATTTGCTTTCCTATCTTCTGTCTAGATTTGATTATGCTGTTTCTCCCTCCCTGGGAAGAAGCTTTGAAGTCTCTCTCTGTCGGCAGCATCGATTGACTTAACACGAGATGTTTTGGCTGGAAATACACTCTAATACCAGCTCTGAGGTGGTGACATTTCATGCACCATGTCCCAGGATTGTGTCCAAATCCGAACATCATTAAGGTCGTAGTAGGTGTTTTGTAAATTCCTGCTCACACCTCATACAAGGCTTATATAGCGTATCATGTCAGGAAATATCCCCAAACCAAAAATATGATAACATGAGGCATTTAAAGCAAGTGAGATACTACTTAAAAGCATGAAAAGTCGGGAACATGTGGTCTGAACCAGTGGTTCTCACCATGGGGTCCGTGGATCCCCAGGGGTCCGTTATGATTAATAGTTAAAGTTCACCATTATTTGAACTAACCCATTGGATAAGCTACAATAATGACTGTTTTAATCCTAGTTTCGCTGTACACTCCCTATGGTATGGAAGTTGGGACTAAATCATATCTAACAAGAAAAAAAATATCTTCTCATCTCACTCTCTTTTCTGTGGTCCTTGATATGAGCCAGTCTCCTGCAAAACTTGGCATGTGAAATTACACAAGCAGTGACGCACTAAAGTGCGAACGAAGGAAAGAACGACGGAGTGTATAAATCACGGAGTAAAGGAGTGACAGAATGAATAATTGAATAAACTCTTCTCTTCTTAAAGGCCATTGCAAGTGTTTTGCGTAAATCCTCGTCCTTCCCTCGTTGTCTTTGCCTCCATGGAGTGAAGACCCGGTGTGGACTCAAATGAGCCCTGACCTTTTTGCATTCTTTATCTCTTTCCTCTCATTGCCCTTTCTCTCTCTCTGTCTCCCCCATCACCGCACCCACGGCTCTCATCTTTCGTGTCATACACCTCTCTTCTATCACCTGATGCCTTGTTACGTTCTCTCTGTTTTGGGCTTTGTTTCTCTCCTCTTCCTATCAGCAGCCGACCAGGTTGTGCAGCACTGAGAGCTGTCTGATTAATAGCAACCATCCTGGACAGGAGGCTTCTACTGGGTATTCACTGTGTGTGTGTGTGTATGTGTGTGTGTGTGTGTGTGTGTGTGTGTGTGTGTGTGTGTGTGTGTGTGTGTGTGTGTGTGTGTGTGTGTGTGTGTGTGTGTGAGAGTATGTGTGTGCACATACAGTTTGTTTATTATTTGTTCTGTGCAGTTGGCAAGGTTAGCGTTGCTCCTATAAGACATCATGACCTTATTATCTGTGAGTAAAAAAACCTCAACTGAGATGTCTGGAGCAGCGGACACTGTGTGTGTGTGTGTGTGTGTGTGTGTGTGTGTGTGTGTGTGTGTGTGTGTGTGTGTGTGTGTGTGTGTGTGTGTGTGTGTGTGTGTGTGTGTGTGTGTGTGTGTGTGTGTGTGTGTGTGTGTGTGTGTGTGTGAAGAGAGAGAGAGAGAGAGAAAGAGAGCGACTGTCGTCAAATTTTATCTGAAGTGTTTTCTGTGCTCTCTCATGTCTCTCTCATTGAATGTCAGACCTAGGGTAAATCTTCAGTAAAACTACAAATACCCCTCAAATAATAGTGAATCGTGGCATCCATCCTCCATCCATCCTCCAAAGAGAAGCAGGGATGGATGGATGGATGGATGGATGGATGGATGGATCACTGGATGGTGGGTGGAGGGACGGATGGATGGGCTGATAAATGGACGGATGGAGTAATTGTGGGATGGGTGAATGGATGGGTGGGTGGATGGATGGCATGGATGATGGCATGAATGATATTTCAAAACCGAGTTTGATTTATAAATAGCAGAAAAATGTTAAACCGTGGAGTTAAATATTCCCGTTAGATTACATGGGGAAACGCAGTTCACTTAAGAGACGCAGAACAGCACCGAAGGAGTCCGACGATACGCCCGCTGCTGTTACGGAAGAAGTCGATGACTTGATGAAGTCTGTGAGGTTGGTGACAGATCTTCAGATTTCAGATTTTTGTGAGACTCATAATATTGATACTCTACACTTTGTTGTGTTGTCCGTACTTTTAAACTCCAACATAATTCCACTTTTATAAAACATGTTTATTCTTACTGTTTAATAAAAGCTTTTTTTAAAAACAAAATTAGTTGTGTGTTGTTGAGCTGTTCGTGGTTGGCCCATTCAGTCAGTATGTTAAGTAGCCATGAGGCTTTGTTTGTCCACGAACCCCATTTGCATTCTGGGAGCTGTCTGAATGAACCTGGTGTGGGTAAAACTTGGGAGGTGATTATCTCAGAAACACGGTTTGCCACCCCCTTGTCATCAGCAAGTCATAGCTTTAAAATTATTTGCTTGATTTGCACAAGTGACACCTTGTTTGGAAGCTCTGATTCTCCACTCTCAAATTATACATTATACATTATTTATGTCTACTTTAAGGAATAGTTACGAACCAGATGTCATTTTCTCTCTATTTTCTCTTCTCTCACACAAACATACACAAAAATGTGAACCTCAACAGACATAACAGTAACACACCTACACTAATCACACAGTAACACACAGTAACACACCTACACTAATCGTGTGTGTGTGTGTGTGTGTGTGTGTTCACTTGATGTGTCTATACAATTTACGCCCTTCTGTCTGTCCACCTACAAGACTGACTATCCCTCCATCCATCTCTCCGTCTACCCATCTGTTTTTACCTCATGTCTGCCACCTCACCATCTCTCTCTCTCTCTCTCTCTCTCCCTCTCTCTCCCTCTCTCTCTCTCCCTCTCTCTCTCTCTCTCTCTCTCCCTCTCTCTCTCTCCCTCTCTCTCTCTCCCTCTCTCTCTCTCTCTCCTTGGTTCCCACCGTTTTCTCAACAGGGATATAAAAGGGAGCCACAGGTAGCAGGTTGCTACGGAAACCAGTCTTCCTATCATGCCGTGATCTCTTGCTCAACGAGCCATTTGTTTGGAGAAAAAAATACAAATTAAAAATTAAATGAAACAGAGAAAGAAGCGATTCAATCATATATATTTGCTACGTGTGTTTGAGCTGATAATACATGTTCATATTCATCACATGTACAGTACAGTTTTTCAAATATTTATATATATATATATATATATATATATATATACTGTGAATATAGCCCATTACCAAGGAGCATGCCCCGCTCACCGACAGAGACAGCCCTCCAGGGGAAGAGGAGGTGGAATCCAGAGCTGTTCCCAGATTTCCCCTGATAGGACGAGGAGACCCACGAGACGCCTCCAGCCAGAGTGAGGGCCCCAACCTCGCCCAAGCACTCGGGGTCGTCCAGACAATTGAGGGGAACATATCCAACCGGTATTCAGTATTATGAATGGATTGATTGTCTATCACATGATGGTATCATGTGATAGACAGATAGGGAGAAGGTGAAAAAGCGAAGTTGTGCACCGAGTAAATATCTCCGGGGTCCCGTTCCTCGCTCAGTCTCACCTGTTGGGGTGCGCACCTCACCGAAAACCAGCTGGGGGCGCCGTTATATGTATGTCATGGTGGGCCGCAGCACCCGCTTCACGGAGGCAATCCCCCTCCGCACCGCCTCTGCAGAGCAGTCGGCAGAGAGGCAGCCTCACTTTCTTCCAGAGTCTGTGTCGCAAAGGAAAGTCCCACGGACTAAGGGACTGAATTCCTGTCCGAGGTGAGAAAGTAATGTGTGTGGCGCTGTGTAACTCCCGCAGACAGACGGCCTGGTGGAGAGGTTAATAAGGCGCAAAAGAACATCCACTCTTGTTCCAAACCATGCACCACTCAAATGGATGGCGGCAAAGAACAGAACCGGCTAACCCAGCTGGTTATGATGAATGGTTTTGTGTTGTTTCAGAGAGCAAACAATCCCTGAGCGTCACACCTTCTGTTTACCCCAGTCCAGGAGGAATTTTAGTTTGTTTTGATTAACCTTTCATTTTGGAACAGGTATTAAAAGACATTGTTTTTCACCTTTACCCCAGTTCCTAGTGCGTGTTCTTCACGATTGGGCACAATATGCATATACATATATATGTATATATGTATATATATATATATATATATATATATATATATATATATATATATATATGCACACACACTGTCACACAACAGTAATTAACATAATTTATATTCAATCAAAACTTAGATAACTTATATTCTCTGACCTGACAGGAACAAAGCCACACACACGGTAATTAAGGATTTAATCACCCTAGTAATTGTTCCTCCGTGACAGGTTGACGTTTCTGGTTCTCTCTCTCTCTCTCTCTCTCTCTCTCTCTCTCTCTCTCTCTCTCTCTCTCTCTCTCTCTCTCTCTCTCTCTTGCTCTCTCTCCTCTCCCACTGTCGCCTGGTCTTCAAAGATCCAGTGGAGAAAAATCAGAGCAGGGCTGGTGGACGTGTGTGTGTGTGTGTGTGTGTATGCGCGTGCGTGCGTGCGTGCGTGCATGCGTGTGTGTGTGTGTGTGTGCTCAGTAACTGTATTTGTGTGAGAGAGGGAGAGTAGATGTGTCCTCCTTTTATTATATACGTTGTTTTTCTGCCGCAGTCATTCAGGAAAGAAATGGATGTAGAGTCTTTTCTTTGGTGATGACAGAGACGCTTAATTGTTACCATTTCTGGATGTGTTTTTAATTTTGATTAATTTTGCATGTGTGTGTGTTCGTTTTAGCGATAAGGTTTATGCAACACATTTTACATAAGGTTTTCTATTGTTGAAAATGTCAGGTTATTATTTGAGTAATGGGTAGCTGCAGACAAACATAGCGCTGGAGCGTGGGCATGTGTCGACATGAGTAGGTGGGTCGACACCAAGCTGTGACCAGTCGAGCTGAACATGTTTTCATTGGTATATTCCGAACTTTGTGAAAAATGGTCAGTTCTGATAAGCTTTTTTCACATGGAATTTCCACCCCTTTACCTGGGTAAACTCAAGATCGTCTCTCTCTGCCAAAACTACTGTTGAAGCCAAGTTATTTTATCTACCAGCAACGTATCATAATAAGATATGGTCAACTTGGAGAGTAAATTAAGTGATCATATGAAGACAATTTGACAATTAAAGCATTTTCGAACGTCACTTGACTATAATGGATTTATCAGTGAGTTTACAGTGATTTACAGTGATATATACACATATTTTCTGTGTTACTGTGATAAATGTAATGTTTTTATGTGCATAAGAAGGGTGTTCTAATCCATCTAATGATTGCCCTATTACATGATGCAATCTCAAACAGCTGACAATGACAAAGTGACAGCTAGGTGTCTTGGATTGATATGGAAACGCTTTACTATGCCATGCTGGAATTTTGCGTGGTTGGCCGTCTGAGGTTTAGATTATTTTTCAATCCCAAATCCATGTAATGTTTCGGATAGCATTAGAACAGTGGAAGGTCAATGAATGGTGCAGCAGTACGGTGCGTCACTACGTTGCCATCTGATCAGGGAATTGATGGATATTGTTTGAGTCCCTGCACATTGTGTGTGTGTAAAAATAGAATTCTGTTCATTTCATACTGTACCTGTAACTATGAAAACAGTTGATTAATAAAGACAATTATTTTGTAAAGGTGGTTTCGTCTGTGCGTGCAACTGGCAACTCTCATTGGCCTACTGGTTGGGTCAAAAGGTGGTGGATGCTGCACTTTAACCAGCAACCCAGTTATTATGCATCACCTACCAGTGAATAGCTTTGAGTAACCTTCAGTGAAAAATGAATATTTTTTGCAATGCAAAATATCAGCCAGTGGCCTTGCCATTTTTTTCAAGAACTAAGTTGAGACATCCAAGTAGACATGTCTGATATGAAAGCTATTTATTAAATCAAATGTATTTGTTATAACAATTGCAATTGAGATAGGAGTGAGGGGGGGCAACGATTAAAGATGTTTAACAAATATTAAAAGTATGCATCATTTTAATACTGGCAGTGGTTTCAATATCCTGGAATGCTGTCAGTATAGTACCGGGGTTACTCTCCACGCCTCCGGTACCTGGTGAAGCAAACGCTATGCCAGAATTGCCTTTTGCATTGTCCACATAACAGAATGGCAAAAGGCACCCGGGTTTCCTTCTTCAGTGCAGATGGTAGTTCTACCAATTTATCTTACCAATTCCAAATACAAAAATACTTTATGCAGTATATGAAAGCAAATGTAGTCATATAAGGTAATTACCATCCAGCTATGCAAAATGGGCCCTCATACTAAAATTAGGACTGCTTTTTATGTCCCTCATGGTCTTGCAGGTGAGTGCCAGACGAGGGTATGCTATATCTCACTCTAATAGGAGCACCTCGAGGAACTCCAGCTCAAGTTCCGCTTACAAATAAAAATAGATGTTGATCACCATCACTTTTGAATAATCAATGGTCCTTTAAATTCTTGCACTTTAAGATTGGAGGTGTGTCCGTTGCCTTTTGGTGGACATAAAAAAAATGCAGCCCTGTTCTTTAATTTTGCAGAACCAAAGAACAACTAACTGAGCTATGCAGCTAAAATATTGATCAGAATGGCATATGGTGTGATTTTTTCTTTCCTGTTCACAGTACATGTGTGTTACAATGAAGTCTGGTAAATAGCTCCGTTAATATATTGAGGAACACAGTCCAAGCAGGCACATGAAACAGTGACGACAAGTCCCCCAACAACACTGAGTAATATGACAGACAAGCAATGTCATCTACCCACCTGTGAGGCTTATAGCACTGCTGGCTAAGTGCATGAGGCTAAAGTAAATGTCACCGAAGACCAGTCAAGCAGACATACACATTAAAGTGGGCTACCATAAGCAACTCTGATTGCACACAAGGAAATTACTTATAGTCACTAATAAGTGCAAATTAAGACTAGAACAAACATGTGCTTACCTCTATGCAGCACAGCTCTCAATCTGTGCGCACACTGTCATAGTTGTCACAGGGCTGGAAGATTGAGGGCTGGCAGAAAGGGCGATGTTACTTTTGGCACCTCTGCCACGGGGACAAAGCCACAGGGCCACTTAATAAATTCTGCATTGTGATATGCTGTGAAACGAAAGATAAATAACACATGTATAAAATATATATATATATTAATTTATTTTACTGCATGGTCGAACGTATACACACAATACTCACAATGCTAAAATGATGCTGAAAATATTAGGCCAAAAATATCAGCCAGAACTGTAACATCAAACTATAATATCAACATTGAAATTCAGTACACAAGTGGAAGTTACTGCGTAGTAGCCTAGTAAATAAATATCGCGTGAGGGATCAAATCAATGGCATCTCTGACTGTCATCTCTGCACAGTTGGTGGAAATGCTGCTGATGAACTACTCAGCAGTTTATCCTCCTGTAACAAATCTGCTCAATGAGATTTCACTTTGACTTTGGACGTTCAGATTGACCACTCACTTGATCTTGATGTTACCTTGGCGTCAACTTGCCTACTTGTGTCGTCATGCCCATTTTTGTCAACATGCCCACGCTCCGGCACCATGTATGACTACAGCTACCTATACTTACATTATTTTGGAAAAATAAAAGTAAAATAAAAAAATTAAACATATAATAATAATAATAATAATAATAATAATAATAATAATAATAATAATAATAATAATAATAATAAATATAACTGCAGGCAGCAATGCACAGATTACACTAATAACAGTTGTTTGAGGTATCATGAAACACAACGAAAAATACATTCTAACTAAACCAACCGATGCCATATAGTAGACCAATTGAAGATATTTGAATCAAACATGGTTATTCATGACTCTCTATGACCAATCACAGTTTTGCAAGTTCTCATGAAACGCAGCATTACTCCCTACCAACACGAGTTACAATATTCAGAGTTTCCATGGAACACAGCTCCTGCTGTCTCTCGTCTCGACCCAGTGCAGATCCTGCACAAAGCAACCAATATACACCGGCAAATGCCTAGGAGAAAAATAATAATAAAAATCAGACAAAAAATATAATTAAGGTTATTTTTTCAGTTAAGGTTATTTTTTCAGTCTGGAATCAGTCTTGGAGGCTTTCATTTTTCTCGCAATTACCTTCTAACGCCAGCACCGTTGTTGGCCACTGGACTTGTCCCCCTGGGAAGTTCTTCAGCTGCACGCGCCGCTTAGCCACTTGTATTTTCTGGTTA
>NC_137189.1:12094282-12101782 GCF_960531495.2 Zeus faber
TGGGAAATAACCTGCCGGGGCACGGTGCCAACAGCGCCACAGGCGGGAATCGAATCCAGGACCTTCTTGCTGTGAGGCAGCAGTGCAATGCACTGTGCCACTGTGCTGGCAATATATTGAATTATTTATATTTAATATAAATATAAAAATTAAATGCAATATTAAATATTTGTTGTTTCTTGCAATGTAAATATTGGTCACTTTTTTGCAGTTCAAAACAATCAATCTATAAGGTTGTTTAGCGGTTTGATAATGCTGGTTTCAAACTAAACACACCACAGGAATATTAAAATCTGTTACAGCTGCTGGAAACTTTTGTCTTCAACTTTCAACTTTTCAGAGTGATTTGCCAATTCTGAGCACTGATGTGTCAGACCTTAAGTGTCTGCACCCCTGGAGAGAGAGAGAGAGAGAGAGAGAGAGAGAGAGAGAGAGAGAGAGAGAGAGAGAGAGAGAGAGCGAGAGAGAGAGAGAGAGAGCGAGCAAAAAAGAAGGAGATAGAGAGTGAACGTTTCTACAAAGCAGCTAGAAGTGAAGCTCAGAGAGATTAAGGGCAGGTAAGGGGAAAGCTGGAAGATAATTCACAGTAAAGCAACCCCTCCCATCCCCTATTTACAGCAACTTTTGGAACATGACAAAAGCCGCTTCAGTCTCCTTCTTGGCTGGATCTATTCGAACAACAGTAAACAAGGCATACAGCATTTTTTGTGTGCAAAGATGACGTGTCTCCACTACTTGTCTATTGATTGTGTGTTTGCCAGGCCACCAGGTATAAATAGAGTGTCAACTGCGGAGCTGAATGCAACATCTGCTGCAACCTATCTATGGAATGGCTGGTTAGAGACATTCACACCTCTCACCTATTCCCCCATGCCCCTGCACACCCAGCTCCCCAAACAGTCCCCTCATCTCCTCTTCCATTCACACTCCCCAGTGTTCTCCACCACACTCCGCTCAGCTGCGACTACCAGATACAATACCCACCCCCCTACACACAACATACAATGGATTGACTTTATGGGGCACTCATGTACCTCTTTAACATCAGCCTGACAACACGTCTTTTGGAGCCAGAAAACATGTTTAGAACAAGAGACAAACAAAAACATACATGTTTGGAGTTTGGAGAATTATACACCAGGTTGCAGAGCTTACTTGTCTCCCATTGGTCCAAATATCTATATAATATATAATTGGTGGCACAGTGGCGCAGTGCTTTGCACTGCTGCCTCACAGCAAGAAGGTCCTGGGTTCATGTGGGCATGTGTTGTAGTGTGGTGTGTTGCGTGATAATTAAAGATTCTTCTTCTTCTTCTTCTTCTTCTTCTTCATATCACCTTGTTGGGTGTGTTGCAAGCCTGCGGTTGTGTTGATCAGATGGGGAGGCAGAGTTCAACATTCTTCTCCAGTTAATTTCTTCATTATATCTTCCTGAATACACTTTGCATTACTGATAACACAGTGTGGATAACTCATCATTTACCCGCTTGTACAGAGACCGTTCCCATTTAAACAAGGCAGGTAGTGCAGTGAGATCAATGTTTATATATTAACGACATCAACCTTTACTACTTGCAGATAAGTCACTAGGCCACAGTTTGTTTGTCCTTAGAGGTGTGTACCGGACTGGGACCTCCAAAGAGACTGTTTTTGTTGAGTGGTGTGCAAGGAGGGTCTCAGCCATCTTTACTTCCCGAAGGCACCAGGCACTTTTTGGTGTGTGCACGACACCTCCTAACATCAGCTGTTGCTAATGGGTTGTTCTATGCAGTGGTATTCTAGGGAAACAGCATCACTGAGGATAATGCCAAGAGGAAAGCTGGTTCTGCTGTTCTGGTGGACTCTAGAGGAGGTGGCAGGGTGGAAAATAAGGGCTAAATTGATGTTTACCGTGGGCAATCCCTCCCACCCACCACTTGTTAACACTGCAGCCGTGCAGGATACCTTCAGTATCAGTCGAATCCGACCACAGTGCTTGAAGGTCTTTTCTGTCTCCCACCATTAAACCCCAAAACTCCTCTTCTGGCTGCTAAACTCAGACCGATCAATGATGAAACTTTGCACATGTTTAAATTCTGTTAATAGCTGTATACATTCTGTTCCAGTTCACTATGTATTCCTCCCAAAAGTAAATTAATCTATCTACCGTATGCTTTTTACATAGTTACTTATGTTAATTCTTAACTACAGTGTTGAATGAAGGGCTTTTTGATTTGACCACGGTAATGTTTTCATCCCCAAATTTGTAGTTGAAGTAGAGGATATGAGTGTTGCTTACACCACTGTCTACATAAGGCTCAATCACATAGATAAGAATGGTGGCGACTAAAGTTAAAAAAATTAAGTTAAACATTAACTGGCATCAAGGGAGGATCAGAGCCAGTTTCTGTGTAAAGCAAAGAAAGGCAGTAAGTAAGTCTGTAAGTCATATATTCACACAGGTGACTATTTGCATGTCAGTTAGCGCATCTGTTTTACGTGGTGAGAGAGCAACCTACACAGACAGAGATAAAGAGATCGGGGAAGGGTAAGGGAGAAAAGTCCTCTTTGATCCCTGTTTTGCATCAACAGCAGTTTCGTAATTACTGTGAAATGGAGCTCCCTCGGATGCCTCTTCCCAGAGTGAGGCGGCTGAGGAAAACAAGACGTGCGGCCCTGTTGGGAGGCCTGGCTGGTGTCTAGATTAGAGGGAGATCCTCTTAAAGGCATCACGCAGACATCACTCTCCCTCGCTGGAACATTTTCTCAGAGGAAGCCGCACTGATTTAGCTGGCATCGGAATAGCTGGGATCCACTGCGTCCAGCTAATCAACCGCAGGCTTGCAGGCACACGTGCACAAAAACCACATGCACACACATACCCCTCTAAATACAAACCCCTGTGAGCATTAGCCCCACCCAGAGCTAAAAAAGAACAATAGCTGGTCCTTAGTGTGTGTGTGTGTGTGTGTGTGTGTGTGTGTGTGTGTGTGTGTGTGTGTGTGTGTGTGTGTGTGTGTGTGTGTGTGTGTGTGTGTGTGTGTGTGTTATTAACTTAATTTGTGTTTGCCTGCTTGTGGGTTAACGCATGAATTATATGCTCCAATCTTATGTGACTAAGCTTAACAACCAGCTTTGCACTGATAAGAACACACAGTCACACACACAAACACAAGACACAAGTGGAAGTGTAACCACGACGTTGGTTGGAGTTACCCTAGTAACAGCATCCGTTGTCACACTCTGGCTGATAGACGCAGACCTTCAAAAGTACGTATGTGCGACATACGGTCGATGTATAATGGATCTTCTGCCCACACAAAGGAGTTGGCACTCAAGGCCTTTTGCAGTAGGAGGCTCGAACTGACACGCATAAAGGATACACACACACACACACACACACACACACAAACACACACACGCACACACACACACACACATGCACACACACACACACACACAGATACACGTGGAAGCCTTAAGTAGCCTCTTTCATAATAGTGATATATCTGGAAATTATCCTCGTGGAGCATCACACCCACACAACATAACACACAGTCCCACATCCATTAGCATTACACCACTGCTGTCAGTGCAACACACACAACAATAAATAAAAACAGACACACTCACAGAGAGACCTGTGCACAGTTTCTATTACCATGTATGCAACACTAGCTGCCCTAGTACCCTGAATTTTTAAACTCTCCCTCTGTCTCCCTCGCTTACTCACACACACATACTGTACGTGCAGGCACATAAACACGCAAAGTCACACACACGCACACACACACACACACACACACACACACACACACACGCACGCACGCACACACACACACACACACACACACACACACACACACGCACACACACACACACACACATACACACACACACACAAACACACAAGGCACCTGGGTCAAAGCCTCAGTTAACCAGGCGGCTTGTTAAAAATTAACGACACAGGGCATTCATCTGTCTGGGAGAGGGAGAGGACAATAGAAAGAATGTTAATCTTAATTCCTCTGGAATGGAGGCTTTACAGTGGAATGACACTATCAAGCGAGCAAAAAAAAATGAAAAAACATTAAAATTCTCACCCAAAGCCTATTAGAAATGTGAAATATTTATGAGTGTAATTTCTGAAATGTGATAATCCTCATTTCTTTTTCTAGCTTGTTATCAATTAAATAGAGGATTTCTTGAGGATTTTTTTTGAACAAATATGCGTTCAGCGGACTGTGAGCACTGAAACCCGATTATATATTGAACTGTATAAGAGATCACTAAACTGTATTTAAAAAATTAGGAAATTGGGACAAAATGGGGAAACACAGAAACAAGGAGGAAGAAAAGAAATAAGTTGTTTAATGGAGGAAAAACAACATTTTAACCCTTGTATTGTGTTGGACAGATTTGACCCGAATGTAGGTGTTTATCATCACTAAAAGGCTGGTTAACATACTTGTTTCAGTCTGAGGCCAGGTGACTCTGCCAAATAAGGGGTCATGAACTTCTTTACAGATTATTGACATCTTGATGTTTTTGTTTATGTCTATAAGCACTTTGCACCTCATTTTGATGCTTTGGCCAGTTTTGACCACAAAGGACAATAGAGTAGGTCTTTATGAACTAACAGCTAGTATAAATAATAGCCTCTCTCTTTCTCTCTCCTCTCACCACAAAGGTCCCACTCACCACTTACTTACTCAGTCACTCAGAGGCTTGTCAGAGGAGGAACATGAGCAGAATATTCTCAGTCAATGAAGTCCTCCTTCTAATCTTAGACAGTGATAATGACAGCGAAATAGAGGAGGAAGTGTCCGAAAATGAAGACAATGTTGAACATAATTCGGAGTACGAGGGATCATCCTCTGATAAAGAAGAAGAAGATGCACGCGTTGAAAGAGAGTCAAGCTTGGTCACAAGCCTCTGTGAAAGTCAGGGAAGGCTGTGAGTTGAAAACATCATCATGGGACCAGGGACTACACTTTACCAGATTTGCAGTTACCCCAGTTCATGACATCAAATCTGCCTTTGAACTGTTCATGCCGCAGTCTGCAGATTATTCTGGACAAAACCAACCCGGTGCTGTATATATTCATTAAAATGTGCTGTCTTGTTATTAAAAACAAATTAAATTATATTATTCATATTGGTGTTTTGATGTAAGTTACATTTGTCCTCTTTATGTCGAGGCCACTCGAGCTTGTTGTAATGAATGTTATTTTACCAAATCAGCCCCTCATCCAATTCAAGACAAACATTACATGTGTAAGATACTAAAAACATGGCTGCAAATAAAAAAAACATGCACATGTTGACCATCATGGCCATTCTGATGAATAATTAGTGCTTTGTAATGAAAAACAAGTCGTGTAATATCAAGGGAATCCTGTCCAATGTGGACAAAAAACTGTAATATCTGGTCAAGTTTGTAATGATAGTCAGTGACATGATGATCATGTAAAATGATTACTTTATGAGGAGGTTATCATATTTCACAATTTTGAGGTGAGTTTTAGAGCACCAGCCATTTCTGACAGAAAGAGTATTCATTGGTTAAACATTGAAATATAATACAAGGGTTAAGAGGCACTCGTTACATCAAATGGATGTTCTCTGGGTAATTTCCCAATTTGATGTCTGCACTGTAGCTCAGAGTCGGAAATGTAGAGAAACAATCTGAAGGAACGAAAAACAACTTCTCGATATCCACCATTACTCACTCTCTCTCTCTAACTCACACCATCGCACACACACACACACACACACACACACACACACACACACACACACACACACTAAGGACACAAACACCAAGTATCTAAACTTGCTTGAACTTGTCAGTACCAAACTAACAAATGCCACCTACACCCTGCGCTCGCTCGGATATATAAACACAAGCACCCCACTCACACCTATCTTCCACCCCTTCACCAATTAGTTCCACCAGATACATAACCATCCAGCAAACACACACACACACACACACACACACACACACACACACACACACACACACACACACACACACACACACACACACACACACACACACACACACGCACACACACACAAGCAGGTATCTCCACTTCTTCTGTCACCCACACTGCAAACACATCCCTGTGCTGCATATTCCCTACAAGCCTTTGTCTACCACCTTCTGTCCACAGAGCTGCAGCAGTGTTTTCACGTCTACTTTTCAGAAACGTGCTGTTTGGCCCTGACTCATTATCTACCTTTTTTTTTGCATATGCATTCAACAGTTGAGGCGAAGAGAGCCAGGCGGGTTATCTGCTCTGAAACAAAGCAAATTGGGGAAGGCAAACAGCGCACCATTGCTAAATAGTGGCTCTTACCTACCTTTGTTCTGCTAGCCCGGATCAAAAGGAAGCAGATGTTCACATGACTTTAGCCTTTTTGACTATTGCGCTGTTTGATCTCCTGATATCTGATACTAAAGCAGGCCACACGCCGGAGAGATAGAAAGCCAAACATAAACCTTTGGTTAAAGCATTTAAATCTAGGGATGGACTGAATGACTGCAGGGATCCGTGCCGGCGTGCTGCGATCTAACCGTCACATCACAGTGAACGAAGGACCAAAATCAATGGCTGCTGCCATGTTATGCACAGCTTCATAAAACCCACACATTAGTATAGACTGCAATTAAATGCCTGGATGTCTTGTTTACGCTGTCGGTGTGGAATGAATTGAATCAAATTCAGTTTCCAAGGGCTCCCATAAAGGTGTTATTGTGTTCGATTTGGATGACCATTTCGCTGCCTTCAAACGCTGCAAAGACACATGAAGCCCACTCGGCATTAGGCGAGGTCATGAGGCACAAGAACATCAATAATTCAGATCTCTTGGTTTTTTTTTTCTCTTTCTTTTTTTTAAACATGTGTGTGGTAGCTCAAGTAAAACCTCCTAGACCAACATGTTCATTTTCATACTTCAACCTCCTTTTATTTTCAACCAGGAAAAAAAAGACCAGGGTTCAACCCACCAAACTGAAATACAAAAAAATATAGGGACTCAAAAATCAACATATGACCACACTTTTACATATACAACCAGTGCTGAAATGACAGCATTGTGAGATGACAGGTTTGGATATGGCAACAAGGGGGGCTTCGGTAAGCCACTGCTTTGTTTATGCAACTGCTTGCAGCTACATGGACAAGTGGCTTCATGTTTGGATTTGGAATATGGTGAGTCCCAGCCTTTAGTCATGGTAAAGCTAAGTAAAAAAATATAATGGAGACTTGTTTTAACACCCTGGCTCTCAAACCCACCCACCCCTCCAGGTCTCACCGTGTGACATGCCGCAGCATCCCACTCTGCAGATGAGAGGTCCGAGCTCCATGATCCACAATAAAAAAAGAAAACGCAGGGCGAGTCGAGTGCGCGCTATGTGGGGCATTTAAAGGTACAAGGTGATTTTTTTCCCCCCAGTTGACAGAAACCGTGCGTCCCACTCGCACGAATTCTTCTGGAAGGGCGTGGTCTGTT
>NC_137189.1:12106782-12111782 GCF_960531495.2 Zeus faber
TGTCAGAACACACAATGCATTGCAGCTTGGTGTGAATGGATCTGCGTAGCCGCAGACCAGTCAAAGTGCCCATGTCCCTGTCCACTGCTGAAAGCCCCTACAATGGGCATGTGAGCATCAGAACTGGACCATGGAGCAATGAAAGAAGATGGCCTGGTCTGATGAATCACATTCTATTTGATTTTGATCTACACACCATTGTATGGGTCAGCTTTGCCAAGAGGGGGAGCTGTCTAGGAGACTATATAGCAAATCAGCCGCACTCCCGGCAGACACACCGTCATCAGCTATCCATATGGCCGGTGTTGGCATGTAAATTCTCTTTTTGCCTCCTTGATATCGGTTTGTATTCTACTGAGACAGAGACTATTGTGACTTAAATGAAAACAGGCATGTGTTGTACTCCTTTGTTAACATTCTCACAGCGGCTCGCTATCTGCTTCTTCCTGGAAGCTTCGCTACGGAGCCTCTTCTTCCATGTGAGAGGATGCAACAGCTAGGCCCACAAAGCTGAGGGTGATACAATTGGGTTTTTCTTTATCTCTTTAGAGATATACAAATATACATATGATAATATGTATACATTAAAAAAATGTAAGCTGACAAGAGCCTCTGCATCTGAGAGGGCGAATGCTACCCTAGGCTACCCCACCCTCGCGTATTCCTGCAGTACACTGTTTGAATCCGTGGTGTTGAATTTATGGACATTTTACAGCATGGTTCGGCCTATGATGACATCCCGCCAAGCCGAGGCCCCAATCGGCCAGAGTGCGGCCTTTTGGGTGAGAACCTCAAGCAGAGCAAAGGCCGCTGAGGGGGAGGCGTGCCAGGAAACGTAGACACGAGGAGGTTCACCTGCAGCAGCTGGATTTACAAATGCAGTCGATGCAGGAGACCTTACTGGGGCTTGTGGCAGCCCAGCAGGGTCCCCCTATGCCCCAAGACACTTGAGAGCCTGTGGCCAGGTGCCCTCTTCGTCACCCTTATGAGCTGTCCATTGCAGCATCAGATAACTTGGACGGGTTTCCTGACCCTCACTCAGACTCTGAGGGGCATTCAGAGTCTGATCCGGAGGATTCTTCTTCCCAAGCGTCTGAACCCCCACCCATAGATTTTTCAGATTGAGGTGTGATTGCCAGGGCAGCTGAGTGTGCTCCCCTGCCTCCTCCAGCCTCGATGCCTGTGCCTTCAATGTTCTATCGGGTCTCACAGAGTTGCCGACCTGTTAGGTTGCTGGTGCTTCAAGACTTCATGACCGAATTACAGTCGTCTTGGAAGTCACCTAACTCCTCCACCCTCCCCAGGACTCAGCTGGACAATCTTGCTGATGTGGCAGCCTATGGAGTTTTCACCGCCCCTCAGGTTAGGTCTACTTTTGCTGCAGAGATGCTTCGAGTGGTTGAAGTGTTGCTTTAGGGGACAAGTGCTTATGCGCAGGCCCAGGGGCGGACCATGGCTTCTCTGGTCCAGGCATGCCATCAGGTGTGGCTTTACTAGTCCAATCTGTGGTGCATTGCTGGGAGATGCCCCTTCGGTTTGTCAGCTCATCCAGCTCCTCTGTCTGAGTGCCTCGCCGTTCCTTTTGTTCCTTTTCTCCAGGTGCACTGGGTAGCCCCCCACTGATGCGCCCAGTGGTCGGCCCCATCGGTGACATTTGCTAGCCTCTGGCGCATTGCTTTACAGCTCAGCATCCCCATCAGTGGCGCCAGTGTACCCGGTGCCCTTGGGGGCTCAGGGTAAAGATTGCAATTCAAATCCAAGCCCCCCCCCAGTTTGGGGGCATCATTCCACCTTACTGAGAGGCAAAACAGGCTCTCAAACCCTTTCAATAGAGGTCAGATGCCTTTTGGAAAAGGGATGAATAACAACCCTGCCCTTGGTGGCAGCTGGACAGGGTTTTTATTCTACCTATTTACTTGAAGAAGGACTGCGGCTTCCTCCCTATTCTAAATCTCAAGGTATTCAACCATTCCTTGAAATGCCTGCCTTTTGGGACGCTCTGCCTGTCCCGTCTGCTTCCATCTATAAGGGACGGTAACTGGTTTACCACTTTACTTGCTGCCGAACATATCCCACCACTTGACAGGTGCCACTGTAACGAGATGATCAATGTTATTCAACTCAACTGTTCAGTGGTAATACTGTTGTGGCCGATCGGTGTACATATGGGTATAACATAGAATATGGTATGCAATGGATTGTATTGTATGGATGGTCTGGTAGTGTATGGTTTACTCTGGTATGGATGGTAGGGTAGGGCAGGGCACGGTAAGGTAGGGTATAGTAAGGATGGCAGAGCAAGGCAGGGCAGTGTAGGGTAGGGTATGGCAGAGTAGTGTCGGGTATGGCATGGTAGGGTATTGTATGGCATGGTAAGGGTATGCTATGGATGCTTTGGTAGGTCCCTGGACACATAGCCTTGTTAATAACAATGTCAATATAAATATTGCCTCAATTGAAATAATGTGTTTGTGTCCTTCCCTCTCTTTCCTCTGTTATGCCACCCCCTCTCTCAATCTGCATAACAGCAGAAGACTGTAGTCCAGAATTATGGCAAAAATATCCAGATAAATGACAATAAGCTTAGTGGAATCCAAACAGTCTGTCACAACATGTTTGCCATGCAGTAAACACTTTGCCTTTGCCAACATGTCACAGTTTCAGCTTTCAGCGTCTCCAAGTCATTTGCTCATTTCCAAAGGGAAGGTGATTTGCAGAGCTAGCATATAGATTATCTTGGCTCGGAGCTAAAAGTGAAAAAATGCTTATTTTGGGAGTGGGGGGGTGTTTGGTTTGCCGTTTTTGGAATGTACTTCCGCAGACAGAGGCCGGTTGCTTGTTTAAAGATATTTTTCCCAGGGAAAAGGATAGCTTTAAATGGAATATTCAGAATTGTGCAAACATTTAGAAACTTAAGGATGCTGGTTCACATCCAGGCAGCCACATATGGCACCAATCTGTCTCAGGACGACTTGGAATTCAGTGGGGGGAGGAAAGGAATATTTTGGTCACGAAACCTTCTTTTTGCCAATGTGGAGGATTGGATTGGCAAAGAGGCAGCAAAGCATTTATTTCAGGCTCTTTTCCTCCCAGCTTCCCCTCACCATCTACAGCCCCTTCCTGCATTGCAAACTCCATGGAATGACTTCTCATTCATTTGGCCTCATTTTTTCAATGATTTCCAAATATAAATATTTGTTTTTTATTATAAAACTCTAGTTTTAATGAGATTATTACATTTTCGATTTGGGAGTTGGAAATAAGATGGAGAAGTGTTCAAAGTCAATTATCGGAAAATATATAACAATATATAATATTATTATATTATTATTATAATATTATAATAACTACTTACATAATGATGTCTTTTGGTAAGACTTCTTTATAAAATAAAACATACATTCCTTACAGTGAGATTACACTTGCATCGTTACATGCCAAACCGCTCTCTGATTTATCTGAAAACATCTTTATTCTTTTGCTTGTGTGTGTGTGTGTGTGTGTGTGTGTGTGTGTGTGTGTGTGTGTGTGTGTGTGTGTGTGTGTGTGTGTGTGTGTGTGTGTGCGAGCATGTGTGTGTGTGTGTGTGTGTGTGTGTGTGTGTGTGTGTGTGTGTGTGTGTGTGTGTGTGTCTATGTGTGTGTGTGTGTGTGAGCATGTGTGTGTGTGTGTGTGCGAGCCTGTGTGTGCATGCGTGCAGGTGTGTATGTGCGTGCGCCGTGTTCAAGCTCCTCCATCCATCTTCCATTGAGAAGCAGCTGTGATTCTTTTCGGCTTCTGTCATGTCTTATCAGTGTTCCTCAGCCTGTAGACTCTGAGTCATTCAGGGCGTCGCGTCCCTGGCCCCCGTCATCCACAGTGGCGACGTGCCGCTGACCGATAACTTTCAACTTTTTCCCTCCTTCGGTCTTCTGTTGACGGGCCCTAAACGTGTTTTTTTTCTTTTGTTGCTTGTTTTTTAAAAGGAATCAAACGTGAGTGTGTTTTTCTTTTGACCCCAAATGTACCGAGCTGTGGGTTCCGAGGTGTTGAACTCTATCCCTTCTGTGTTCACGGGATTGAGCGGAGCCGTGGTTCTTGTGGTTCTGGATAGGGATTTTAAAAGTTTTGAGCGTCCAACGTGTTGTCTGTGCTGACTGTCTGTGCCGCGCCGCTTCACTGAGCTCAGCAGCAAAATTCAGGAACACAATCTGCGAAGACGACGGGTTTTATTAATGGCTGCTTCTGTAACCTTTGGTCCCTGTGCTTTCACCTCATAAATATTTCCCTTCCTTCCTTCCTACCCTCTTTCTTCCCTACCTTCCTTCAATCTTCCACACTTTCCTTTCTTCCCTCCTTACTTCCTTCCCTCCTGCCTTCCTTCTTTCTTTCTATCGATCTTTCTTTCCTTCCTTCCTTCCTTCCTTACCTTCCTTCCCTCCCTCCTTGCTTCCCTCTTTCTTTTGTTCCTTCCTTCTTTCCTCCGTTCTTTTGTCCTACCTTCCCTCCTTCCTTCTTACTTTCCTACCTTCCTTCCTTTCTTCCTCCCCTCCTTCCTTCCTCCCTTCTTACCTCCGTCTGTACCCCCCCCTTTCTTCCTTCATCCTTCCTCCATCCCTCCCTCCATCCCTTCTTCCTCACCCCACCCCAACACCCCCACTCCCCCCCCCTCGCTCCCTCTCCCTCTCTCCATTGGTATGCAGGATGTTGCAGTCTGGTGTTTGCAGGGATGGATAAAGTGGTAATCAGTGCCAGTGAAGCTGCTCTTGTCCCAGAGCACAAATGTGCCAACATCAGCAACACCGCCGGACCCTATTTGTGGTGTGTGTGTGTGTGTGTGTGTGTGTGTGTGTGTGTGTGTGTGTGTGTGTGTGTGTGTGTGTGTGTGTGTGTGTGTGTGTGTGTGTGTGTGTGTGTGTGTGTGTGTGTGTGTGTGTGCGTGTGTGTGTGTGTGTGTGTATGTGTGTGTTTCTGCACAGGTCAGACAGAGGTCAGTGTCTTTGACATGAATGTTATGGTAC
>NC_137189.1:12119282-12124282 GCF_960531495.2 Zeus faber
CTCCCTCTCCACCCCTTTACTCCTCCCATCTCTTTTTCTTGTTATTATTTTATGACTCCCTTCATTACTCCCTCTGTACCTTCCTCCTCCTCGGGTATCGTATTATTTTTCCCAACGCGATACGATACGAACGTGTGTCCCAGATAGTTTTATGCGATCTATCTATCTATCCGTGTCTTATTAAATTACCGCACATCCGCCTTTGTTTGCTATATATATACATACATATATATATATATATATATATGTGTGTGTGTGTGTGTGTGTGTGTGTGTGTGTGTGTGTGTGTGGGTGTGTGTGTGTGAATGTGTCTTTTGACTTGTACCTGTGTGCCTATGTGTTGGTTTGTATTGGGTGCCCTAGGAGAGTGGTTAATAGGTGTTTGTCTGGTGGTGAGATTTGACAAAAAGAGTTTATGAGTGCGAAGCGTCTAATTAAATGCTGTGTTTACAAGCAGTTTGTATCTATTTGGGAGGTGATTATGGCGTAATTTCTGCTATAGCATGCTTATTCTGGGATTGGTTTCAAATTCCCATGGAACATGGAAATGGCATGATGGATCTGAAGTGACAATTTTATTATTCTTTCGTTTTTCTTTATTCTACTCAGCTTGAAATAATAAGTCTATATAAAAACAACTTTATATAGGTTTATACATTATAGTTTCAAACAGATAGCTAGGTAGCTATCTAGAGATAGATAGGTAGTAGTAGTTAAAGCTACATGCATTGTTTTAAAAAGCAAGTTGCACAATGCCGCTTCTAATTCAAGATTCAAGATTCAAGATTCAAGATTTTTATTTGTCACATACATATACATACTTCCATACATATATGCAGTGAAATGTAATGCAACGCACCCGGTGATAGCACACAAGAAGTCCTAGGAAAAAGTACTAAAATAAAATAAAATAAAAAGTAGAAAATTACTTTCTAATAGACCGACTAACTGACTCCTAAAACGTAATACAGTAAGTGGAATACTTATAGAATAAGATTCAAGATTCAAGATTCAAGATTTTTATTTGTCACATACATATACATACTTCCATACATATATGCAGTGAAATGTAATTCTAATTCTAAAAAATATATAGAATAAAATACAATAAAAAATAAATTGAAATAAAATGGAATAGGTTGAAGGAATATGGCTATGTATATACAGATATGTGCATTTAAAGTGGCATGTGAATTAAAGTGGCATGTGAATGTGAATAGTGTGAGGTAGTGTTTGGGATAATACAGCACAGTATACAACAGTACGGCGCAGCAATACGGCATCACGAACAACCCTGAACAGTGATACAGTATGCGGTACAGTATGCTACATACAGTACAGTAGGTAGTGGAGCCTAGTGCATGGCTCAGTTAGGACCCCTGATGAGGTCAGCGTTGACAGTTCTGATGGCTTGAGGGAAGAAACTCCGTCTCAGTCTCTCTGTTCTCGCTGCGTGACTGCGGAGGCGCTTGCCTGACCGCAGCAGCTGAAACAGTCCGTTGTTGGGGTGATGAGGATCCTTCATGATCCTACGGGCTCTGCTACTACACCTCCTGGTGTATAACTCCTGCAAGGGGGGGAGGGTAGTTCCAGTGGTACGTTCAGCTGAACGCACCACCCTCTGCAGGGCCCGCCTGTCCTGGGCAGTACAGTTCCCAAACCAGGCAGTGATGTTGCCTGTCAGGATGCTCTCCACTGCTCCAGAATAGAAGGACTTGAGGATCCTCACCGAGACCCGGAATTTCCTCAGCTGCCTGAGGTGGTAGAGACGCTGCCTCGCCTTTCTCACCAGAGTGTCTGTGTGAACAGTCCATGTTAAGTCCTCAGTGATGTGGACTCCCAGATATCTGAAGCTGCTCACCCTATCGACAGAAGTCCCATTAATCCACAACGGCGCGTGCGTCCTCGATTGTGATCCACGCCTAAAGTCCACAATCAGCTCCTTGGTTTTGCTGACGTTCAGGTGGAGGCTGTTGTCCTGGCACCAGAGTGACAGGTCAGCCACCTCCTCGCGGTAGGCCTTCTCATCGCAGTCGGTGATCAGGCCCACGACCACGGTGTCGTCAGCAAACTTGATGATGGTGTTGGAGCTGGACCTGGCCACACAGTCATGTGTGTACAGGGAGTACAGTAGGGGGCTGAGGACGCAGCCCTGGGGGGATCCTGTATTCAGGGTGAGGGAGCTTGACATGTACTTCCCCACCTTGACCACCTGGGGGCGGCCTGTGAGGAAGTCCAGGATCCAGGTGCACAGCGGAGCATTCAATCCTAGCTCCAACAACTTGACAGCCAGTCTGGTGGGGACTATGGTGTTGAAAGCTGAACTATAATCAATGAACAGCATTCTCACATAGGCCCCCTTCTGGCCATCCAGGTGCGTGAGCGTGGTGTGCAGTACCTGAGAGACCGCGTCATCCGTGGATCTGTTCTGCCGGTACGCGAACTGCAACGGGTCCAAGGTGCGGGGGAGGGAGGCGCAGATGTAATCCTTAATCAGCCTCTCGAAACACTTCATGACCACCGAGGTGAGGGCCACCGGACGGTAGTCATTCAGGCAGGTTGGAGAGGCGATCTTCGGGACAGGAACGACGGTGGACCTCTTGAAGCAGGATGGGACCACTGATTCAGCCAGGGAGATGTTGAATATTGTGGTGAACACCGGAGCTAGCTGGTTAGCACAGGTCTTCAGTACTCGCCCAGATATGCCGTCTGGACCCGCAGCTTTCCTGGTGTTCACCCGCATCAAAGCCCTCCTGACCTCGTGCACGGACACTGAGAGTGCGCGCTCGTCCCCAGCGGTGTAACTCCAATTAGCCGGCGAGCTAGCGGTGCTGCTGCCAGACTCGAACCGCGCATAAAAGGAGTTCAGTTGGTCGGCCAGGGAGGCGTCCACACTCGTGGCTGGGGAGGAGCTGCTCTTGTAGTTAGTTATTGTTCGCAGCCCCTCCCACAAGCGTCTTGTGTCCCCCCGCTCCATCTGCAGCTCCACGGTGTCTCTGTACGTCCGTTTAGCGTCCCTCACCGCCCTCCGCAGATTGTACGACGCCGCTTTGTAGTTGTCCATGTTGCCAGATACAAGTCCGTCGTTGTAAGCGGCCGTGCGAGCATTCAGAGCGCAGCGGATGGATTTATCAACCCATGGTTTCTGGTTTGGAAATATCCGAACTTTCACCGTAGGAACGATTTCATCCGCGAGCGTAGCCACAAAACTCACTACAACCTCCGTAAACTCGCTGACGTCACTTGAACTCGCTCGGAACATGTCCCAGTCTACGTCAGTCAGAGCGTCCTGAAGCGCAGCCTCTGATTGGTCCGTCCACCGCTTCACTTCCCTCGTCATCACCAGATCCCGCGCGATCAGAGGCCTGTAAACAGGAAGCAGCGAGATCGCGGCGTGATCTGATTTCCCGAAAGCAGGAAGCGACACGGGCTTGTATCCGTTCTTGTAAGGAGTGTAACAATGGTCCAGAGTTCTGTCTCCCCTGGTGGCACACGTGATGTGTTGGTGGAAATTCGGCAGAACTTTTTTCAGGTTGGCCCTGTTAAAGTCCCCAGTCACCACCACAGCCGCGTCGGGATGTCTGTTCTGAAATCCGCACAACACATCGTACAGAACCGACAGAGCTGCGTCGGTGTCCGCTTGCGGTGGGATATAAACGGCTGTAATGATGACCGTGCTGAATTCCCGGGGGAGATAAAATGGACGGCATAGTATGGTCAGCTGTTCCAGGTTCGGCGAGCAGGAGTGGGAGAGGAATTTGGTGTTGTTGGCGTTACACCAGCGGTTGTTTACCATTAGGCAGACGCCTCCACCTTTGGATTTCCCCGACTCTCCCGTTCTGTCGCCGCGGAACACGGAGAAGGCCTCGGCTGGACGTATGGCTTCATCCGGCACCAGTGGGGTCAGCCATGTTTCCGTCAGGCAGAGGACGCAACAGTTCCTCGTGTCACGCTGGAATTGAATCCTCGCTCGAAGTTCATCCATCTTGTTCTCCAGGGACTGGACGTTAGCAAGAAGGATGCTTGGCAGAGGTGGACGGTAAGGTTGCGTCCTCATTCTGACCCGAATGCCGCCTCGTTTACCTCGGTGCTTCCTCCGTGGGCCGGCTCGTGGAACAGCGACTCCATTTCTGTTGTAGTTGTTGTTGCGAGTGTTCCCGCGTAGGATTTCCGCCGGCCACTCTGCTCCCACGGATAAAAAGTCCCAAAGTTGTTCGTTTAGGGAAATTTTTATATCCATGAGTGCATCGCGGCCGTATGAGTTAATTGTTGATGTTTTTCTGGCGAACATTGTGATAAAAAAAGGAAAAAAATACTAAAGAGTAAGAAAGAAACCGGAGCGCCGGCGCAGGCGACCGCTAGGGGCGGCGCCACTATCGCCAAGAATCGGTCAGAATTGGTCAGAATCGTCAGAAAATGTATTTTTTAATTTCCAGTTTTTCATTCTTTTATTTTTTGAATTTATTTCTAATTGTGTTATTTATTTATATCTATATTTAATTCATATTTTTCGTTGATCTATTACATTTTTCTATGCCTCAATTTTTTTTGACTCTTTTGACCAGGTTGACTTTCCCCCATTTCCCCATTTCAACACTGTGATGCGCTGCAGCGGACCAAGGGGCGTGGTTAAGCCGTGGCCGGAGACACCAGCATGGCTTCCTTCCCTTGGCGGCGCACCTGTCCCAAATCGGCCAAATTAGTTCCCAAATGGCGCTGATTGGTCTGATTCGAGGCAGGAATGTTTCTTCATTGTTGGGCTAGAGAGCCGACCAGGAGCCCTGCAGCAGCGGCAGGAGGGCGAGAGCGAGAGCCTGACATTCCTCCTGCGCCCCGATTAATTCATGTCCTAGCATTGTTTTTTGTTTTGGCCCGCGAGCCCCTAGGTTCAGGATTCAAGAAAGCCTACATGTCTTCTCCTTGCCACCCTGAGAAGTGGCCCCCTCGGCCACATTCACTTTAATGACCAACAACCTGGAAAACGAATCCTTTGAAAATAA
>NC_137189.1:12129282-12134282 GCF_960531495.2 Zeus faber
AATTAATCTCAGTTCAATAACATCTTTGCTACATCTTCTCTGTATTTAGAGTGGTTAAAAGAGTGCTTTGATCTGGCGTGAAATCCAAATCAACTCGACACTGGATAGATGAAGCATCTCATCTACAAGTGAAATGATGAAATAAAGACGGAGCGTGAGACAATGGTGCAAAGGATGAGAGATGTACAGAAAAATTATGAAAAAGAATGAGGTTGGGAGGAAGCGTGACAGATGAAACATGATGTACAGATTGACGGAAAGAGGAGGCAGCCTTGTCATATCGGCAGTGTCTTCACTTTCATCCATTGTCTCACTGTGCGTAATATTTTGGCATGACATACAGTTTATTAGGCACATATATCAAGTATAATTATATATATATATATATATATATATATATATATATATATATATATATATATATATATATATATATATATATATGCACACTCACATATGTTTGCATAGTTATTGGTCCTTGACAAAATCCAGAGATGGTTAGCAACATTCAATTATAAAAATATGTGAATAAAGTCCACTTAACTCACTCAACAATGGATATGCTATACTGTATACTGTATATGGCTATGCTATTCTTAAAAGTCTGTAAAAAAGAAAAAGCCTATGAAAACAATTTATAAATCTGTCATTCAGCAAATCTGTTTGGTTTAAAGTGCCCGTCAATCAAAGCACTAGCTCAGACTGAGTGTCAGAGACGTTGGATGGTCCAATTACGGTCATGAGCTGCCTCTTGTTGAACGCTTTTGTCTTCACATCTTCGTGGAGACCTCTGCAATTTACGCTTGACCTCAAATGGCATACACAAAGTCCTCTTTTTGGAGGAGACTGGTATTGTCCATCTCAACCTAGTGCTGCGCTTGGTAACACATAGAGCTCAAGACAAGTTGAAGCCTCGAGTTTGGGTTCACACTTGCCGCCATCTGCTTAGGTGGATGGCACCAGTACTATCTAAATTTGATCAGTGAGGAGGAGTCTTGGTGTGCTGAGGTGGAAAGAGTAAAACCACCAGACAGTCAGAGAAAGGAGGAAACACGCCAAACTTGCTTGAAAAGAATGAGGGTCCTGTCAATCAAGGTAATCCCGCTCCCAAATATAGCCCTCTCTAAGCTTCGATATCGTCTTCATGGATCAATCATTTTCAAAATCACAAACAAAACACTCATTAACACAGGGTTGTAATGGTTGCAGTTTGGTTTTAGCACTATGCTCAACTCTCAAACCACTGAACTTTGACCCTGTTTGCAATTGACCTTTCAATGTGGACCAATGATGTATCGTAAGTTATAAAACTGATAGAAATGGAGGAAAACGCTTATTTTATGCCTCTCCTGAGTTCCCAGAACCCTCCAACACAGCAATAAAATCATGTCACGACCTTGTAGTAAGCCATTGTCTTTACTCTCCCACGCTGTAATTCCAAACCTGTGAGATGTGTAGGACACTGCGGTGTGCTGACACTGGTCATGTGTAGGCGACCTAATGGAGCGATGGAAATGGAGAGAGAGGGAAGAGGAGATGAGGCAGGCAGAGGTCAAGAACACCAGAGAGAGATGTTCAAGAAGTTCCATTCTGCGAGAAGATTAAAATAAAACAGAGGGAGGGGAAGTGGCTGAGAGAAGGAGAGGAGGAATAATGAGTAAGCTTTAGATCTCCATCAAGACAATAATGGTATCAACATGCAATTAAAACAGTTCAACTGTTTATAATGTAGACTAAAACAAAAGAAGACATACTCGTGGAACCAATAGCTGATAATAATAAAATCTGTTGTTTCAAAAATGTAAAAAGTAAGGACGGTCCGATGCTGCTTTGAGGCTTATTAACGCCATAGCACAGCAATAAGTGGACCATTAACAAGCTGTGTGAGACAAAGCAACAGTTTTTCGGCAGCTTCGCCATTCAGGTAGAATCCATTTCTTAGCTTTCTCAGGGGACCACCAGTTGTTTTCTAATCTGGTTGGAGGGACAGTCTGAGGATCCCAGAGGCTTAAAAGCACTGATATGTATAATGGACCTAAAGCACATAAAGTCTTATGGGTCATGAGGAGAATTTGTCATTTTCTATCTTCTCTGCATTCTCTCTCTCTCTCTCTCTCCCTCACTCTCTCTCTCGCTCTCTCTCTCTCCCTCCCTCTATCTCTATGGACTCCGCTCGCGTGTGGAATGGACTACAAACCATCACAGACCTTAAAATCAAGCCCCCTCTCAGAGCCCCTTCTAGGAGAGTAGATACCTCCCTTGCTGATGAACTGAACGTCCTTTATGCATGCTACGTGGCTAGCGGTACTAACAACAGCCCCCTGGCCAAGGAAGAACACTGCCCTCAGCAGGAACCTCCCTTCTCTGATCACAGAGGTCCTTGAAGAAGTTCCTAAGCAGGGCAAAAAACGGGAAAGCTGCCAGATGCACCGGCATCTCTGGCCAGCTCCTGAAATTCTGACGACGCCATCTCCAACCCCCTGCACACCACCTTGACCCATCTGGATGGGGAGAGGCGGCTTATGTGAAAATGCTGTTCATTGACTACAGTTCAGCATTCATCACCATAGTCCCCTTCACCCTGGCCCCAAAGATGAGGACCCTAGGAGCCCACTAATCCTCAAAGACACCGACAGCTCCACCTCCATCATCAAATTTGCGGGCGACACAGTGGTGGAAGGCCAGATCACCCACAAAAACGAAAAGGCCTACCTGAACAAGGTAGATGACCTGGCACAGTGGTGTCAGTCCAACTACAGCAGGTCAGCAGATACAGAATGCTAAATATCAACAGATAACCTGTAAAGAGGGTCTGCAGCTTCAAATACCTCATGTTCACATCGCTGAGGCCCTCACCTGCACTCTTCACACCCAGCAAACACACAAAAAATTCGGACAGAGGCTCTACTTCCTCCAACAGCTGTGGAAATTCAAGGACGTCCTAAAGACCTTCTACTCCGTGGCTGTGGAGAGTGTCCTGACAGGCAGCATCAGCGCCTGGTACAGGAACTGCTCCGCCTGTGACCACGGCACACTGTAGAGAGTGGTACATTCAGCTGAACACACCACCAGAACACCCTCCCACCCTGCAGAACACCTACACAAGGAGGGTGAGGGTGAGGGTGAGAGCTGAAAACCTAATGACACACCTCACACCCCAGCAATGGACTGTTTAGTCTGCTGAGGACAGGCAGACGCCTCTGCAGTCACATGGCCCAAACCGAAAGACTGAAGAGCAGTTTCTATCCTCAGGCCATCCAGATGCTCAACACTCATTATAACAATAATTACTTTCACTTGCACACCATGCACTTTTACTATAAATACTGTATTACTGGGATTGGATTCTGGTAACTGGATTTTTATGTATATACATATTTTACCTAACCTTCACCTCTGTGCATGTGACAAATAAAGAACCTTACGTTACCTTAACTCTGTCTCACCCAGGTTCCCTTCTTCTGCAGTGAAAGATCATGTGCAGTCTGGATGCTGGTCATGCCACGGGTGCCTGATGCTCATCTTACTGAAGCGGTATGTTAAACACACATGTGCGTTTATGTGGCATGCGCATATGTGTGTGTGTGTGTGTGTGTGTGTGTGTGTGTGTGTGTGTGTGTGTGTGTGTGCGCGCGTGTGTGTGTGTGTGTTTGTACGGGTTCCCAGAATGGATCCACGCACATCAGTGAGTTAGTTTATATCTATATTTTATATGTTACGAATGTGCTGTATATGTCTACTGTGATTTACTAATCCAACTAGATGCCGAATAACTTTACAGTTGACGTGAGAGTCTCACGTCATGGGAAAATCACTGTCCATGTCAGCCATTCAATCATAGCCTTTGTTTTCCCACATTGACCATTGAACATAAGGCATTTAGGTGTTTTTTGCATGTGTTGTATAGTCAGTGAGAGGGATTGGCCTGCCGTTGCCGACCCTGTCTCTCTTGTATCTCTCTTCTGTCTCTCAGTGTCATAATTGAACACAACCTTCTACCGTCTCTCACAGTCTCATCTTTGGCTTCAACGCCATTTACATCTTGACATCTCCCGCATTTTTGTGAGAGGTGTCGTCCATTCTAGCATCAGAGGCACAAAGGCAAAAAAGTACCTTCATCTGTGAGGAAATTAATATTCTCCTACATGTTAACTCATTGTGGATCTGTGTGTGTCTGACCTTTCGGGAACGCAGACGCCAGATGAATAGCTCATTAGCGCGGTCGATGGTCGAATTCTCCGGCGCCGGACCGCGTCCTCTCCAAAGAGACCAATTAGGATTGATCATCAGCTCATATTAGCATCATTATGCCACGATGTGGTGCACTTGCTTAATGAGAAGCCATTGCTGTGTCACCGGAGAGGTGGCAGGATTGGTGTGAGAGACGGGGGAGGGTGTTGTGTGGTCAGAACACTGTCTTCCTCCTGCAATGCATCATGGTCATATCCCAGAAGATGGTGACATTGGCACTAACACATGGTTATACAGAAATATACTGGTATATGTGTAAAAAAAACAACTCAGGGATGCACATTTTCATGGGTCAGTTTGTATGACAGCAAGGGAAAGAGCATTTTTAATTGAAATGTTTAATTAGAATTAATATTTAAAATCCTCCAAGCAGTGCAAAATACACCCGATGCCTTGCTTGGGCAATCCTGTTAGCTTGCCAGTAGTTAAATATAAAGAATGTGTCAAGTAGAAAAAAGAAAAAACAGGACTTTGAGCACTTTGATCCGTCTTCTCAAGTGTTCCGGTGACGGGTCCGAGTGGCACGGCTTATCCCCGCATTCCAGAGCAGCCTTATTTTTGGGTGGGTGGGTGGTGGTGATGGGGGGCGGGGTGATCGGCTTTTGCCGTACCAAGACTCGGAGTAGAGAAAAAAAAAAAGGAGGAAAGACCTTTTTCCCCCCTCGTCCTTGCACCATTGTTCCCTTCTACTCTTTGTTCCTTTGTTCCTCTAATAGTGTGCTCTCATGAAGCTTTTCACTTCCTTTGAC
>NC_137189.1:12139282-12144282 GCF_960531495.2 Zeus faber
GATGACCACGGTTTTGTCATTTCCTTGCAGCTCTAAATTAAGCTGGTCAATTATGTTGGTCAGATCGGTTAAAATAAAAAAAATAAAAACTGAATGGCGTGCGATATACCCGCACTACCTCTGGGCCCCCCTGATCTAGAACTTTTTGTCCAAACTCAAAGAGCACGCCGGCAGCACTTCATAACCTCTCAAACAGCCTGAAATGGTTCTATGGACCACATAACAAATTGGGGGGGGGGGGGGATAGTTTTGTTGAATTCCACTGTGAGTGAATCTCCAAAGAGTTGGCAAAAGATGCTATGGCAAAATGCACATCGATGCGTTTCTGCATCGATTGTTTTTACAAATGTTCTAAAAAGGACGTCATGAGATTATCACCATAGGAGCAGAAACTTTAGTGAGTGAGAGTTTGTGTGTGTGTGTGTGTGTGCGTGCGTGCGTGCGTGCGCGTGTGTGTGTGTGTGTGCGCTTCAAAAACACAGTAAAGTATTGTTATGCAGGAGGTTCAGCCGTTCTTATCTTCAGCCCCAGCAGCGGGACAGAGGGATGGGGGATGGGGGGTGGATGAGTAAGAAAAATGTGACTTATTTTGAGATTGTGTCGAGGTTAACACTGCTTTATATCACAGTGTTAAAAATGAACAGAGGAGGGATGGACTGGGTGTATTTCAATACATTTCTCATCTTCTCCTCTGTTCATATTCTACCTCTGACATTCTGACTTTTGTTTCTTTCCGCCTTCCCTTCACTCTCCCTCTCTGATGCTCTCATTCTGTCTGCACATAACTGGTCCAAGCTCCCTTTTTTTTTTTCCTTCCCGTTCTAGAGCCCCATTCTGCTTTCTGCTCATTCCCCCTTGACTCTCTCTCCCCCCTGACCCTCTCTCTCTCTCTATCTCCCTCCACCTCTCTCTCTTTCTACAGTCCAGTTCAGTAACTTGGTCCAGGACTTCAACCATCTGCCTTTGATGGTCTCTGCTGTACTGACCAAACACTGGAAGTGGGGCCATTTTGACCTACTTCTACACAATACCCCTAGCGGTCCCCCCGCCCCAACACACACACACACACACACACACACACACACACACACACACACACACACACACACACACACACACACACACACACACACACACATACACACACATCCTTTTATTAATGCTGGTCTCTTTGCAAATGCAGTCAAGTTGGAGAAAGGAAACACTCATGGGGAAGACAGCATTCCCCTGTGCCTCTGTGCCTCAGAGGTAACCTATTTAAAAGAAGCCTGGGAAGACAGAGAGCTACAAAGCTAGGTACAGAGAGAGCGAGAGAGAGAGAGAGAGAGAGAGAGAGAGAGAGGAAAAACAGAAATCGTGGGACTGAATATCAATTACAGTTTGTTAGGCCAAAACTGTGCACAGTCAATGCAGCGGCTGCACGGTAACAGGGCGGCGCGTGCTTCGCTATCGACGCCCCGTTCCCCCGTAGGTCCAGTTCCAGAGAGCGGCCGGTGTGGAATTCTCTCAGATTTACACCGACGTCAATACCGCCGCATAAATCATTTTTACTGACCGGCCGGCATACTTAGAGGAAGATGGAGAACAGAAGGAATGTGACCTCACAACAAGAAAGAAGGTTTGCCTTTGTGCTGCCGAACAGCGGCGATCCGTAAGATTATCCAAGTTTGGTGGATTTTTTTTGAATGTTCATCCCTGTTGAAAGTTAACTGACTACAAATAGCTACACGGCTTTGGCAAATTCACCTTGAGCGCCTTTCACTTCTTGCATATGCTTGATCTTTGTATTCTTGCTTGGAGTGGCGGACCTCGTCACCAACCCTGGAAACAGCATAATACAGGAGCACACGCTTAACCTGAATACATGAACTCACTGTTTCTTATAAAGCTAAATAGACAGCTAAACAGCTAAATAAAGTATCTAACATGAGACTCTTTAACAAAATAATCTAACATATTACCACTTTAACCTTCCCATATCATTTGATTAAAGTCAGTTGTGTCATCTGAAGGTTCCTGATAGAGTTTGAAAGGATGTATATCTATTTCTATAGATAGTTGAGTATAGATAGGTAGTACAAAAAGTGCAACTCCCATTTGAGTGGCTTAGCTGCTTAGCTGGCAGGGAGAGAAAGTCTCTGCATAATAATTAAAAGAATATATAATAATTCTCATGATTTTTTTCTGTTTTTGAAAAAAAGAACCTTATTAACATGTTAAATAGACTTTCCGGAATTATATGAGATTTTTTTTTTTGTTAAAAGCTATGGGACTTTTAAATTCACTCTAATTTACTTCAAGTAATTTTCTATACGGCTTAAGTAGAAAAAGAAAATGGACTGTGGCTGTGGTACCGTCGCCCCTGTCGGAGCCCTGGCTGGCTATAAAAAGATTTTTTGGGTACTCCATTTTTTATTTATTTATTTATTTCACATTTTTTTAATCAACTCCGCTGTGAAAACGGGGTCAGAACACAAGAGGCTCAACTGTCTCCCGGACCATGTAGGGTTTTGAAAGCCGCCACCGGCTCCGGACACCAGTTTCCGCGGGTTCTCCTCTTTCTGGGTTTTCCAGATGGCGCCGGTTGGCAGGCGGCGCGTTCCACAGTGAGTGTGAAAGTCCCGGCGTTTCCTCACAAAGCTTATCCAAAACCAGACATTTTTTTCTAAACTGCAAGGCCGCCATTTCTCCCCTTTAATCTCTTTATGGTAACGCAAACTGCGCGGGGGGGGGGGCATTTTTACATCCAGGCCCAGAAGGAAAGTCTTTGATGATAGGCCAGGCGCAGGTAAAGAAGTTTGTGGAAATCTTTGGGGGCCCATGTGGATATATGTGGTGTGTTTTTCCTGTTTTTCCTGTGGACGGCAGCTGTGCCTCCGACGGTATTGATCCGAGATACAAAGATATGTGCGTGTAAGAGACAAGTCCAGGACATACACACCCACGGGGCTTTATTTATTTAGCGAATGCAAAGTCCCTAAGCCAAGCAGTTGCCTCCTGGTCTGCTGTATGGAGGGTGACTAATCCTCCTTTCAGTTTTTGAAGAGGGCAAACTTCTATGATGTGTTCCATGGTTTACTCCTCTCCACAAGCACACAGTGGAGTGGGGCCACTGCCCCATTTGTGAAGGCTGGCCAAGCAGGGGCCATGTCCAGTCCTGAAGCGATTGAGGGTAGACCATTGTCTCCTTGGGAGGTTGGTGCCAGGGACCTGTTGATTGGGGTCCGACACCAGATGTTTGTGTGGCCCCTTAAGCCCCCACGGGGCTTAAGGGGCCAGTTCCCACACACACACACACGCACGCAAGCACGCCAGCACGCACGCACGCACCCACCCACGCACACACACATACACACACACGTTTCCTTTGATTACCACAAGGGAACAAAACGGTACAAAATGAGGGAGAAAGATAAAGGATCCTTTTAGGTTTTTTTTGTTCAATCCTGTTGCACCATTAGCCTCTCTGTTAAAACAGAATGCGCTCATCACGGTTCCACAAAAGCCAAAAGAGAGGGACTGAATAAGATACAGTAAACATTAAACATTCATGTCCTTTAGGGCATCTGCTACATTCCATTATTCATCTAAGAGCATGCTAATATGTAAATGAACAAATTCTACTTGACTGCGACACCAGACACGAACACGCTCTGCTGTGTATAAGCATCCACCGGAGGTTTGCCAATAAGACTCCATGCATATTCATGGAGGTAGAGCAGCACTTCCCTGGAAGCCAGTTGTTTAAGGTTGTTTTTCTCACTTTATGTGCAGCATTTCCTCATGTGCTGTGTTGGATTCACTGTGTCGGTGCGACATAACTCATATTTCCACATATTGTGACATAATAGTGTGTGTGGAGCGTTCCTCCTCAAAACAACACAATAAGCGTGTAATGTGGCGCTGATTATTCCTTTTGTTTCTTAACTCCAGTCGACTCGCCTCGAAACGTCAGCTGGAGTGGCTGCCGTGTGTGTCTCGGCGCCTTGCTAAAAAGTGAGGACACCCGGCGCTCTTCTCCTCCGTCACACGCACTGCCTCCACTTTCTCCATTTACACCTCAAACATTAACACAAGAACGTACACACACGCACACACACACACACACACACACACACACACACGCATATAGCCATACGCACACACACACTTAGGGGCATACAATACACAAAACCCGAAACAAGCCAATGAACACACATGCACACACAGCCCCACAGCTTGCTGTTCCCTGACCGACATAAGTTGTGTTATGGAAATGGTTGCCTGTCACAAAAATTCAGAGCATCAGCCTTTTGTTCCCGCACCCTGTAATAATATTGTTTATTATGGGCGACATGGCAACCGAGCACGAGCCTTAACTTTGCTGAAATAGTCACCATGTAGGCGTGATGTGTGCATACAGTGGGGCAAAAAAGTATTTAGTCAGCCACCAATTGGGCAAGTTCCCCCACTTAAAAAGATGAGAGAGGCCTGTTATTTTCATCATAGGTATACTTCGACTATGAGAGACAGAATGGGGGGGAAAGAATCCAGAAAATCACATTGTCTGATTTTTAAAGAATTTATTTGCAAATTATGGTGGAAAATAAGTATTTGGTCAATAACAAAAGTTAATTTCAATACTTTTTTATATACCCTTTGTTTGCAATGACAGAGGTCAAACGTTTTCTGTAAGTCTTCACAAGGTTTTCACACACTGTTGCTGGTATTTTGGCCCATTCCTCCATGCAGATCTCCTCTAGAGCAGTGATGTTTTGGGGCTGTCGCTGGGCAACACGGACTTTCAACTCCCTCCAAAGATTTTCTATGGGGTTAAGATCTAGAGACTGGCTAGGCCACTCCAGGACCTTGAAATGCTTCTTACGAAGCCACTCCCTCGTTGCCCGGGCAGTGTTTGGGATCATTTTCATGCTGAAAGACCCAGCCACGTTTCATCTTCAATGCCCTTGCTGATGGAAGGAGGTTTTCACTCAAAATCTCACGATACATGGCCCCATTCA
>NC_137189.1:12149282-12151782 GCF_960531495.2 Zeus faber
AAGGCAGGGTAAGAGGTAAGCAAACATTATGGGTGTGGTTAATGTGGTGGAAAAATATCCTAAATGTATCCTAAAGGTATTACTGTTACAAGAATGCACTAAAATGTATTACTGGCTGTTAGGAGACAACTGGTTGTATAAGCACCCTATTCTTGGAATAGGGCTGACCTGGGTGGTTGACCTGGGCAGACAGGGTGTGATTCTGCTGACCAACTGGACTGGTGTCGATCTTAGTGCATAACGGTATGAGTCTTTTCTACCAAATATGTCCCGCCCGAAAATACTTCATGCCTGTAAACTGATCCTCCTACTGAATGTATAAAACCCATCCTGAGAGTGAGGACGAGACTCCAACTTGAGCGTGTTACGAGAAGCCTGTGAGTCCGCCTACAGCTGTGAATAAAACCCAGTAAGACATCCTTCCGTCTGTGAGTACCTGATAAATAGAATTTTCGTCACAGTTAACCAAATGCAAGACTGTAAAAATGAGTCTTAAGTCTTGATTTAAACATTTCAACAGAAGTAGCAGCTCTGATTCAGACCGGGCCTGGAGTGGAGGAATCGCAAAAAGACCAGCATGTTGTGAGCGTAATGCTCGAGATGGTACATAAGGTACCACTAAATTAATAAGATAGGAAGGTGCTAGGCTGTGTAGTATTTTATAGGTTAACAGTGAAAGCTTAAATCGGAGGTAAACTGGGAGCCAGTGCAAGCAAGCCAATATTGGGGTAATAGGGTCACACTTTCTAGCCCTGGTCAAGATTCTTGCCGCAGTGTTTTTTATTAACTGGACATTGGAAAGCCAGTGAGCAACACATAACAATAATCTAAACAGGAGGTTACAAATGCATGGACTATGGTCTCTGCATTGCTCATCGATAGTATGGGCCACATCTCAGCAATATTGCGAAGATGAAAAAATGCTGTTCTGGTAATGTTCTTAATATGCAGTTGAAAAGATAGAGTAAGGTCAAATTTAACTTCTAATCTTTTTTTGCTGAGTTACTCTGGATAATAGTACAGCTATCAAAGTTCAGAGTGGTAATCTTGAACAGGTGCCACTGTCTGGCAGGACCAATAACCAGCATCTCAGTTTTCTAAAAGTTGAGAAGCAAGAAATGACAAGAAATCAGTTTCATTTCAGCAAGACATGCCTCGAGAGTACAATAATTGCGCAGGTTAGTTAGTTCCAAGGGCATGTATAGCTGGGTTTAATCACCAAAAAAATGAATGCTAATGCCATATTTGCATATGATATCTCCAAGTGGCAACATGTAGATGCTAAACCATAAAGGACCAAGTACAGATCCAAACAATAAAGGACCAAGTAGGACCCCACAAGTAACATTACAATACTCCGAGGTCATATTGCCATGAATTACACGGTCCTCTCTGACAGATGAGACCAAAACCAGGAAAGTGGCAAACCTCTAATGCCAATGCATGTGACAATGCGATGTAGCAGTAGGTTATGATCAACAGTATCAAAAGCAGCGCTGAGGTCGAGCAATAGCACTACTGAGGAGGTATCTGTGTCCATTGCGAATAAAAGGGTGGTCTCAGTGGAGTGAAGTGCTCTGAATCCGGACTGAAATAATTAAAATAGATCATTTTCAGCACAAACGCTGACATATAAATCCAGTTAAATTGTAACTATGTATGAAATTCAAACTGAGGGTATGACCCTATATCCCTATTCTCGCCCAACCTTGCGTAAGTGAAACCAGTATCCCGCTTTTTAACCCATGCATTTTAAGTTTTAAAACATCCATGCCCCAAGTGTTAAGTTAAGTTAAGTCTTGAATTAACGAATACACCTGCATTCTACCTGCAACCACATTTCTCTTGACTGCTTTCCAAGCAATGTTTTAAGATGCATACATTCACACACATACGCACACAGACACACACACACACACACACACACACACACACACACACACACACACACACACACACACACACACACACACACACACACACACACACACACACACACACACACCCACACACCCACACACCTTATTTTTAGGGTCTGGGTACAGAACCAGGGCTGAAATACGTACCTTGGTTAACCGCAAGCTAACAGCTTTTCAGCAAATGAAACTTAATACAGAATAATACAGTCTTTAAAAAGACAAAGTGAAATGGCTTTCCTTAAGTGTGCACTTGTCGGATAACGTATTTAAGAGCGTGATATAACTCGCAATAAAAATAATCTTGCATGCCGAGCCAATCATGGCGGCATTGATTAGGACTCGAAAGTAAAGGACCCCTATCCGGGGACTATAATTTATCACAGAGAAAACACAACTCCCACATGCACATTATACAGCGACAACTGAAATCAAACCACACCACCACCACCACAAACCAGGATGTGGTGAAGTGGTTGCGGTGAACGTTCACACGAGCCAGAATGAATCCAGCACCACTGTCTTTCCATAAACTTCCATCCTGAGCTCAAACCCTCCGAGGTCACAAACACAAACACACACTC
>NC_137189.1:12156782-12189282 GCF_960531495.2 Zeus faber
TGTTTGGTTGTTCCTTCCAGTGCTTTCTTTGCTTATTCTCTGTCTCCCTCTCTCTCTCTCTCTATCTCTCTCTCTCTCTCTCTCTCTCTCTCTCTCTGAGTAATTCTTCATCCTAACTGCACATAGCACCCAGGGTATCCGGGGACAATAAGTGTGTAAACGATTCTCCCAGTCGCCGTTACAATGGCAATAAGAGATAAGGCGGGATGGTCGTATTGTTTCATGTCGTCAACAAACTGCCAAACTGAACAAATGCAGCAGCCGAGCAGATAGCGCGGCTCATAAAGGTAACACAGGAACATGTCCGTGGTATGAATCCACTCAGGATCACCGCTGTGTGCTCCACGCATGCACTCAGAAGCCAATTTCAGAGGCATATATAGATCACTCTGTCTAGAGCGGGCCCTATTCTTCATAGCAACTAAGATAGGACCGCAAGTGCGGGAATTGGATTCACGCTAAATGGAACAAGGAAGAAAAGCGATAACATTTACGTTGGATACATCTCGACCGAGGCGCCAAACAGTAAAAACGTGCCAATGTGAGCGGAGAAGTGCAAACACTTATTTCTATGGACGCTGGAGTGGAAGCTCTGTCTCCGCTCTCCACAGATTCACGCGCTCCATACAATTACAAATACATAGTACATACATATGCACACACACACACACACACACACACACACACACACACACACACACACACACACACACACACACACACACACATTTACACTCATAAAGAGACACACACAAACACAGTATGTACATTCTGGCTATATTTAATTCCCATAGCCCCTCAGGAACCTTATCAGCAAGGCAGTAGGGGTAGGGGTGTGTGTGTGTGTGTGTGTGTGTGTGTGTATGTGTGTGTGTGTGTGTGTGTGTGTGTGTGTGTGTGTGTTTGTATTGTTATAATTGTGAGGACCAACCCTTGACAGGCATCAATGGAACACACCAGAACAAGCCTCTTGACCAGTTAGGCCAAGCTGTGTGTGTGTGTGTGTGTGTGTGTGTATTTGTATGTGTCCGTGCGTGCGTGCGTGCGTGCGTAGGTGCGTGCGTGCGTGGGTGCGTGCGTGCGTGCGTGCGTGCGTGCGTGCGTGGGTGCGTGCGTGCGTGGGTGCGTGCGTGCGTGGGTGCGTGCGTGCCTGTGTGTCGGGGGGACGAAGGGACCTTCAAAAGAGATTCCATAAAAGTCAATGACAATTTACTGGCCCACTGTTTGAAGCAGAACAGGGGGCTCTCGCTGCGCTCCACACAGCCTGGCTTCCTTGACATTTACAGCAGTGGGGTCCATCAGACCCATAATAGAAGTGAAATCAAACTAAATATCAGAGCCACTGTGGATTTCAGTCACTCAGTATGGCGTATGCTCCAGCAGGTTCAAAGAGGAAAGATGTCAAAGAGAAACTCTGGGTGCTCTGTGGTGGTAGTACTAGGTGGTAGTAGGTGCTCACAAAGGAGTAGGTGCTCATAGAACAATCGGAACAAATGAAATATAAAAAAAATATAAACAATGGAATGAAGAAAAAAATGCCTTTTTATTATTTTTTTATTATTTCTTTTTTCTCCGGTTCATTCAGATATACAGTGTAAAGGTGACAGTGAAATGTCTTGTGAAATTAACAGTTTTTGTAGTCTGCACAAAATGTAACACATCTCTTGAAATATTTTGTAAATGGTACATAATTGTTATAAAAATGTTCTTTTACTTTTACATACACGCAGCAGCATTTCACATTCTTCCACCGGACTTTTGAACAATTGTTTCTGTCCTGAACCTCTGGCGCAATGTTGTTGTAATGTTTTTTACGTGAGCGGTTGATCAAAAGGAGGTGTTTTCTGGGGAAGCTCTCCACCTCCTTATGGAGAGACTTTGGAATTGGGTTTGTTCTAAATCCCAGGCTCTTGGGAAAGTATTAACACCCAAGCATGTGAATAGAATGCGACTGGGTAAATTGGTACTAACAATGTGTAAGAAATAAATATCCTTTCTGTTTTTCAATATCTCAAGTAAACAACAGCTTCTGATTGAATAACACACTTGCTTTGCATCCATGTGAGCTGTTAAGTGGAAACAAGGGGAAGGGCCCTTGGATTTAGAGCTGCACTACGTCAATTATTTTGGCTTCACCCGTGGAAGCAAGACCCTTGTCACCACTGCACATAATCCTATGGGGAAAAAAATAACTTCCCTTACATCCAAAGTAATGATGTGAGATGCACTGATCCACCTTCCAAGCAACAACAAGTCAAGCAACACAACACCACAAGGTATTGGTGTAAATTGGTTGGCGATCACCTATTTCAGTGGTTCTCAACATGGCCCCCTCCAGGGGTCCTCAGGAGGTTCCAGGGGGTACCCAGCAAAATGATTAATAGTTAAATATCCCCATTATTTGATGGAACCCATAAGGGAATGTACAATAATGACCGTTTTCATCATTGTTTCACTGTTCACTGTCTCCCAAAATTCCGTGCAGACAGGTATGGAAGTTTGGACTAAATCATATAATGTGCCCATCTGTTAAAACTTTAGCCAAACCCCTCACCCCTTTATGAAACCCTTTGCAATACAAATGTACAGTATTGATAGAATAGAAACGAGGCACGAGGAACAAATAGAATGAGAGTGAGTTGAATACAAAAATAATTCAATACCAAAACCAAACACTGTACACGCCAATGGCTTAAACCTGGTGTGCCCCAATGGAGTGCACAAGGGCACTTGCCAAAGATATACTCAAAGTCTAGGGTGGAGTTGGGGGAAAAAGTGTGTATGTAGAGAATACAAAAGCAATGTGATGAAGTCTGTTGCAGCCTCTAAACTTGTTTAAGGTACTTTTTTCTTTTTCTTTTTTTTTACAGCCGTTTCATTATCGATTACTCAGTTAGAACTGAATTCTTGTTTTATTTTAATCCAACCGATAAAGGGCACTTGTGGACCTCAGACAAAAATCGTCCATTGTGTACATCTGACCTTCTCTCTCTCTTCCTTTCCTCCTCCTCCTCCTCCTCCTCCCGCTCCTCCTCAGACGTCCTCTAACACCGTGGGTTTCGGTGCATGGAGCTGCACCGGGCTTTGGAGTTGGGGGCTGATTGCATTTCAAACCCCAGCCCCTAAGTCACAGCTGAGCTGCACTCAAGCCTCCCGCCCTGGAGATTCGCAGCTTAAACAGAGAGAAGGAGGGAGGAGAGAGAGTGAGAGAGAGAGAGAGAGAGAGAGAGAGAGAGAGAGAGAGAGAATGGGAAATGGCACTCAAGGAATGGGAGGGCGGCAGGGGGTGGTTTCTTCTCCAATCTGATCACGCTCTGGCCCTGTTTTGTTTTAATTATTCAAGTGGGTGCTTGTGGAGATACATTTGTGTTTCCCTGGAAGCGTGTGTGTGTGTGTGTGTGCGTGCATGCTTGCATGTGTGCGTGTCTGTTTTGTTTAATAGAGCAGTGATTTTCAGCCACTAGTATAATAAATAAAGATCAAAACTGCAAGGCTGTACTAATTAATATAATTCATCAGTTCCAGCAGGATAGCAGCTCTGTGCACAACAATCTCAAGTTTCACACGGAAAGTGAGAAGAATTTATAAATGATGAAATGTTCAAATCTTTTTTGAGATTGGGTTCTTGTCGAGTCACTCATTGAAGAGTAAAGAGTTGATTGGGTTTGTGTAACGCACGGTGAGTGAGGGAGGACTTACTGAACCTTGAACGAGTCAGAAGAGTCGGTTCGGCTCTGAGTAGTGAATGCAATTCTCCCAAGAATCATTTTCATTCTGTCAAAATTATTTATTTTGGTGGAAGGCAAAGTGTAAAATCAGCCAAATTCAGCATGAATTATGGCCTTTCGGGGTTTTTTTGCCCCGGACAAATTTAGCCCCCAGTGATTATTTCATGTTTGTGAGTCAAAGATTCAATCACTTGCCCATTCCTTTGCTGAAGTGACTCCGGAGTCATTCAAAGGATTTGTTCGCTTCGAGTGAAACTTAAATGGGTCTTGGGTCACTATTAGTTACATTATAACTATTAGTAGGCAGTAATAATAAGCACAGCTCTATGCATTTGTAACGTATTGAGGGGTTAACAGGATGTGTGCCGTGGGAATATTTCATTGAAAAAGAATTCCATAGAGGAAAAAGCTTGTGAAACAATATGTCTGTATATAAAGGGCCCTGTATATACAGACATATACATTAATTATAATGAATTTTGAATCAGATGTAAAAGCCCTCCCTCTCGCTATATATATTGTCTTTCAATGTATGCTTCTGAAATGGAAAGAAATGTGCAAGTGTCTCCCATCACCTAAATTGGTTGAGACAGATTCAGCTGACGCACATCAAAAATATCACCAACCCCCCAGCACCCCCATCCAACACGCTTTCAGAACACAGGCACAAACTCAATCTGCATCTGATGGGGTTTTTTTTCGACAAGGCGAGGAGGCCTGTTCTCCCTGCAAGGCCCTGCGACCACGTTGGTCAGATTGGGAAGATTGGGAAGATTGTCAGGATTGGGAGTGTTGAGAAAGTTGACAGTGTTATATTGGGAGGGTTAGGAATATTGAGAGTGTTGGGAATATTGGGAGGGTTGGGAAGATTTGGAAGGTTGAGAGTGAGGGGAAGATTGGGTTGGCTGGGAAGGTTGGGCGCTTTGGGAAAATGTATAAGATTGGGAAGGTTGGGAGTGTTGGGAAGAATTGTAAGATTTGGAAGGTTGGGAACATTGGGAAGACTGGGAAAGTTTGGAGGGTTGGAAGGATTGGGACGAGACACTGGTAGAGAAATCAGAGCGGATTTCTCGACTGCGGTTGAGACAACGATTAATATGGCGTGAAAACACGGCGAGGGGGTAATTCCGAGCTGACACAAAGTGAAAGATTCTTTTTTTGAATTAGTCCAAGTGGATTTGATCTGAAGACAATCTGTGAGACTGATGCAAGGAACAGCAATCGAAGCTGCCACATTGCATTCTAAAAAACCCCTCCACTTTATTTATTTTTACACAAAAGTGGAAATAAAACACTATCGCATTTGTGTCTTTCAAGCATTTTTGATGCAATCAATACATGTATATATATATATATATATATATATATATATATGTTTTAATATTGATCATTGCCAGTCAGGATGGCAGAGCTTGGTTTCACATAAATATTGCCAACCATCCTTTCTGTGATATATTTTTACTTTTTGCATATTTATGTGACGCAAGACGATGAGATGAGATCAGTTGAGACGCTTGAGACGTTTCATGAGCTTGGCCTGTTGTTTACAATAAATATAAATATTTTGTTTGTATGGCTACGTGTGCACATGGCAGGTGTACACTTCTGTGTGTACAGTATATATAGTCCAATGTGTGTGTGTGTGTGTGTGTGTGTGTGTGTGTGTGTGTGTGTGTGTGTGTGTGTGTGTGTGTGTTCCTCTGTCTTCTGAAGTCTGTTTCCTAGGAAAAAAGAAATGAGCATAGCTGATAATAATCATTGACAGTTGGACTCAACTCATCGTCCATTACAACATTAGATCTCCAAGAGTTTCTCAGTAAATTGAGCAACCAAACATCTCTCCTGTTCTGCGGAATAATACCTTGTAAAAATCCTTACATTTAATGCAGCCCGGGTTTCTTTCTGTTGTTTTAGGAAAGAAAGGCAGTTTATTGAATGAGTCGGCCGTAGGTGAGTAAACACAACGCTGTGCCAAATGGGACGAAGAAAACGACTCAGCATATGAATGAATGATGAACAGAAAGATCTGAATGTGTGCTCTGTATGCTGTTCTTATGATTGCACAGACATTTTATATATTTTCTTTGATCGTATTTTTCTGTAAAGCGCATTGTGTTGCCCTGGTATGAAATGCGCTTTATAAATAAAGTGTGACTTGACTTGACTGAAAGGATTGAATGGAGAGTTTCACTTCTTCATTTTAATGGGGACGAGGGTGAGGAATATGTATTTTTAAATGTTTTGTTATCAGATGATCCATGAGGCGCTGGCACACCAATTCCTTGTGGTTATGTCTTTTCATTTATTTCTATATTTTGAATATAAAAAGAAAATGCTGCATGATTTTTTAGGAGTTCTTTATAACCTTATATATTTATTTATTTCTCTTTTGATATAAAAAAATGTATAAATATACAGTATATGTAGATTTATATATAAAATAAATATAAATTATATTACAACACAAAATAATAATGATAATAATAAATATAATAATTATAGCTGCAGGCAGCAAGGCATTAGGTCCAGGTTAGTCGGTGTGACGTGTGTCTCCTGGATCTGTATCCCTGTGCTTTGGCGCGTATCTGATCGGCGAGCAGCTGCTGCGTGTGCTGCAAGTTTGCTTGCGGCGGATGTCTGCTCGGACAGTTAATAAACTGCTTGTATTTCGGGAGTTTGTGTCTTTGTGTCTTATTGCTATCCCAGTATCTGATGGGCGACCTCTAAGGCAGCACGTTCTGCTCACCGCTTCTTTGCTCTCTTTTCTGTGGCATCACGAAAACACGAAAAGAATGCAATTATTTTATAACACAAACAATAAAGGCATGTTCCTTACAATGTGTCATGTATTATGGTTATTGTTATAACTAACTACATTTCAGAAAGTGGACTTATTTTTGGTTACCTTTTTAATTACTTGGAACACACGTTATTCAAATTGTCCATAAACAGGCCTAAAATCACCAACATACCAAACCATACAATAATCATGTCTTATCTGCTCCTGGTAGGTGGAGCAAAGGGAGAACCCCTGGCATTAGGCCACCATTTATAGTTTTCAGATTCATGGATTTACTATTCAGTTATTTCATTGCTTGTGCTCAAACATAATAACTGACTCATATATAATATATATTTCTTATTTATCTTGATTCATTTATTTTGCATTTGAAAACCTATGTGTGATTGAATAATGATTTTGTGTCTACTTAGCTTCCCCCTACTCTCATTAAAGAATGGATTGTTTAAATCAAGGGCGGCGGCCAGCACTGTATTTAAGAAGCTTGTTCTGCCGGTGAAGAGAGAGATGGTTGTGTGTACAGCTTGTGGCAAGGCTGTTTATCAGTTTCTCAGTTTTGTTATTGTTGCAAAACAAATGTAAAGGGCAACTTTGACAATGTTTTTGGACTTATTTATTTTGTGTATAAATTTGTTGATTTTTGCCCTCCAACCATTGTGTATGAGCTCCCACTGATTTACTGTCACCGCCACCACTTCTCTGGTACTATGACCACACTATCCCTCAATAGTGGGGTTACCCCCCTAATAACACTACAACTACGAAGTATAATGTTTGTAGTATAACATGAGTTTGGCTAGATATCTAAGGAGTAAAACAAATGTATGCTGAGAGGTGCAGGCAAATATAGACAAAGGTATCTGACATCCTGGTGTCCTGCACCAAGCGCACTCGGTTATGTGAGTTCAGCTTGTGGCTCAGCTCAGCTTGTGGCTGGGTGGGGCATTTAGCCGGTTGCGGTATGGCAGGCCTCGCCTTTGCAGAGGGCATTGGTGGGCATGGGGACCACGTCGCGGTCGCCGGCCGCAGGACCTAGCTCCGGGCTTGTGGTCTGTCCCTGGCCCCCCGGTCCCGTTTTATGCAGGTGCGTCTTATGCCTGCATGCCGGGGTGGGTTGGATGTGTGTGCATCGGGGGTGCATGGTCCCCTTGCGCTCCATGGGACTGGCTTATGCTCCTCAGGGCCGGGCCTTGGTATTGCTCTGAAGGCTCCCGGCTTCTCTGGGGGCTCGGGGGTCTCCTGTGGCTGCAGGGCATGGTGCTCGGAGCCTTCCTGCGGTCGTGGAGTGTCTATACGGCTTCGGGGTCTTTTCGCTGCTTGGAGGCGCTACGATAAAATACTGATCTCATACACCAGAAGCAATTAGGATAAGTCCCGTACACTCCCATGGACACACACACACAGACACACACATACAGGCAGACTCATCACAGGCACACATACACCACCAGCACCTGCTTTGAACACACCCAACACCCTCCTGATTACATCACTCTCCTTTTCTCCCTCATTAACTGCCATAACTACAACAGGAAGAGGCCACATGCCCTATTGCTGTTCCAGTTTTCCTGATGAAAATTGGACGACAGCTTGACTGTCTGCCCCGTATACAAGTATCTATCATTCATGTTCGCGGGTTAGACAGTTTCTGAGAACTAGACACTTCATCCGCCATTTTCTTTTGAGAAAAACTAATAGGGCTCCCGCCCCTTCAGATTGGACCCTTAATAATACGTCTCCTAAACTGCTTCTTGAGCAGATTCAGAGAATAGAGAATAAACATTTCAAAGCGTTAGGTTTAGGTGAAGCTTCACAAAATACCAAATAAAATACAAAAAACCCTCCAAAAGTCGATGCGAGGGGATCGCCAAAACAAACCATTTGTTTATCTATACATGATGAATGAGCGTCATTTGACTTTTCCGCGAGAGACAAATGGCAAGCGTTACCGGTTCCAATGAGAACTTTTGGGAATTAATCAGACAACATCACAGACCCATTAACAAGTTTGTTTGTGTCTGTTTTCTGTTTTTTAATATGAACATCTGCTTATTGCCGCTGAGGGGGAAATTGCTGTGCGGTGAGTATTAACGCATGCGTCGGTATTAGTTGCTGCTGCCGCAGCCCGTAAAGGCCAGTGCGATGATGCGATGGAATCTAAACCACGGATCAGAGGACACATTTACATATTTGAACTCTGAATATAAGGCAAGGAATTAAAACATTTATTATCAGTTCATTATAAGGATCATGCCGTCCGGTGTCCTTGAAGCTGCTGCTGAGCGTTGGTGGCTCCCGGCTGAAATATTGAACCAAGAAAAATATCTGGATGCCTGCATTGTTTCTACATATCTGAATATTAGATATGAAAAGATATGGTGTGTGTGTGTGTGTGTGTGTGTGTGTGTGTGTGTGTGTGTGTGTGTGTGTGTGTGTGTGTGTGTGTGTGTGTGTGTGTGTGTGTGTGTGTGTGTGTGTGTGTGTGTGTGTGTGTCTTTTTTGTGTGTGCAGCATACCAATGAAATTGCTGACTTGGCTGAAACTAGGCCTTGTAAAGCTGATTTTACCCCCGCAATCCCTGCTCCCCCTTCAGCGTCTTTGTCTCATTTCAGATGTGTGGGGCATTCCAATAGGATCCTCAAATAACAGGGTGTGTGTTTGCGTACGTGTGTGTGTGTCTGTGTGTGTGTGTCTGTGTGTGTGTGTGTGTAAGTTTCACTGTTTAACTGGTAGGGAAAGAAAGAGGTTAGTTTGTTTTTTGCGTCTTTGTTACGAGTAAGCGTGTTTGGAGCGGGGTGGGGATAACGTGCACACGCAAATGTGTGTGTGTGTGTGGGGGGGAGAGAGGGGGGTGCGTGTGTGTATGTGTGCGTGTGTGTGTGTATGTGTGTGCACGCAGGTTGCAGGAAGCCCTGTGTGTACAGTAATCTGTTGTCTGTGTGGATTTGCGTGGGTATTCATGATTGTTCAGGGATAGCGGGAGGATCACAAAATTCTTCACTACCAAAGTCTCTCTCTCTCTCTCTCTCTCTCTCTCTCTCTCTCTCTCTCTCTCTCTCTCTCTCTCTCTCTCTCTCTGTCTGTCTCTACATATCAGTCCTTCTTTCCCGCCAAATCCCTCTGTGCGGAATTCCACTCTCTGGGGTGTTTCATCATTTCACTGAAACTTCAGAACACAATCAACCACATTATTTCGCAGCTCTTGCAATTAGTGCTTACAACCAACCAACCAAAAAAGAGAATAAAATCATGTCTGCACGGTATGACCGTTTTTCCACTAAGATTAGCGTGTATATGTGGGTTTTTTAAACGCGGGTAAACCCGCTAAAAATAGGCGATTGACTTGTTTCCCATTGCCAGTAGACAGGTATATCTCTTTTTTCTGGTTTGTCACGTTCAACGTGGCGGAAAAGGGACAGTGGGAAGATAGCTGCGAGATGCGAGCCCTATTCTGTCCGTCTGACCTCGTCTGGCACACAGCTCCATGCCGAAAAAATATAGTTAGGCCGCGTTGTTGCCTTTCATGGCTAATTTCAGGTACGTGCCATTTTTTTTCCCACCCATTTAATCTTTTTACGGCCGGGAACGTCAACCTGCATCGCATTTCCCCGGAAAAGGGGTGTAAATTAGCGTGTCTACCTGGGTGTCATGTTTCCATCTCTGCCGATCGGAGCTGGAGCCGATAAATACCCGTGACAACTGCAGGGTCATTTGTCCTGGGACTGAATGCTGATTATAAACTTTCCAACTGAAGACAAAAGCCAGATGTTAGTTGGTGTCAGTGGGTTTTTGGTCCAGTGGGAAAGGGATATTATACAGCGAGCACCTCATCGCTCAAAAAGTATATAAAAAAAAGATTTTTAAAAATATCACCTGTATTCAAGCGGTTTGACTTAGAGGTGGGTGTTGTGAAGAAGAAGAAGGATCTGGGGGATGGTAAAGAAGGCTGCACACAGAAATGTAATAACATGGTAATAACATAGTCGTAACAGAGCGAGAGAGAGTGAGAGAGAGCAAGAGAGAGGGATACTTTATTCATCCCAGCAGGAAAAAAAAGTAGTAATACCATTGTGGTAACTTAGTAATATCATTGTAATAACATAGTTATAACATTGTAATAACATTGTGATAAATAAGTAATGACATAAATAATTTAGACGGCTGTTATTGAATTATTTATTATTATTATTTATTCACCTGCTCAGATATATCCCTATCCTTTGTGTATTTTTAACCACAACCAATACTAGCAATCATACTGCCATTAAGCTCCCTGTCACATTATTTTAATTTACATTTTTCATATTCTGTACATTTTTTAAATTTTAGTTTATAGATTGTGAAGCCTTTTCATGCTATTCGTCTGTGTAGCATACAGTAAAATATGTGTATATGAAAATGCACATGACCAAACAAGCACATTCTGATTCTGATGCCTGTAAGCGGCCGATAAGGACGTTGTGTCGAATGCAAAGAGAGAAAGATCTTTCAATCCTGTGTTGGTGTGTCTGTACATGCATGCGTGTGTGCGTGTATGTGTTTATTTTGTTTTGTCACATCTGCATTGCACACGCGATGACAAATATGCCTTACACCGCATGTGGTGTGTATAATGTGACATAATGCAAATACACTGCGAATGATCCAATTTGTTTGGTTTGGCGTATCTCACCCTGGGGAGGAGAACTTTTTGACACAACGCGCAAGTCTCTGTGTGAATTTGTGAATTGTAATTCTAGTACACGTGTCGCCCGCAGACCCCGGGTTGTTATTGTGCATTAAGAAACAGCGTCGTCATGGCCCTGACTTAGCACTTTGACCCCGGCTGGGGCAAATCACTCTCCCCGAGAGGATCAATAACTAGAGTGTGAGAGAGGAGAAAAGAAACAGGAGAACAGAGCTGTGTAAATGTAGTTGAATGTTACATGATGAATATGCCATCTAATGTATATCATTATCATTGTATTGTTGTAGATAATGTTTATATTGTAAAAAATACACAACGCAGAGCATTCTCTATGAGGCTGGTACAGAAAAGTTGGACACACATAGAGTTACATTCAGTACATTCAACTTTGATCTATGTAATTAACTTTGATGTAATGAAATGTATATACTGTTTGTATAATGAACTTTGACACATACATTCAACTGTGATATATACACCGATCAGCTACAACATTAAAACCACTGACAGTGAAGTGAAAAACATTGCTCATCTCGTTCCAGTGGCACCTGTCAAGGGGTGGGATATATAAAGCAACAAGTTAGCAGTCAGTTGTTGAAGTTCATGTGTTGGAAGCATGACAAATGAGCAAGCGTAAGGATCTGAGCAACTTAGACAAGGGACAAATTGTGATGACTAGATAACTGGGTCTGAGTCTTGTGGGGTGTTCCTGGTATGCTGTGGTTAGTACATTACATTTCACTGCATATATGTATGAAAGTATGTATATGTATGTGACAAATAAAAAATCTTGAATCTTGAATCTAGTACCTACCTGTTAGGCCCACGGCCTCCCAGCGCCACTAGAGGCCGCCCTTGCCCCATCTGCAGCTCCCTACTCGAGCCCAATTGCACACGTCTGGGATCAATTACCTGCATCACTCTCAAACATCCAGCCTGGTTCCCCGTCTCTCCACCCGGATCCTGGACCCCTTCTCCTGGTCATCATCGTCCCTGCCCTGCCCTGCTCCATCCCTACCTGACTGGGTCACCCTGGCCAGCTCCACCGTCCAGGCGAATAAACATCCTTTGCCTGCCTTCCGTCTGCCTGTGTCGTGCGTTTGGGTCTCTCCTAGCTCTGGTCGTGACAGTATGGTCTGGCCAGGAAATCATGGACCCAGCCAACACAGAAGGGCTCCGCCGTGCACTCCGGGACCAAAGAGTGTTGCTTGGGCAACATGACCAGGCCTTCCGGGACATCACGGAACACCTCAGGACCATCTCGGCGGCCGTCAGCAGCCTTCAGGGTCCTCCGGCCCCCGTGGCCCCCCCGCTCCTCCGACCTGCCCTCCTTCCCCCACCAGGGCTCCCAGCACCTCTCTCGTCCCCCCTGAGCCCCACGCCCCGGTCTCCAGCGCCCACTACTCTTGGGCGCCTCAGAAGTCCCCCGCTCTCTCCGATACCGAACCAATGCAACTTGATCGCTCCCGGATCTCCCCCGAGGAGCGAGCACACCGCATACAGACCGGCGTCTGTCTGTATTGCGGCCGGCTGGGACACCTCCGAGTCACCTGCCCGGTCCGGCCATGAGAGGGCGACTCCTCGGTAGAGTTACTTTCCGGTCGCTCCAGCTCCAACCCTCTCTCCCGTCCTCTGCTCCCAGTTACCCTCTCGTGGGGAGATATAACACTCTCTTCCTCCGCTCTCATAGATTCCGGGGCGGATGCAAGTTTTCTCGACCGGGGACTAGCACGCCAGCTAGGGCTGACACCGTCCCTCTCCCCGCACCGCTCGAGGTCAAGGGGCTGAACGGGTCACATCTGACCCATCTGACCCATCTGATCTGATTACCCACCAGACAGTTTCCCTCAAGCTGCTACTCTCCGGCAACCACCGTGAGTCCTCGAGGTTCTTCCTCATAGATTTCCCACTGAACCCCGTGGTTCTGGGGTACCCCTGGCTCCAGACCCACAACCCTCAGGTGGACTGGCGCTCGGGCAGCATGAGCTCCTGGAGCACACACTGTCATGCCCACTGCCTCCGCTCGGCCTCAACCCCGCCCCCAGACGCGCCACCAGGGGACCCCAAGAGCCCTGACCTGTCCTCGGTTCCGTCGCAATATATGGACCTGGCCCTGGTCTTCAGCAAGCAGGGGGCGCTATCCTTACCACCTCATCGCCCCTACGACTGCGCAATCAACCTCCTGCCAGACGCCCCCCTCCACTGCAGTCGCCTGTATGACGTCTCCCGGCCTGAACAGGAGGCCATGGAAACCGACATCTGCGACTCTCTCGCTGACGGGATTATTCGCCCCTTGTCTTCTCCGCTAGGCGCAGGGTTCTTCTTTGTTGCTAAGAAGGACAAGACCCTCTGTCCTTGCATTGACTTCAGGGGACTTAACGACATCACTATCAAAGACAAGTACCCCTTGCCCCTGATGGATTCAGTCTTCGTCCCCATCCAGGGTTCCACCCACTTTTCCAAGTTCGACCTCCGCAACCCTTACCACCTGGTTCGCATCCGCGAAGGGGACGAGTGGAAGACCGTGTTCAACACCCCGCTCGGACACTTCGAGTATCTAGTAATGCCCTTTGGCCTGTCAAATGCCCCAGCGGTCTTCCAGGCCCTAATTAACGATGTCCTCCGGGACATGCTCAACTCATTTGTCTTTGTGTACCTCAACGAAATCTTGATTTTCTCCAAATGCCTCTCCGACCACGTAGAACATGTACGCCTGGTGCTGCAGCGCCTCCTGGAGAACAGTCTGTTTGTTAAGGCCTAGAAGTGTGTCTTCCATGTTCCGTCCATTTCCTTCCTGGGATTCATCATTGGCCGAGGGAGGCTGGAGATGGACCCCAAGAAGGTGCGTGTTGGAGTGGCCAACCCCAGCCAATTGGAAGCAGCTCCAATGGTTCCTCGGGTTTGCAACCTTCTACCGGCGCTTAATCCGTAACTTCAGCCGCATCGCTGCTCCCCTCTCAGCCCTTACCTCCACGGCAGTGGCCTTCAAGTGGACCCCCGCGGCCAAGGCCGCATTCCTCGACCTCAGGAGCCGCTTTTCGTCGGCCCCAGTCTTGGCCCAGCCCGACGCCAACCTCCAGTTCGTGGTAGAGGTGGACGCTTCAGACACGGGGGTAGGAGCAGTACTTTCTCAGCGCTCTCCAACCGACGGTAAGCTCCACCCCTGTGCCTTTCTGTCCCGCAGGCTCACCCCACCCAAGCGCAACTATGACATGGGTAACCGGGAACTCCTGGCTGTCAAACTAGCCCTGGAGGAGTGGCGCCACTGGCTTGAGGGAGCAATCCACCCCTTCGTCGTCTGGACTGATCATAAGAACTTGGCCTATATCCGGACGGCGAAGCGGCTCAACTCCCGGCAGGCCAGGTGGGGGTTGTTTTTCGGCCGGTTTAACTTCTCTCTATCCTACCACCCAGGAACCAAGAACATCAAACCTGACCCGGTCCTTCGTCTCGGCCTGTCCCACCTGCGCCCGGTCCAAGACCTCCACCCGACCCCGCTCCGGCCTCCTCCGCCCATTACCCATCCCGACTCGTCCTTGGTCCCACATTGCCCTGGACTTCGTCACCGGTCTTCCACCATCCCGGGGCAACACTACCATCCTCACGGTGGTGGAACGCTTTTCTAAGGCGGCCCACTTCCTCGCTCTGCCCAAACTACCATCGGCAAGGGAAACCGCAGACCTGCTGGTGGCCAAGGTGTTACGCCGCCATGGCATCCCGGCAGACGTGATGTCGGACAGAGGACCCCAGTTCACCTCCCAGGTCTGGCGCGCCTTCTGCTCGGACCTGGGGGCACAGGTCAGTCCCTCCTCCGGTTTCCACCCCCAGACCAACGGCCAGATGGAGCAGGCGAACCAGGAGGTGGAGGCCATGCTCCGCTGCCTGACAACCACCAGCCCCACCTCCTGGAGCGACCAGCTGCCATGGGCCGAATACGCCCACAACACCCTGGTGAACGCCTCCTCCGGTCTGTTGCCCTTCCAATGCTCTCTGGGCTACCAACCCCCGCTGTTCCCTGCCCAGGAGGTTGAGATCGCCATACATTGGTCGTGTGGGCCGTCCAGGCCCACATTGGTCGCTGCCGGAGGACGTGGAGGAGGGCCCGCTCTGGACTACTCCAGACCTCTGCCAGGTCCCAGCGGCAGGTGAACCGGCACCGGGCGCCCACACCCACATACGTCCCTGGACAGATGGTATGGCTCTCCACAAAGGACTTGCCCCTCAAGGTGGACTCCCGAAAACCTCGCTCCCCGGTATGTTGGCCCCTTCCCCATTGTGTCAATCATCAACCCCTGTGCCGTACGCCTCCGTCTCCCTCCCTCCCTCCATGTCCACCCTACCTACCGTGTATCCCAGCTTAAGCCGGTGGTTTCCAGCCCTCTCTCCCTCCTCGCCGAGGCCCCACCACCCCCCCGCACCATCGACGATCACCTGGCCCACACAGTGCCGGGGGAGGGGCTTTCAGTACCTTGTGGACTGGGAGGGGTACGGTCCGGAGGAACGCTCCTGGGTCCCCCGGAGACAGATCCTGGATGCCTCCCTCATCCGGGATTTCAATCAAACTCGCCCTTCCGGTTCCAGGTGTCCGCCAAGGGGTGTCCGTAGAGAGGGGGGCACTGTTAGGCCCACGGCCTCCCAGCGCCACTAGAGGCCGCTCTTGCCCCATTTGCAGCTCCCTACTCGAGCCCAATTGCACACACCTGGGATCAATTACCTGCATCACTCTCACAGTATTTAGTCTCAGCTTCCCAGTCATTCCTTGCCAGACCGTCAACTAGCTTACCCGAGTTGTACAGCTACTGGCTCCCTTCCAAGTTCCAAGTTCCAAGTTCCTAGCTCCTAGTGCTTGTTTCTAGTTCCTAGTTTATGTCTTGTTGTCTCGTCTTTCCCTTACCTGCCTGTCTCCGCTCGTCAACCAAGGCTGCCCGTCCTTCTCCATCCAGCCTGGTTCCCCGTCTCTCCACCCGGATCCTGGACCTCTTTTCCTGGTCATCATCGTCCCTGCCCAGCCCTGCTCCATCACTACCTGACCGTGTCACCCTGGCCAGCTCCACCGTCCAGGCTAATAAACATCCTTTGCCTGCCTTCCGTCTCCCTGTGTCGTGCGTTTGGGTCTCTCCTAGCTCTGGTCGTGACACTACCAAAAAATGGTCCAAGGAAGGACAACCGGTGAACCAGCGACAGGGTCATGGGCGCTCAAGGGCTCATTGATGTGCGTGGGTAGCAAAGTGTTGTCTGGCTGGTCCGATCCCACAGAAGAGCTACTGTAGCACAAATTTCTGAAAAAGTTAATGCTGCTATGAAAGAAAGGTGTCAGAACACAGTGCATCACAGCTTACTGCATACAGTATGATGTTGTGTAGCTGCAGACCGGTCAGAGTGGCCATGCTGACCCCTGTCCACTGCTGAAAGCACCTACAATGGGCACGTGAGCATCAGAACTGGACCATGCAGCAATGGAAGAAGGTGGTCTGGTCTGATGAATCATATTTTCTTCTACGTCATGTGGATGGCCGGGGTTAGGGTCCGATACGATCGAGCATCTATGGGATGTGCTGGAACAACAAACCCCATCCATGGGAGCCCCACCTTGCAGCTTACAGGACATAAAGGATCTGCTGCTAACGTCTTGGTGCCAGATACCACAGGAAACCTTCAGTGGGTTATGGTATGTGCAATTTGGGACCCAATGATTCAGAACACAGACTTGAAAACAAACATGACTTCTGATTGCGGACAATCAGGGTCCGTGCACCAAAGTCAAAGCGAGTGAAGAGTTTGGGTGGCAGAGTAGTCGGGTGTGATGGCGGTCCTTCTGAGACCGGAGACCGGAGCCAGAGACCGAAGACCAAAGACCGAAGACCGAAGACCGAAGACCAAAGCTGCTGACAGGCTGACTGGTAAGGAACCCGCATTGTAGGCTGTACAATCTGGCGAGGAATGACTCCCACACTCCCACGGTTAAGTACTTCTGCTTGGTGGTGTGGATGGGACGCAGCTGTGAGGGTGAGCCGTCAGGGAAGGATCCAGGACCACGCCCACCTCCAGACACACAGACACACAGGAGTGGGAGGGGAAGACAGGGGAAAAAACAAGAGGAAGACAAGGGGAGGGACAACGAACCCTGACACAGAGGTCTTCCATGCCTCGACGGGTCAAAGCTGTTTTGGCGGCACGAGGGGAAGCTAAACAATATTAGTGGTTAAAATGTTATGGCTGATCAGTGTATATATACATATATATATACACGTTAAACTTGAATAAATTTGCTTCGTAAAAGGGTTTAGATTGAAAATGTTCTCTGTCTCTTTGCCCATTTATCACTATCCCCACTCGTCTTTGCTTCTCAAGAACTTCTTTGACATCTTCCCCATTTCGGTTCCATAACCGAAGAATCCATTACGCTCTGATACCCCAGAAATCTCTGGAAGTGTTCGCACTCCACCCAGATTATTGATTATGCATCGGTCGGTGATGAATTAATTCCCATCAATTCACTTCAAATGATCACAGAATTAATTTTGGCGCTAAACATTAAAGCAGGTAAGGCACAACTGAGCCAACTCTTCCCGGAAAACCTTAACTCAGAAAGTAAGGCCATCTTTTGAGTACTTTGGTACTGATAGATGGCCCCGCTCACCATTATTTGGCACACACACACACACACACACACACACACACACACACACACACACACACACACACACACACACACACACACACACACACACACACACACACACACACACACACACACACACACACACACACACACACACACACACACAGTCTCTCTCTCTCCAATATTTTCCCCAAACGCAGGGCTCTATATCTCGGCTCCATGCTTCAACTAAAGCAAATTAATTAGTCAAACAAAATGCAAACGGGGAGAATAATTAAGCTTCCGTTTTCTGTACCGCATTCATCATTTCCTCTCTTGTTCGTCTTTTTCAGCGCATGAAGGCCCCCGTGAAAAAATATTTTGCCACGCCTCGTTGATGTGGTCTGTACAAACGTGAGTGTAATAATATATCACATTGGAATACAGAATATCTGACAATTAGGCCAGTGTAAATCTCTAGCTTTGAATCGATTAATATATTTAAATGCGAGGTATGAGAAGATTTTTTTTTACATGTTTTTGTACGTATGATGACTCTGTGTAATAAAGGATTGTGTTTAAAAGGATTCAAAGCGGTGGTGTCACCCGAGGCTTTCATGAAACAGGCGTGCAACATAGAAAGGGTAAACTGAGCTGGGGAATTACCATGAACTATTCCCCCATGGCGTACAAGCTACAGTCTGAAAATAAAATCCTGGCGGCGGTTGGTACATGTGATCATTTATCACTTCAGTGAGCATGTGTGTGTGTGTGTGTGTGTGTGTGTGGACCCTGTTACTCTTCTTTATATGTGATAATCTTCATATATGACGGTGATGTTAAGAAGGGAATTGGGGGGAAGGTAAAGGGAAATACTCAGGAAAAACAAATAAATATGACACATTCGAGAGAAAAAAAGACCCTTCTGTTTTTCTGTAAGCCTAATCCATACCATTAAAAAAAGGAAAATAAATATATGTATTATTATGTGTAATGCATTTGTGTGTATGTTGCATGCCCAAGTTGCATTTTGTGTACGCTCGTTGCATTTTTGGTCCCCACATGGGTGTGTGTGTGTGTGTGTGTGTGTGTGTGTGTGTGTGTGTGTGTGTGTGTGTGCGCGAAATGTGCTTGATATTCTTAAAATGTTAATTCATCTTCATTCTGTTCATTCTGTTCTTTTCATCAGCCTACTCAATAGCTGGTTCTTTGTATTCAAATCAATACACACATAACTAAACCCAAACCACTGTGGATTAAATAGATTGCACGACAGAACAACTCAATCAGTGTTATGGATCGCTGCAAATCAACAACTAAAAGGCTTATGTGGTACGGTGCCACAGTGCATTGCACTGCTTATCACAGCAAGAAGGTCCTGGGTTCGATTCCCACCTGGGGTGCTGTTGACACGGTGCTCCGGTGGGTTTTCTCCCAATTAGGAGTCTTTATGTGTGGAGTTTGCATGTGCTCACATGGGGTAACATCAGTAAGGACCCCCATCACAAAACATGCACTCATCATCTGACCAGTGATGGACACATGGAACCAGGTCCCTGGGTGTGTTATTGAATGCTGCCTGAGGCCCCACCCAGAGGAAGGGCAAGCCAGGATGGGTCAAATGCCAAGGCCACATTTTACTGGCCACCATCCTATGCATGGATTCAAGAGGTTTATTCGTCACATACATATACATACATATATATGCACTGAAATGTAATGCAACGCACCCGGTGATTACACACAACATGTCCTAGACTGGACACAGTAGCTACCTAAGAAAATTTTTTTCTACTAGACCAACTAACTGATTCCTAAAACTTAATACAGTAAGTTGAATACTTATAAAATATAGAGTAAATAAAATAAAATAAAATAAAATGGAATGGATGAAGGGAATAGGCTTACGTATATGAGATAGACTTATGTATATGTGATAGGCAATTATGTAAATACAGATATGTGCATTAAAGTGGCATGTGAATAAAGTGAGGTAGTGTTTGTAGGATAATACAGTACAGTATACAACAGTATGGCGCAGCAATACGGTAACACCGAACAACCCAGAACAGTGACACAGTATGCGGTATAGTATGCTACATACAGTACAGAAGGTGTGTGTGGTGTCACAATTAAAGTTTCTTCTTATGTTGGAGTGAAGTGTGATCAAATACATGATTAACCCATAAGTAATGAAAACATACGTACATTATGTATTTATACTTTCACATATACTACATACATTGAATGATATTCCAATATATATAGTAGCGTGATTGGGAATAAAGGGGGCGGAGATTTCCCAGCATGCTTTGTTTGTATGTTTTGGTGCTGTCAGGGAAGCAGATTGTTTTATATAATGATAATTGTTAAGTTATGTTAATTGTTATGCCCTTGTTAGTGTTAGTTAGCCATGTTACATATGTTATGATAGATTGTTATTACTTTTATGTGTTAAGATTGTTGCACCAGGAGTGAGAGTGTGTGTGCTGTTAGTAAGATCCCTGCCGTGAGTAAAGCATGGCCGATAAAAAGAAGAAACTTGTGATTAAATGTGTATATATAACAGCTCTGATCTGTCGAGGCATGGGCTCCACCACAAGACCTCTGAAGGTGTCCTGTGGTATCTGGCACCAAGACATCAGCAGTAGATCCTCTAAGTGTTGCGAGGTGGGCCCCCATGGATCAGGCTTGTTGTTCCAGCGCATCCCATAGATGCTCGATCGGATTGAGATCTGGGGTTTGGAGGCTGTGGGTTCTTACATTTTTATACGATGATTTTATATAAATCTCCCTGTCCTCTGCATTTGACCCTAATTCAGAGGATTATCCGGAGACCAAATCCAGTTCTTGCTCAAGGGCATCAGTAGGCACCTGTCATGAATGCATGTCTTTTAGGGTGGCAGGAATCAATAAGCGAAACATGCAATGCTCATGTTGGATTCTCCTCACCCTGAAATGCATGCAAGGAAGGCACCTGCTCATAATCTTGAGCAAAGCATTTAAACTGAGTTGGTCCTGGATACAGCTGCTGACTGATCATCAGCAGGTACCGACCATAAATGTCTTTTATGAAGAAATCAAACAGCAATATAAAACACCCCAGTGGAGTTTTAGCCCAGAACCTCCATGCTGTGAGGCAACAACACTAACCGCTGCGGCAGCAACATGCTCTCATGCATCCTATTATGTTAAGCATGTTCAAGTGCATCTAATCTAATATGTGTTTGTATGTTCATCTGCTAAATGACTAAATGTTCATGTGCACATTGCAGTTGCAGTGGCTTAGTGGCATTGTTGTGGTACTTCCCAGCAAGGCGGTTATTGGTCTGATACACGTTGCATGTTCTCCCCTTTTTTAAGTTGGACTCCACCCTAAAAGACAGAAAGAAAAAAAATCACAACTATGGAAGAGGAGGAAGAAGTTTAAAAACACTATAAAGAAAAAGTAAGGGCAATCAATTGAACTAAGTGAAGAAGAACCATGTGAAAGGCATAAATATCAAGTAAAGCAGAACGTTGATTAAACAACACAATTTCAAACAGAAATGGTTTGACAACCAATGCAGACATTCAAATATGAATTCAAAAAATCTTAATATCAAGTCTAAAACATTGCAGGGTACACATGAAAAGATTCAGGAGCCTCCGTCCATGATGTGAATTACAATATCCAAGTGTTAACGCCACAAAATCGGGTTTGTTTCTGACTCTACACAGTACATGTTGTGAATCGTTCTTAGAATCTGCATGGTTTGAAAGGTTAAACAGTTTTGAAAAGCAGCCGAGCCCCACACCACCCCTACTAATTAATAGATGAACACGGCTTAAATTACCAAACTCTTTGTGAGCATTTGTGCAGGTATAATGAAAAACAGCAGCAGCTTCCTTCTAAGAAAAACCAACGCTGGGTCCATGCAGTCAATCAGCGTGTTGAAAGAGGTATCATCCCCTCATTAACTTTGAAATTTCATAACGGCTAAATTAATTTAGATAAGGGAGACTGAGACGAGGAGAGAAAACAGATCACTGATGTTTCCAACATGAAGAGAAAAACAAAACAAAAAATAAAAAATTAATAAAACCTTATCTCGGGCTGCCATGTTTCGGTTTTAAAAAGTTATTTAAAAAAAAAAAAAAAAAAAGACAAAGTGTTCATTCCTCTAATAACACAATTTGTCGTGCTGCCTCTGCATTTGCTTTAAGGTTCGCCTTCTCCGGTCACACTGACATCTGATTGCGGCACGACTTCTTTCGAAAGAGTGGGAGGGAAGCAAGATTACTGCCGGTGTCGCCAAACATGACAGCGGCTCGAAGGTCTCCGTGCTCGGTCGGTTTCCGTTATTTCTTGCAAAAGTTTTGTTTATATCGCCCCCCCCCCAAACCGGCTTATAGGTGAGAAGGCGACATCAGACTGACATGCAACACAATGGAAAAGCATCCACAACATATTTGCGATCAGTGTTCAAAGACCATTTAAGTAACGCTGCGTGTTATCAAAGCCTCAACATCAGTTTGCTGAGGCAAAAAGAAGCCTTTGATTGTGGTATTCACAACGGTTAGATTTTATGGAGGGTGGATTCTGTGTGTGTGCGTGTGTCTACCATTTTTCACTGGAAGTCAAACAATTACGCCTCATCTAAGAGAGTAAGTGCTGCACAGCAGAAAACGTATAGAGTATGGGGAAGGGAAAAGGTGAGATCAAAAGTAGAGGAAATAGAAATGACAGAAGATGAAAGGGGCCAAAAAGACTGGCTTGAAAAATAGAACAGAACAGGAACCCAAACGTTTCTTGTGAATCTAGTGACGCACGACTGGTAAACGATTGGATAGTAGTGAATGGATCTTTTAAATCAAACATGTCAAACTCAAGGCCCCGCGGGCCACATCCAGCCCACTGGACAATTGTATCCGGGCCGCGAGAGAATATTTTATGTCTATCAGAATTAGCCTGCTGGTATATAGCACGCACAGCATTAATACTACAAATCCCAGACTGCACTGCACTGCACTGCACTGCGCTTTGGCAACAGCTACCGGTTGAGATGTCAATCAATCAAGCCCCTTTATTGACAAACTCATCAGTCTCACGCTCAACCTGTCACTTCGAGGTCAACTTTAAGCTAACTCTAGCCCTCCCAAAAATGGCCAAACGAAAGGTGGACTTTGAAAACAGGGGCTTTCAAGACAGATGGGAGGCAGAGTATCTGTTCACTTACACAACCTGTTTGTCTTGCGTGTGGAGCTGCTGTGGCCGTAATTAAAGAATACAACACAAGACGACACTATGAAACCAAACAGGGGGATGGGTACAAGGAGCTGGACACACAGAAAAAAGCTCCAGAAGGTAGAAGAGTTGAGAAGAAAAAAAAAAAAAAGTCTGGTGTCACAGCAGGCTGTGTTCAAAAAAGCAAAATCTCAAAGTGCGGCTGCCGTTAAAGCTAGTTTTTTGTCGCAGAACAAATAGCAAAATCGGACCGGCCATTTAACCGAGGGAGAGTTTGTGTGAACTCGGGACTAAGTATGCCCAGTTTTTCAGCAAAATATGCATACTTTAATCATGCATCGCTTGATTAAAGTGTGCGAAGTCGTGTGTCCTGACAAAAAGCAAGCATTTTTTTAAAATGTAAGCCTTACCAGAAACACCGTTTCTGACCGGACGTGAGCGTGCTACTAAAATACAAAATCAGCTGATGGAAAAAGGAAAAGACTTCATTGCATTATTCCCTTGCTGTGAATGAGAGCAGCGAAACAACAGACCCTGCCCAGCTGTCAATCTCCATCCGTGGAGTGGACTCTGACTTATGCGTTACAGAGGAACTTTTCGGAATTAAATCAATGCACGGCACAACCACGGGAAAAGACATATTTCAAGAAGTATCTTACTGTGTAAATGAAATGAAGGTGCCTTGGTAGGACAGACAACAGATGGAGCGCCTGCAATGTGCGGTAGAAAGAGTGGATTAGTGGGCAGGATGCGGGATAAGATGCGGGAGGAAAATTGTGCAGGTTAGCTGACAGTTTACCACTACCAGGAAACATTGTGCGGCAAAGCACTAAAAATGAAACACGTAATGTGCACCATGACACAGACTGTTAACTTTATAAGAGCCGAAGGATTGGACCACCGCCAGTTGAAGGCTTTTCTGAGGAGATCGATTCCAAAAATGGTGCCGTGCCCTATCAGACAGAGGTGCGCTGGCTGAGTCGAGGGAAAGTGCTCAACAGATATTTCGAGTTGCGTGAAAATATCTGTCGGTTTATGGAAAGCAAAGAGACAGACACCACAGAGCTCCATGATGAAAAGTGGCTGTGTGAGCTCGCATTTCTGTGTGATCACAGACATGCATGCTGCAGTGAGAGCTTTTAAAGCCAAGCTGCGTCTGTGGGAGACGCAGATGTTGCAAGGAAACTTGGGTCACTCTCCGTGCTGGCTGTCGATGACGCACAAGGTTTCTGCCACTATTTTTCCAAGTGCATATTTTGCTGAAAAACTGGGCATACTTAGTACCGAGTTCACACAGCGATTTGCCGACTTTGAAGCTCAGAAAACTATGTTTGAACTTCTCGGTAATCCGTTTGCGGTTGACGTGGAAAAGGCACCTATGAACATCCAAATGGAGCTGCTCGACCTCCAATGTAGTGACACACCTCAGGCGAAGTGCTGTTCTGTGGGCGCTGCACAGTTCCCACATTTTATCCCTGAAACGATGCCGCAACTCCGCCTACAAGCTGCTGAAACGCTCTGCATGTTCGGTAGCACATACTGTACCTGTGTGAGCAACTTTTCTCTGTGACGAAGATGAACAAATCATCACAGAGGAGTCGTCTCAGTGACGGACACCTTCATTCCATCCTGAGAATTGCCACAGCTCAGAGCCTGACTCCAGACATTGATGAACTTGCAGCTAAGAAAAGATGCCAAGCATCTGGCTTGAGCTAATGTGCATCAGAGCAAAATGTACTTAAATGTTTTTGCATTTTTCTCCTGTAATCACAAGGAATACTAACTAACTTAATAGTTGTATGCCTGCAATATTTGCACATTTTCAATGGACTATCAAAAATAAAACAAGTTTATTATTATTACTACCAAAAACATTTTCATTAGAAATGACTCAGTGGAAAACTCCTGACAGAGAGGAACACAAAAAAATAATGCCACTTGAAATTTGATCTCATTACATTGTTATATCTGTAAGCTTGGTTTGTTCTGAATTCTCAAGTTAAGTTAAGTTGTGATAATACATCCGAAAAAACATGTTCTAATTTTCTATAAATATCGATTCTGTTTGGCCCACGACTTGGACCCAGTTTTTATTTTTGGCCCCCTCTCTGATTGACACCACTGTTTTAAACGACTCGGGAGTCCCTCAGTAACTGCAGCCGTACACACAGGGATTCACTGAGTCGCTGAGAATCTTGATGCACAAATGAAAAGGGACGAGAGGCACAACCAACGCGCTCCTTAAGTTTTGGTTCGGTGAGTGGGCGAGACAGAGTCTTTGACTTGCAAACTAAAATAATGAGTGAGGACTAAATAAATGTGAGAAAAACGGCCAAGGCAGTTGGCTTAATCCATGTTTAATGTGACTGAATTGCACTGTGCGTTCCACCAAAATGACAGAGGGAAAATATGAATATATAAATATATTAACATATAAAAACATGTTTGCACTTCCCTGCTAAGATAAATAATTTGTAGAGAAAGGCCAAAAGATTTTTGTGATCCAGAGTTTGAATCAGGCCCAGGGTGGCTAATCGGGGGAAGAGGGAAGATTCCTGGTGGGCCGGTGATTTCTGGGCTGATTTTTGGGCACAACTTTCACAATTTCTCACACACACACACACACACACAACCACACACAACCACACACACACACACACACACACACACACACACACACTATTACTGACGCGCCCCCGCAGCTCCATTGGTAGAAACGAGCATGGCCTGCCCACAACAAATACTGGATGCTGATAGGGCATTAGACCGGCCCTCCTCCTGAAAGACTGGAAAGCAGCACTGATTGTTGGTTTCAATGGCGTATTAGGGACCGTGGCCAAAATACGCTGCCAAATGCCTCAATTTTCAAAGCTCAATAGCTTTTTTTTAGCAAAATGAGAACACTCAAATTAAGTCTAGATGCTCTTGAGATCTAATCTTCATGTTGCACAGCCTTACAATTTCAAAATAGAAGCTATTTTTTAATTTTTTTACATTTATTTAATTACAAAGTTCAATAGCTTTTTTTGACATTTTTTTGGAGCACTCAAACTAAAAGGCTGTGCAACATGTAGTTTATGTCCGAGTATTATTACCTAGTCTGAGCATTATTGAAATTTGAAATCTTCGAAATCTTTGAAATTTTAAAAGAAAAGGCTTTGAACTTTATTTTCATTTTTTTTATTTCTTTGTGGTTATTGTCAAACCCATGCACACTGAAAAACGTTGTAGAGGTTGCACAATAGGTGTTCAAAGCTTAAGAGTTAAAACTGTCAATTTTGTCCATTATGGACCATAACACCCCCCCCCCCCCTTCCATTTAGAAGGGGGGGCAGCATGAAACTCCCACGCTGGAAATGAGTTCCATTCCGGCACTGGTTTGAATTATGCTTCATTTTGACTGAATGAAATGATTCTTGTGAGAGTTCCATTCACTCAGAGCTGAACAGACTCTTCTGACTCTCGTTCATCGTTCATGTAGTGCTCCTTCTTCAGTTCAGTGAACACGCCGTCCTTCTTGGTTTTTGAGTATAAACGTTAGTCTGGGTGATAAGTGTGATGTTTCCTCCCAAAAAACCCTTTGTGTAGAGTCGATAAAAGGACAAAACCCCAAAGGACTCTGTGCATGTGAATGTGTTTTTTAATCATTGTACTTTGTAGTGCTTTACAGCCTGTCCAGGAGGGAGGTCACACGGCAGAAAATTCCGTCTTCCGTTGGTTTGAGATTCTTTTCACAATTTAATTGCCCTAATTAAAAAAAGGAGGGAATTTGATGGCATCTGTTGTGAAATGTTGCAGCCAGGACGCTCGGCCAGCTAAAACACATTCGATTACCAAAACAGTTTGGGAGCGGTTATTTGGCTGGCATGACTCATCGTTTTCTCAAACACAACGCATTGAAAGCCAACAACCATTTTCCACCTTATTCCTTGTTAAAATGAACTGGGATCACTTTGTTTTGTTCCAATTAGGATTATCAGCCGGCAAAGACGTTTTGGCGGGAAAAGAGACTTCTAAGGGGCTGATTAAATCATTAAATGATAAACTGTACTTTATGGGGGGGGGGGGGGGGGACAGATAGAGAGGGGGGGGGAGGGGGAAGGAGAGAGAGAGGGAGGGAGAGAGACAGCAAGGGGGAGGATAGATGGGGAAAGAGAGAGGGGGGGATAGGGAGGGAGGAGGGGAGTGAGGGGGGGGAGAGAAAGAGGAGAGGGAGAGGGGGAAGGAGAGAGGGGGGGAGAGAGAGGCAGGTGCGGGGGAGACAGAGATAGAGAGGAGGGGGAGGAGGAAGGAGAGAGAGAGGGAGGGAGAGAGACAGCAAGGGGGAGGAGAGATGGGGAAAGAGAGAGGCGGGGGAGAGGGAGGGGGAGATAGGGAGAGAGGAGGGGAGTAAGGGGGGGGGGGGGATTGAGAGGGAGAGAGGGGAGGGGGACAGAGAGAGAGAGGGTGCAGATATTACATTTACATTTACAATTACATTTCACTGCATATATGTATGGAAGTATGTATATGTATGTGACAAATAAAAAATCTTGAATCTTGAATCTTGATATGTACAGTGCACCCTCACATTTTTGCCCTACACCTCAAAAACGGAAACTAAAGTAACCGCAAAATGAATTATGACTCTTAAATTATGACGAAAGTACGCCACTGCGGGGAGGTGTGTGTATGTTGGGGGGGGGGATTTAAACAATCAATTTAAACTAAACAATTTTAAATACATGTGTTTAAATTTCACTTTATCTCGCTCCAAAAAAGTTTATTTATCATATGCTGTACATATAGCTTAGTTTCTGTATTAGAAATATTATATATATATTGTCTGGCTATCAAGCTCAACAGTGAAATAAAATATAACCATGTCTACAATGCGTTACATACCGTCTGCGGCTCTTACGCTGCGTTCATTTCAACTAAGAAAATCCGTGCTCCCACTTGGTGATATTGGTAAATTGGCATTGTGAGAATCTTTTGCCGGCACTACTCATTTGCAAAGACGGCAAATTACTCAATTTACGTCCTTCGGCTTGCCGGTTGGGTTCCGTTCAAAACCCAAATAATCCCATATAGGGACTTTGTATTATTTTTTCGCAGAAAGCTATTCCACGATTGCATTCGCTAAAAATCCTTGTTCCACCCGAGCGGCCCCGCCCCCCCCCCCCACCCGCGCCGCACACCCACCAGCACAAATATACTGGCAATCGGGGGTTGTTGAGTTGAAGGTGGCCGGGAGGAACATTTTGACATATTGCCTAACTCTACTCCATACACGTGCACTAATGTTGAAAGTGCAGGCAGGGAGTGAGCCAGTGAAGAAAAAGTTTCAACAACAATGGCTGTTGCAGTACCTGGAGGAGCACCAAAACAGCCTAATGATCATCATGCACTCGCATGAATGCGACCACGTGACATTTTATCTCACACACTCTCAAAAAAAGGTTGCATATGCGTGATATTGTCACGGTCTGGAGCCCTGGTCCAGGGGCAAGGCCTCCGACGGGGTCACCGTTTTGGGCTAATCTTTTAGAGGAATCCCCTGCTTTGGGGACCACATTGGGGGCTTTTCCCTGAATACAGTGTGACAAACAAGAGGTCAAATCGCATCTACTCATCAACATGAACCCAACGCTGTCAGGCACGGCCCTCTCTGATAAAGGGGCAGGGCTCAAATAGTCCAGAGCCCTTTTCAGCCTTTGACCTTTTCATGGCAGAGTTAGGGGACAAACAAGGGCTCAAATCACATGTTTTCATCGCGGGCGAATCAAACGAGCCATAGTTTCATGCAACTAGGTTCCATGAAGCTAGGTTCCAGGTCCCACACATCATCACGACATCTCCCTGTCCCACACCTCTCCACAGCTCCTCCTCTTCTCTCCTTTCTTCTTGTCTCCACGCCCCCACACATCCTCTCCTTCTTGTCTGCTTTCCTTTCCTCTTTTCTTCCTTTTCCTCTTCCTCTCCTCTCTTCTCCTCTTCCTACTTATTTCCTCTCCTCTAGGAAGAGGAGAGAGGAGAACTTGGAAAGAGAGAAGAAGAGAGGAAGGGAAAGGAGAGAAGAGCGGGGGGAGAGGCGATGATAGAAGGACAGCGGAGGGGAGAAGAGGAGGAGAAGACATGAGGGGAGAGGAAGAGGAATAGAGAGAAAAAGATGAGAGGGGAGGAGATGAGAGGAGACAAGAAGGAAGGAGGGAAGAGACGAGAGGAGAGGAGATGGAGAGGAGATGAGGGGAAAGGAGATCACTGGAGATAAGAAGATGAGAGAACGTTAGATGAGAGGAGGAGAGAGGGGGTGAGAGGAGAAGAGGAGGGGAGAGGAAGGGAAAGAGTAGAAAAGAAGGGAGGAGATGAGAGGGGAAGGAACAGATAGGGAGTTCAGTGGAGACGAGGCCTTAGGGGCCTTTCCCCTGGACCAATATAGTCAACCGAGACACTGTTGGAATCAGCTTAATCAGCTTAATGAATTGTTCAATCTTATATCTAAATTTTCAGCTATCTCAGACTATTCAATATCCTGGACTGAAACGACCGTCTTCCCAATCAGTGTGGAGGACTGGAATGCTGTAACCCAGAAACTTCCCTTAAACCATCACAACAGGCAACATTAGATACCTTGGTATTGATATCTCCACCAATATGTCAGATTTGTTTACCCTTAACTTTACTACATTGCTCAAATCAATTGAAGAAGACCTCACTCGATGGAACAACCTACCCATCTCACTAACTGGAAGAATAGCAGCAATGAAAACGAATATACCACCAAAAATAAACTATATATTTTCAATGACTCCAGTCCAACCAAAAGTACATTGGTTTAATACTCTAGACTCAATAATTATTCAATTCTATTGGAAATACAAGAAACCGAGAATTAAACTAGCAACACTACAGAAAAACAAAGACTGTGGAGCCTAGCAGCCCCAAACTTCAGATACTACTATTTAGTAAACTTATTATTAAGTATAATTAAATGGTTACAACCAGAGAAATAATTGGGCCATGGATGGCGAGACATTGAACAAACAGAATGTCAGGAATTATCAATATCAGATCTCCCATTCCTTACTGAATCTATAAGGGAACATAATTGCGTTAAAAACCCCATCTATCGCAATAACTCTGTCAGCCTGGTGGAGATTCCTCAAACTAAGTGGTCGCACTCTATCTCCAAACAAATTCACCCAATCGGGCACAACCCAGATTTCCTGGTGAAAAATAGACCAATAATCTTCAGGTCTCGGAAAGACAAGGTATTACTCATCTGAAACACATTTTTGAAAACAATTCCCTTATCTACTTCCCAACCTTAATCCAAAGGTATAATTGGCTTCAATTCCTTCAACTACAACAGTCTCTAAAAGTTAAAATCAAATTGACAAACAACATCCTACAACCACCTCCGATGACTGAACATCTTACTCATAGGTCATTTTTAAAATCCCTTTTCCATGCAAAATTATATTAAAAGCAGATGGCACTTTGTCTTCACCTACCATGGAATGGGAAAGAGACCTCGCTTTTCCCACCGATATCAACCTGTGGAAGCTTATTTGCAACAACACCTTTTCTATGACCCACAACTCCAAAATGTAACTCATCCAGTTTAAGATTCTGCACAGAGCTCATATCACCCAACACAAAATGTTCAAAATGGGTTTTAAGGATAAAGACGTTTGTTCTCACTGTTCCCTTAATACCAGAGATGACTACAGGTACCCCTCACTTAACGCCCGAGTTCTTTTCCTAGGACCAGGTCGTTAAGTGAATTGGTCGATAAGCGAGGACCCGTGTTATTTCACTGTGAGTAGGCGTGGCCATTGTAAACGCTTGTGTAGTGAATACTGACAGACTGCGGGAACGATTGCGGGAACGACCGAGAACGGTGATGAGATGAGATGTATACAGTATGTATAGTATATATAGTATATATAGTATATACAGTATAGTATATATAGTATATATAGTGTATATAGTGTGTATAGAAAATATAGTGTATATACTGTAGTGTATATAGTATATAAAGGATGCGCGATGAGATCCTTGACGCTGGGACACACGCACACAGCTCGAACGCTTATTTGTAATGACACCGCGGTATTGTACCCAGGGCACAATACTGACCGGACCGAGAGCTGGTCGTAAGTCCGAACGGTCATGAAACAGATCGGTTGTTAAGTGAGGAGTACCTGTACTTTCAATGTCATCTGGATCTGCCCACCTATCCAAATATTCTGGACCAACATCACCAAGAAGCAATCAACCCTTCTGGGTCACAGCATTCCAGTCTCCCTAACTCAGGGGTCGGGAACCTTTTTGGCTGGGAGAGCCATAAAAGCCAAATATTTCTAAATGTATTTCCTTGTGAGCCATATAATATTTAATAAAATTGAATGCAACTTAATGCGTGCATTTTTAAGTAAGGCATACATTTATACTGATAACACATCTCTGAGTACTTAAAAAAGCGCTATATGTAATACATTTCTCTTTTTTCTTCTTAATAACGTAGTTGTTATGCTGTAGCTAACCAATAATAAATGAAATACTTTTTACCATGAATGCGACTTCTGGTGCTGCATGGTTTTGCTGATGGCCTTGTAGTCTGGTTCATACCTAGTGAGGTTAAGCTTCATGCAGGCGTTGAGGCTTCCATCAGTTAAACGTGAGCGTAGGTTGCTCTTAATGTTTCTCAGATGCCAGAAAGACTGCTCATATGCGTATGTAGAGCCAAACATGGTCAATACTCACACGCTGCATTGTGTGGTTTGTGACGGGAAGCTCGTTCCAAGTTTTAAGAATCAGCTGGTCTTCAGGTTCAGGTTCCATTCAAGTTCAAGAGATTATTTGTCACATACATATTGAAGTTTTTTCCATTTCTGTCCACTTGTGTTCAGCTGATTGTTCCGACTCGAGGCAGGGAGATTTCTGAATGTTTGTCTGTCTTACAGAGGGGATGGGCGCACGGCTCGTAAGCAGCCCAGCAGTGGAACGCCATTCCTCCTGTGCCCAAGATGGGGGCACGGAGCTGCCCAGCATTGGCAGAGGCGCATGGCGGGCCGCTCTGCACCCGTGGCTGGTCACTGTAGGTTGGGTGCCGGCGGGTACGGGAGATGGGTCTGCTATACCGTGGTCGGGTTCGGGGGGGTGGTGGTCCACGTGGCCGCTCCTCGGTCTGCGGTGCCCCTGTGTTGATCTGGTTGGTCTCTCCCAGTGCCAAAACTCATACTCAGTACATAAACCACACAATAGGCCTCGGGCTTGCGGGACGGGTGGGCTGTATGTGTGCGCCTCAGGGGTGCGGGGTCTCCTCACGCTCCCTGGGACTGGGTTGTGCTGGCACAACCCCCATGCTGTCAGGCATGGGGGTTGCTCCACGGTTGCTTTCATCACAGACGTGTTCACGCCACCGGCACCTGCTTTGAACACACTCCAGCACTCTCCTGGTTGCATCCAT
>NC_137189.1:12194282-12209282 GCF_960531495.2 Zeus faber
ACATTAATGTATAAAACAAACATTGAAGAAAGGGTTTCATTAAAAGGAAAATAATTCAGATCAAACGAGAATTACAGATAAAATAGCGCTGAAATAACAGCGCACAGAGAAATCTGTGCTGCATGACATTTTAATTCCTACACTCTCACAGAGTACACTGGCAGGAGATGAGTCCTGTCATCCAGCACCAATGTAAACACTTTCTACTGTTTGACTCATAATCAATTACAAACTCAGGTTGAGGGTGGATGGCATTTACATGTTGTAAGTGTTCTGTATTTGTGTGGCTGCCTACGCATAGCCGTTATATACAACGCATATATACAGTATGCTTGAATATGGAGGCATTAAAGGGTATTAGAAGGAAGGAATTTGTGTTTTATTAGGCATCCTCCCACTGTCTGTCTTCCATCCATCCATCCATTTTCTTGTTGCTGATCCAGGTCTGGATGCAGACCTTAGCAGAGAGTGGTCCAGATGCCCAAGTGTTCTCCAGCAACGTCCTCCTGGGGGGATTCCGAGGGGTTCCCATGCCAGCAAGCAAGAGATATAATCCCTTCTGCGGCTCCTGGTTCGGCCCTGGGAAGTGCTGAAGGTTGGCATCCTTGGTTTAGTGACTACCTCAGTGATTTCTGCCAAGGAGATGGGTTCCGATCCCGCAGAACAATCTGATCCCGCAAAACAATCTGACCCCACCTCCTCCAGTTCCTTACACCTCCTAACAGTATCCTCAGTCAAGGTCAGCCCTTCCCCACCCTCACTGGTGGACGGTGTTCCTGGCTTTTCCCGCCTGATGCTTTGTTAGACTCTCTTTGAGGTCTTCCAAAATTCCTTCTCCATGGCCTCAATGAACACCTCCCACATCCAAACTTTTGCCTCTGCAACCACTGCAGCAGCAGTCCTACAAGACCTACCTACTGGTACCTGTCTGCTAAACAGGGAGTCCCCATGCTTTTTAGCTTCACCGCCTCCCTCACCTTGGGTTGCCGCCACAACAGGCACCGAACACCTTCTGGCCACAGCTCCTAGCAGTTGCCCCCAAGATGGCAGCTTTGAAACATGGTCCATTCCACTCCATGTCCTCAGCCTCCGACCAATATGGCCGAAGCTCCTCCAGAGGTGGGAGTCGAAATCACTTTAGACAGGGTCTTCTACAGTCCCAGTCATTCCCAGCAAACCCTCTGTTTGGTCTGTCCGGTAGTCTTCCCAGCCACCTGATCCAGTTTACCACCAGGCGGTGATCTGTAGACTGCCCTGCTTGTCTCTTCAGCCAAGTGTTGAGAACACATGGGCTGAGGTCCGATCACACAACTACAAAGTCCTCGGCCCAAGGTTGTCTGGTTAAGTACAGGAGGACACTGATGAGTCCACATGTGTTCGAACATACGGTCATGATTGTTACAGACAGTCCATGGCTAGAACAGGAGTCCAATAACAAAGCACCTTTTTGCTTACTCCCAATAACATCCATACAGATTCCTCTATCTCTGCGCACATGCGCATTAAAGTCCCCAACTAGAACAACGGAGTCACCAGGCGGAGTTTGCAAGCACCCAACCCATTGTCGGCAAAAAGATAGTGTACTACCAATTGCTGATGGCCGCGATTGCACACACAACTGTCCGAGTACTCCTCTCTGCAACCCAAAGTTGCATTGAGGCTACCCTCTGTTGCATTGAGCATCCTACTGAGAGGCTCCTAGCTGGGGGCTGGTGAGTATCCCTGCCCCATCCCACCTGGGGCCTCTCCCTTGTGCTACTCCTGAGTAGGATGGAGTTAAGGTTAGGTTTGCCGGAGGGGTGTCTGGCTTCAGTATAAGTAAATGTTATGAGATCTCTCTTTTTTTTTCTACTTAAAACCTCTTAAAGTGTTTGCACTCGTTCTGGAAATATGTCTCCTCAACTATGTTTCGTTCTGTTTGTTACTGCACCGCTCGATGCCGGCGTGTTCATTATTCTGCCTCAGATCCAAATACAAACATGTTGATCTCCTTATATTTGAATCCAAAAAGCTTATTCTCATCAGAGTGTCAGTGTACTACACAAGTTCTTGTCTGTAGTAGAAATACGATAAAAGGCCAGGCCCCTTTCATCTATTCTCGAGCTGCCCCGGTCCACTGCACCCTCTTCTAAATCCTCTGCTCATTGATCACTTCCTTACCTCTTTTTCGATTCTTTCAACTCCTGCTCTCCTCTCCTCTTGTTCTCCGCTCTCTCCAACGGCTCGGCTGCCAATCTTCCTTTTAATCTTCACACTTAACTTGTTTTGTCTCCTTCCCTTCACTCTGCTCTGCTTTGCCTGCACTTTCCACTCCTCCCCTCACCCTTTCCTCTCCCTCTCCTTGTTTTGCATTCCGCAAATAGCCAGTAGGCACAATCACACAAGCTAGCAAGCCAATCAGGAAGCTTATTAAACATGACACTCACAGAGCACGCTCAATATAGGCGAAGGGCATAGGCTATGAGGCCCGCGTGCCAATTAGGACAATTAGATCAATCATAGCAGCTCAATGTAAACTCGCCCGGTCACCCTCTCTCTCTCTCTCTCTCTGTCCCTCACTCTCTCGCTCTCTCTCCTCTTCTGTCTCTGAGCCTTGCACGCCCCCCATTCTCGGCTTAGAAACAACTGTCTCGTCATGAATGCCATAAACGGAAAATATCTCTCTTCTACACATACACAGTTTGATGCGAAGAATACACTGTGGAATAAAAACTTCGCACGCCTGACAAGCTCACACGTCTCCACCCAGCGAGCTATTCCTCACAATTTACCTGCAGCATTTAAAGTTAAGGGACAATAGTGGCCTCTCGAAGAATGCAGACAGGCCCACACTCTCTCCTCCGATGACACTCGATTTGCCCTCTTCCATTTGTCAACACACGCTCGCTCACTCTACAATTCCCACACATCTGTCTGTCATCGCTTCCCTCTTATTTTCCCCACCGCCGTGGATAAAAGGACATGCCAGAAAGCGACTTTAACGACAACCCAAGTGAGCCTTAAATGTGTGGAGGAAATGTTCTGCATAATTGCGTTCCGTCGCGTTATCAAATTACCGCAAATCTAAAGAATTGATGGTGGTGATCACGCTGGAGTGCAATCTGATCTACAGTTTGTTTTGCTGTGGGGTGGTGATCTGTTTCCCTGTGTGTCTCTTTGGCCCCTTTGATGCTGTGGTTTATTCAAACTCCCATTAAATAAGAAATGCATGGGTGACGGGGAGTAAAGAAAGCTTTATTTCTATGTGATTTGGGAGAGCAGTAGGCGCGCGTGTGTGTGTGTGTGTCTGTCCATATATGGTTTAAAGGACAACACACTTGAATACCCCAATGGCATTTACAGGACATTAATCTCATAATTTTGTGCTCATAATTTAGCTTCCTTGAAAATGTCTCTAATGCTGTTTAAAAATATATATTTTATATGAATCCCCTGATTTACTCTCAGGATTCCAAAATGTTGTCTTGCTGTTTTAAGTCTACATAACCCAATAATCTTGGTTTTAAAGTTTTATGTAGATTACCTTATAAACCACATATACAGTACCTGTGTGTGTGCATGTGTGTGTATGTGTGTGTGTGTGTGTGTGTTTAGAATACTCATACCCCTATCTACGGATTCCAGTGACACACACACATACTCTAATTTGCACAAATGCAACTTTTCTGAGCTGCATGTGTCTGTCAAAATAAAAGTAACTTGTCAGGGTTTACCAGTGTGTGAGGGTGTTACTGTGTGTGTGTGTGTGTGTGCGTGTGTGTGTGTGTGTGACAGTGGATGTGCCTCCAATATAATATGCGACAGGGAGGATCTGAATATTTCAAGTGAGAAAATATGGCCATGAGAAGTGCATTAAAATGGGGCACTGTAGTACTCATTCATCTATTCTCTATACAAGGGCAGAGGGACATCCTTCACATTCAGAAAAAAAAATACACCACTTCAATAAGCAGCTGAGGGCCATAAGAGTTTCTCCAGTAGATAGATAAATAGATAGATAGATAGATATTTTGTTTTAGGAACCTAAAATAGTAATTTATTGCAGTAATTTTGAAGGAGTGAAAAGGAAATGTACCTGGCTGCAGCACCTAGGCCTTTTTCTTCACACAGTATCTACCACCTCCACCTTGATTCTAAAATCCTTATCCAGATGCTGGCAAAGCCACTGATGGAGAAAGAAACTATAATTTGTCATTTGATGCAATTTGCCATGTGTTATTTTAAGATAGGGAAGAAGTCCCTTCCCTGCATGTAGGTCTGCTTGACTAGTGATAATAAAAAAATGATCTGCAGATACTGTAGTGAGGGTTCACAAATGCATCGCTGAAAGGGCAACAGCACCTCCTAGCGTCATAAAATGTGCAATAAAAATATCATTTTTTTAGGTTATTTATTTTTCTCTTAAACAGTAAAGCGTATTTAAGTGCAACATGGTTCAGCGCAAGGTTGTAATTCCCACCTTTATCCATCAGATGGGAGTGTTTCACAACATTTTGTAACTTCACTTAAGAAGTGAGAAGTGTGACTTATGAATAGAAATTTTGTACAGCATTCAAGAATGTCTATAGTATATGATATCCAATGATACACTAGTCCCTCAACTAATTTGATTAAGAGCATTATTAGCACAATTACACCCGGGAATGTTGGTTTGAGCCAATGTGGTAAAATGAATGACAGAGACGGAGGCTTGATATGTGACATATTTTAGATAAATGTCAATGCGATTTGTGAACTATGACAGAAAAAAAATGCTATAGGTGAATTCTGACATTGAGGTTGTTTCATTTCCAAAGATCAATACCCAGGAGATAAACAAATGCAATATGTATAAAAACACAAAATAATTGGGTTATTAGACAAAATATAATTTGGGTCAATACATTCATTTCATGCATTTTCATTACTTAGAAAAAAAAACTTGGCTAGAGAAAGGACTCGGATGAAATAGGTTATCTATCTCCAAAAGGAGACACCCCGGCAGCTTGAGCGTGTATTTAAGGTAGAAAAGTTCTCCATTGTTTCACAGATAACATGGAGAAAGGCGAAGGGATGACAGAAAGGACGGCATCCAGTCCAGTCAACACAAAGATCCACTGGTGACACCGCAGGGAAGCGGTGAGATCCAAGCTCCGGGACTTTACAGAAGTCGGGAAGGTATTCCAACAAGTGCATAATTCATCGGACCTGCGAGGTAGGAACCAAAGCAAACACAGATTTGAGAAAGACAATAACCACCGAAATTAACGCTGGAATATGAACAAAGTAGAACGCAAGAGACCCATTCCATCGGCCCTCGGATAATGAGGGAAATAAAGCGCAGGCTTAAAAATTGGGGGGTTGGCCTCGAATGCATTCCTGCATGGAGAGCATGGAAGAGGAGACAACATCCCTCACATGGAAATTATCCCTGGGTAATAGCATCACACAAATAGAAATATTTCAACAAATATGGCAGTATTGATGACGATGTTGTATCATCAGTAATTCATATGGGAATCAACAGATATTGACATACTGTTCGGCGTTCTGCAGCTTCTGTAGTTGATTGTAGAAGTCAGAGAAGCACAAAGTGCATTTTCTCCATTGAGTCCCATTGCACACCATTTGTGTAGACATTCTCCACTCAACCAATTGAATGTAAATCAATGCATCCGGGCACAGAAAGTAGTAAACAGTCGTCAAAGGCGATCAGCGCAATAATTAAACGAGCTTTCGATGTTTAAGGTCTTTCCCGCCAGGAAAACGGCCAATTACCAAGCAACCGATCGTGCGCATCAGGCGCAAACAGCGTGTCGACGCGCAATGTAAACAGGAAATGACGTCAGACGGAGACCGCCCCGCAGCGCTGTTGCAGTTCATTCGCCTTTTCGCGTTCTCCAAACCCGTCAACGCATCGACGCAAGTGTCACTCGAAACTAAGGGGGAGCGTTTTAGGGCTCGAACTGGGCTCCACATGTTAGACATTTAAATGTGTTTAACTGACCGTCCCCCCCCCCCCCCACGCCATTGCTTGATAAGGCTCGTTCCGTTAGACGGGTCCGAAATCTCGCGTGATCTACGCCTTGCGCACGTTCCCCCAACACGTACTGCGTCGTCGTTGCAAGCGTTTCAGGCCAAGTCCAGCTTCTTCTGTGTGTCTGACAGTTTATCCTGCAGCCGCTTCTTTCTCCAGTCCAGGAACCGTCGCCTCATCCTGTTGGCCTGCCACCCAGCGAAGAAGCCGCCGGCGAACGAGACGGCAATCGCGACTTGCAGCGTCCTCTCCGAGACGTCCGCCATGTTCACCTCGAGCACGTGGGGAGTGTTGACGGTTTTAAAACCAGGAAGTGGCGGGGGGGGGGGGCGGCGGCTGCCGGTCTCGCGATAGCTTATTCCTTCTCGCGTTTCTTTAAAGGCGATTTGAAAAGGACCAAAGAAGCGCCAATTTATACATGACAGCACAATTATTATGAATGGAGCTTTACATGTGTTAAATTGTCTCCATTCTTCAGCATTGTATTGAAAATGCTGTTTTCATTCGTTTTGAGTTGAGTCTTGCGTTAAATGGATTTTCAACGGTCGTTCTCAACAGAAATCCGAGGAGTGAAAAGAGTAAATAAATGGCGGACGTCACGGTTAATTCAATGATAAAAATGAAATGAATTTCCAATGAAAATGAAACCGATGCTGGATGTTATTTCATTCAGTTCTCACCTATTTGAGCAACATTTGGAGTCAACTTTTGGGGGCAATCTTTCACAAGTAATTGAAGAGATAACAAGCTGGACTTCAAACCGTAACCCGATGTAACTTTTTTTTTTTTACACCTCAAAATTACAGCTTCCAAATCATTTTGATGGCACACTGACTTGTATGTAGAATGGCCCTTTTTTTATTCCCACCCACAACGCCTGTTCTTTCACTATGTAACTTCTGTGTTTGGGTACGATCCACGGAAAAAGGGCGTTACGCTTTACGGCACTAGGTGAAGTCCTTGATGTTTGGCTCCGGTAATTACACTTTGTATTTTTCTGCCTGGTAAAATGTTTTTAAAAAAAAAAACCCCCACGATAAATTATAAGCTCGCCCGGCGCCTGCACCTCAGCCAGCGCGCTTCGGCCCTCATTCTCATTGCGCCACGGGGTTTGTTTCACCCTCTGTCTCCTCAATTATATCTCTGGGTTTGGAACATAGACTGCTATCGGCCGATGAGGTTCAAATTTTAATGTAATTAATCAGTAACATTACATTACATGAAGCAATTAAGTAATTAATGTCAATTCCTTTCGGACACCGGTCCGAGTTTTACGACAGTGGTGTAAAACTGCAATTGCACTCAGAAACTGTAGGGGCGCCAAATCCCAAAAGTTACATAGTGCTGCTTTAATTCATATTTACATCAATTAGAAAAAAAAAGGTAGAACAGTATCACAATGGAACAAAAAGAAAAATATCAATGGCCCATAACCCCTGAGACTCAAGTCAATAATAAAATACAGCATTCTAACATACATTTACATTTATACAAATCTAAGGCAAATAGAAATAAACAAAAAGTGGAACAGACACAATTATACATTACACAAAATGTTAATCTGACATGTAAGTAAAAAAAAAAAAAGCATTATTCATAACCACAAATTGTAAAGACAGTAAAATTGTCCTATACATGATATTAAGTTATTTAAGTATACAGTGGTTTTGATGTAGTTAAGATATGATTTTTTTGTGGCGGCTGACCACTTCAGTACCTGAAGTGGTCAGAATGCGGGTGTTCCCGGTTCTGCTGTAAGCACCAGAAGGAAAGTTTAAGTTCAAAACTGAAGTTATAGTAATGTGCTACAGGTTTTTGGATATGGAGGTGTCACACTCAAACGCCTGCTCTGATGCAGTTGATGCTGTTTACGATAAGATATGAAAACACTTAAGCACCGGTCCAGACTTCTTGGCAGTCTGTGAAATGGTTTATTCCAGGTCACATATCCATTTTGTAGAGCTGCCATGTGCTCATCTGATTTATTTACAACTCAAAACCATTCATCTAGCGAGTAAACAAGGATGTAAATGTATGCAACCTTTACCATCTGAGAACAGTGTGGTAATAAGACGAGTGATCACGTCCGGGTGAGAATCCAGAGTTGGTGAGGAGATTTGCTGACGGTTGATATCAGAAGGCTGTCAGAATTGGTTGAGTTTGAAACGGCTCAAATAGATTTAGCGATGGACAGAAGGTCATGAGGAAATCATTTTGGGTCCTCGACGGTAAATCACAAGCGGCTCTGTTTGAGCCTGTCGATGTGGTAGCAAAGTTTCAGCGCCGGCCCCAGTTTCAGTCCCAGATACTTCATCATCATCTCGCTCTTCAGCAAGAGGAGAGCGTCTCCGTCTATCTCCTGGAAACACAAATGCAAGGATTGAATGAGGAAAAAAAATCTTAATCCATTCATGTTAGGTTAAATGGTTACCATTATTATTATGTGTATGACCGTATGTATATGTATGTGACAAATAACCTCTTGAAGCTTGAGGCTTGAATCTTGAATAAAATTAAGCGGGAAGTTCTGTAAAGTTCAAGTTCAAGTTCAAGTTCAAGAGATTATTTGTCACATACATATACAGAGTTAGAATTCTATAGCAGATGGAGGAGGAGAGGGATGGCAAGAGCCTGTAGCAGCTGGGGGCGGGGTCAAGGAGGGGACGGAGTATATATCAATGGAGAAGAGAAGGGGAGAGGCCTGTAGTCACTACGGCGAGGAAAGGGGGCAGGGCCTGTAGCAGCTGGGGAAGGAGAGGGAGCAGGCCTGTAGGCGCTGGGGGCGGGAACTAGGAGGCCTGTAGCAACGGGGCGGGGCCTGCAGCAGATTGGAGCGAAACGGGGGCGGGGCCTGTAGAAGCTAGGAACGGTGATGAGGAGAAGGGGCGGTGCCTGTAGTCGCTGGGGACAATGAGAGGGGGCGGGGCCTGTAGCAGGTGGGGGACGGGGCCAGTAGTAGCCAGGGACAGTGGTGAGGAGAGGGCGGGGCCTGTAGTTGCTGGGGACAGTGAGGAGGAGAGGGGGCGGAGCCTGAAATCGCTGGGGGCGGAGACGAGAAGAGGGGCGTGGCCCATAGCAGCTGGGGACAGTGGCGAGGGGGCGTGGCCTGTAGCAGCTGGGCACCGTGATGAGGTGAGGGGCGTGGCCTGCAGCAGTTGGGAAGGTGAGGAGGCGGGGGCTGTAGTAGCTGGGGACAGAGACTATAGGAGAGGGGGAACCTGGATTCTGTCATGGTGTAGCTGAACCATTGAGTTTTGAGTTATAGTATATAACTATAACTATATACTGTATAAAGTAGTCAAGTAAGTTGGACTCACGTGCTTCCTGAAGGCATCGGCATGGGGTCCTAGCGCCTGGGGGTCGGCGTCCTTAATGAACCACACCACCTCCTCCACCCCCCAGCTGGACGGGTCTTTGCCAGAGGGCTGTTTACACTCCCCGGCCTCGGAAGCCTGGCCGTAAGCTGTGGAGTGAGGCGGGGCACAGGGAAGATAAAGAGGCAACATGTTTACTGTTTACTGTTATTAATGTGAAATTGAACATATCCTTGTCGTGTGCACTGCCTGCATCAACTCTCTTCTCCTCAGAGACAGGTGGTATGAACCTGGATGAGATCACAGGATCTCCTAACACTTATATGCATTTACAAAACAATGGGAATGTCCTTTTGGGACCCCTGGTCTTCTAGGCCAAGTCATACAATGTAAGATCAAACTGGATTATTTGCATCTGCAACTTTTCCTTTGTTTTAAGCCTAAGTCTGAAAGTAATTGAAGCAAATTATTTCTGTAGATGTTTCAATGGGAAGTGATCCAACTCTCACCACTTTAGGACGTAAATTGGTGAGGTTACTAATAATGCTGTTTAAATGTATTAACCTCCATGTTACCAGGTCTCCATCGAGGGAAACCGCGACATCCATCAGTGATCAGTTATATTGATCCCTTTGTGTGTTATATAATCAGACTAAAGATTATGATTTTATTCTTGTTTTTGAAGTGTTAAAACAATGTTGTAATACAGTAGTTAGTAATTAGCAGTCGCCTTAATAGTTAATTGGTCACAAATTTTATGCTATGTATGTGTCTAGGTGCATCAATAGATGTATATTTAACTACTTTCCCCTGGCCTGGCCAGTGACCTTCAGGAACAGACTGGATGACAACCATGAATAGTGTGGCGACAACTGGAGAGACAGTGGACAGCTCAGAGAGACGGCAACTGGGGTAGGAAGAGCCAGCAACCCAAACTGCAACTTCTGTTAGGAAGTACCCGAACAAGCTACAGAAAACCCTAATGAAATATACCCCCAGGGGTGCCCGAGAGGGGGGGAGAATGAGCACCCCAATAGGACGGACCTACACTTAACGACCAATGCAAATGGACAATCGACAACGATTGCCGAGTGTGTCTGCAGCAAGGACCCAGAATCGCGATTGTGGCGCCTCCCCTTGCGGCTGCCTGCGCGAGCACCTTGTGGCGATTACGCACATTTTTGTATCTTTTAGTATTTATAGAGCTTATTGTGCGTAATCACCGGGTGTCATGACATTTCACTGCATATATGTATGACCGTATGTATATGTATGTGACAAATAATCTCTTGAACTTGAACTTGAACTTGAAGGTGTGCAAGAATCCGCGTGGCCTGAAGATCCACCAGGCCAGGATGAAGTGCTTTCAGAAGGAGCAACTGGTACAGCGCGCAGGGATCACCCCTGGTGAGACGCAGGAGGAGCCAGGCTCGGAGTCACCCCACAGTGCTCAGAGCCTCCATGAACCAGTAGCCCCAGACCCAGGCGGAGTAACCGAACATCGTCGGGTCAAGTGGCCTCCGGCCAGTAAGGACAAACAGTGGCTCCAGTTCGATGATGATGTGGACAATATCCTAGAAGCAGCAGCCAAGGGCAAGGCAGCCAGGAAACTCAAAACCATGGCAACCATCATCATCAGCCTCGCTGCTGAGAGGTTTGGTACGGTGGAGAAGGTGGGTACCAAGTAAACCAACCAACCAACCAACTAAATGAACAACCGTAGGGCAGAGAAGATCAGCCAGATAAGGCAGGAGCTGCAGGTCCTAAAGCGGCAGTACAAGGAAGCGCAAGAAGAGGAAAGGGATGCACTATCAAAACTTCGCTGCATCCTCAGGAAGAAGCTCACCACTCTTCGAAGGGCAGAATGGCACAGAGGGCGGGGGAAAGAGAGGGCCAAGAGACAGTCTGCCTTCATCACAAACCCATTTGGAGTCACAAAGCAGTTGCTTGGGCAGAAACTAAGGGGCCACCTCGTCTGTCCCAAAGAGGAGATCGACCACCATCAGCAATCACCACCAACACCTACAGTGATGCTGCTTGGGAGGAAGTCCTAGGTCCCTATAGGCCTTTGATAGACCCCCCAGGACCCACAACTCACACTCAACAGCAAGGAGCCCAGTTGGAAGGAGGTTCAGGAGGTTGTCAAGGCAGCCAGAGCCAGTTCTGCTCCGGGACCAAGTAGAGTGCCCTACAAAGTGTACAAGAGGTGTCCCAGACTCCTTCACTGGCTGTGGAAGATCCTGAGGGTTATCTGGAGGAGGGGAAAGGTATCCCAATTCCCAGTTCAGAACCATCTCGCTGCTCAGCGTTGAGGGGAAGATATTCTTCGCCATCCTATCCCGTAGGTTGACGGAGTTCCTCCTGAAGAATGAGTACATCGATACCTCTGTACAGAAGTGTGGAATCCCAAAGGTTCCAGGATGCCTCGAGCATACAGGTGTGGTCACACAGTTGATCAGAGAGGCAAGAGAAGGGAAAGGAGACCTAGTTGTGCTGTGGCTCGACTTCACCAATGCTTATGGATCCATTCCACATAAGCTGGTGGAAACAGCACTGGATCGGCACCATGTCCCAGGTAAAATCAGGGACCTCATCTTGGACTACTACAAGAGTTTCAAGCTGAGAGTCACCTCTGGGGCAGTCACATGCGAGTGGCATGGGTTGGAGAAAGGGATCATCACTGGATGTACAATTTCAGTGATCCTCTTCGCCTTGGCTATGAACATGCTGGTCAAGTCAGCCAAAGTTGAGTGCAGAGGTCTGCTCACCAAGTCTGGAGTCCGCCAGCCCCCCATCGGAGCCATTATGGACGTACTGACAGTTACAACGTCAGTGCCTGGGTGCCGATGGATCCTTCAGGGCTTGGAGAAGATCATCATCTCGCTCGGATGTGTTTCAAGCCTGCAAAATCAAGGTCCCTGGTGCTCAAGAGAGGAAAAGTGACAGACAAGTTCCGCTTCTCTCTGGACGGCACCCAGATTCCATCAGTCACCGAGAAACCAATCGAGAGCCTCGGTAAGACCTTTGATTGCATACTGAAGGATGCTGCATCCATCAAGGCCACAATTCGGGAGCTGGAGGCGTGGCTGACAGCAGTGTACAAATCGCGTCTGCCTGGTAAATTCAAGGCCTGGATTTACCAGCATGGTGTTCTCCCCAGGATTCTGTGGCCCCTGCTTGTGTACGAGTTCCCAATAACAACAGTGGAGGGCTTCGAGAGGAGGATCAGCCGTTAGCTCCGTAAATGGCTGGGCCTGCCACGAAGCCTGAGTAGCATCGCTTTTTATGGGCAGAACAACAAGCTGAAGCTCCCCATAAGCAGCCTGAATGAGGAGTTTATGGTTCCCCGTGCAAGAGAGGTGCTGCAGTACAGGGAATCCAGTGACCCGAAAGTCTCCCAGGCTGGCAGGAAGTGTCAGGACTAGTCAGGACTGGGAGGAAGTGGAGGGCAAGTCAAGGCAGGAAGTGGAGGGCAGTCAAGCAGGCTGAGTCACGCTTGTGTCCCAGCGTGCTGGTCGGCCCAGTGGCATCTGGACGAGCAGGGCTTGGTAGCGTTCCAACCACGCGCTATGACAAGGCCCTGGGCAAAGACAGACGCTGACTGGTTCAAGAGGAGGTGAGAGCTGGCGTGGAGGAACTGCACGCTAGCCAGATGATGGGGATGCAACAGCAAGGCGCAACGACGAGATGGGAACAGGCAGTGGACCGTAAGATCTACTGGTCCGAGCTTTGGCAAGCTGGGCCTTACCGGATCAAGTTCCTGATCGGATCCGTCTAGGACGTCTTACCCAGTCCATCCAACCTCTTCTGCTGGGGCAAGGTTGACAAACCATCATGTCCCTTGTGTCTCAGAAGAGGAACGCTAGAGCACATCCTCAGCTGTTGCCCAAAAGCCCTGGGAGAAGGACGCTACACTTGGCGCCACGACCTGGTGCTGAGGGCGATAGCAGAAGCCATCTCCACCAGCATCACCCAGAACGAGCCTCTCCGACCAGCAAGGCAGGCGATTGCTGAACCATGTGTTTCCTTTTATTTTTTTAACTCCCCCTCCTCCGCCATTATGACACAAGGAGACATCCCAAACTGTGCCCCCTCAGGCGAGCATTTAAGAGCTGTTGACCACTCAGTCTTCAGGCTGGTTCCTCACTCGAGTTAAGAACTTTCCCCTTTTCTCTTTTATTGTATTTTATTTAAAAGTTTCCTTGAAGTCTTTGTTTCACTAAAGTACATGCGCAATTTGGTCCTTACTAATGAGGCCTGCTTCAGCCGCCCAGATAAAGAATTGTATTTTCTTAATTTTTCCTTTCTTTGATTTTTATCACGATACCTTGCGTTTTCTTACAATATTACCTTATTTTTCTTATTCTGGACATTTTCAGTTGATCACACGAAAAATCCAAACCGACATGATTAAGTTGGTGTAGTTAGATTAAATAGATTCGACGTTAAACCCTGACCAGCGAGGCACCCGGAAGTCGTCCAACCCGGAAGTCATCTGAGAGTGGGATCAGTTAACCCGGACCGGCTCTGCGCTGTGAGATCACGGCCCCCGTAGCGTCCCTGAAGGAGGACCCTGAAGGTCCCTGCACCAGCGATCCACCCCGGTCTGCCCGGGGACGTTGGGACTTTTCTCCCCCCGTCACCGTCTAAACTGCTACCTCCCCCGCGACGTGGATGGAAATCACCGGCGGACAAGATGAACGGCCACCACAAGCCACGAACTCTACTCAGCCCATGTAAGCAACGCTGAAACTGCCAACGCGAAAGGCTTCCAATTCTGCTTAACAATGATGACCAGTTGATGTGTCCAATTTAATTAATTTCCCCTTTAGAGAAGTCAACTACCCCCGTAGCATTTCTCGTTTTATTATTGTAATGTAAGTGTCACCATTTTTAAATCCTGCATTCATTGTTTATTTTGTTGATCATTTCTTTTCTTTACCATCTTATTCTTCTCCATTAATTTTATTTAATTTTTATTTTCATATGTTTGCTATTATTTCATTAATTCAAGTACATTAGCATGATATAATAAATCCATTTATTGAAAAGAAGTTTGTAAGATCGAGTTCCTTGATCTTTGAGTCCAGTAGTCAACGTTAATATAATTAACTCCTTAATCCTGCTTAGACTGATTAATTACGCTTAATGATTGATAAACTTAAATTAACCTATTTGTTTCCCCCAACTTAACCAAAACGGGGGTGGTGCCCTGAGCGAGACAATTATTTATTATTAATTATTAAAGTAGAGGTGTTCAGTTACATCCTCATTCATCTATTCACGTCTTTCTTTGTAGTTTCTATGTAGCATCACAAGATGGCTCCACTAGCTAGTGTTGGCATTAGCATGTAGGCGGAGTGACACCAGGGACATGAATCTAGGCGGTGAAACAGTTGCCCATGACAGCGGTCTTTGTTTACAGACAGTGGCCATTATTCAGAAATAACCGACCGCTGATCATCACTATTGACCAATCAGAATCGAGTATTCCACTGAGCCGTGTGACAAGATAAGTTAAAGCACTAATTCTATTTAGCAACAGTGAAGTTGCAGTATAGTAGCGACCAATAATGGCTTCATGATAAATAGTAACAGCAATACGAAAATAACAACAAAGGCCGCTGCTGGACTGTGGAAGGTACAATCATCACTGTTTTCAGATTTTTT
>NC_137189.1:12216782-12269282 GCF_960531495.2 Zeus faber
ATATATATATATATATATATATAAACCAGCATATACTACACTATATACTACATGTATGGTAAAATGATTGTACTTCACAGGTGGTGGGTAGTGACCCACCACCTGCTTATATTGGCTTCACTAGTTAAAGGAATACTCCAGTTCTGCATGCTCACTGTGCTAGCTCAATGCATGGCCGCAGATGGGATCAACTACACCGCGTTCCAAATGATTATGCAAATTGGATTTAAGTGTCCTAAACATTACATTTTTTGTTTTTCAATTAACTCATGGATGGTATTGTCTCAGGGCTCTTTGGGTCACTGAAATCAATCTCAGACACCTGTGATAATTAGTTTGCCAGGTGAGCCCAATTAAAGAAAAACTACTTAAGAAGGACGTTCCACATTATAAAGCAGGCCACAGGTTTCAAGCAATATGGGAAAGAAAAAGGATCTGTCTGCTGCCGAAAGGCGTCAAGTAGTGCAATGCCTTGGACAAGGTATGAAAACATTAGATATTTCATGAAAACCTAAGAGTGATCATCGTGCTGTGAAGAGATTTGTGGCTGATTCAGAGCACAGACAGGTTTGCGCAGATAAAGGTATAATGACGAAGGTTTCTGCCAGACAAATTCATGGGATTAAGAGAGCAGCTGCTAAATTACAAGGCAGCAAACAGGTATTTGAAGCTTCTGGTGCCTCTGGAGTCCCGTGACCCTCAAGGTGTAGGATCCTCCAGAGGCTTGCAGTTGTGCATAAACCTACTATTCGTCCACCCCTAACCAATGCTCACAAGCAGAAAGGGTTGCAGTGGGCCCAGAAATACTTGAAGACTCATTTTCAAACAGTCTTGTTTACTGATGAGTGCCGTGCAACCCTGGATGGTCCAGATGGATGGAGTAGTGGATGGTTGGTGGATGGCCACCATGTCCCAACAAGGCGGCCACATCAGCAAGGAGGGGTATATAGAGTTTCTGACTGACCACTTTCTTCCATGGTACAACAAGAAGAACCGTGCCTCCCGTAGCAAAATCATCTTCATGCCTGACAATGCACCATCTCATGCTGTAAAGAAAACCTCTGTGTCATTGGCTGCTATGGGCATAAAAGAAGAGAAACTCATGGTGTGGCCCCCATCCTCCCCTGACCTCAACCCCATTGAGAACCTTTGGAGCATCCTCAAGCAAAAGATCTATGAGGGTGGGAGGCAGTTTGCATCAAAACATCAGCTCTGGGAGGCTGTTCTGACATCCTGCAAAGAAATTCAAGCAGAAACTCTCCAAAAACTCACAAGTTCAATGGATGCAAGAACTGTGAAGGTGTTATCAAAGAAGGGTCCTATGTTAACATGTAACTTGGGCTGTTAAGATGTTTTTGATTAAAATAGCTTTTGATTTCAGTAAATATGACCTCCTAATGCTGCAAATTTAACAAATGACCATTTTCACTTCTTTACAACCAATACAATGTTTTGAAACTCTGTTGTGCATAATAATTTGGAACAGTGCATTTTGAGTTTTTGTTTTTTGAAAAAAATACTGTTATCATTGGGAGGTTTGTTCAATAACATTTGAATTATACCCTAATGGTTGACGACTTGAAAATTATACTGACTGTCATTTGCATCGACTATTTAGGAAAATCAAAGAAAAATATCTTTGCATAATAATTTGGAACGCGGTGTAGTTAGCGAAATACACCCTCGGGCGTCTCAAAAAGCTTAATTATTAAAGAGAAACATCCAGCGTCTTTGTGATGAGTTTAAATAAAAACCTAAGAGTGAGTTTTTAGTTTTAAATGCCATTCTACTACGCTAATAGATTATGACGACCATAAAACACGAGTACCCCCCCCCCCCCACCACCACCAAAAAGAACAAAGCTAAAACAGTCTGCTGTTCCAGTGCACCTCCCTGTTAAATCTCTGTTTATACACTGTATGTACATTTTGGTTTATTTCATTTTTTTTTTTATTTTATTTATCACTATTTTGACAGTGACACTATTTTGTCAACTCCTGCCATAATGCCTGAATTTTCCCTGAGAATGAATTAAGTGTTATCTTATCTTATATCTTGTCTTATCTTCTTCTTCTGTCTCTTATCTTTTATTATAAATGTCCCTCACTCAGTGCGATTGGGCAACAGATCAGGATATTTTCCATCGTGCAAAGAGACACAAACATTCAGTATAAAACACATTTACATACATATATATAACACATATGTATATTTACTTCTTTATTTTTATCATTTCCTATTGCCAAGTAATATCAAAAGCAAAACAATCATGACACTAAAGTTTATAGAATAGAATATAATACAGAGATGGATGGATGGACGGACAGACAGACAGACAGACAGACAGACAGACAGACAGAGACGGACGGACGGACGGACGGACGGACGGACGGACGGACGGACGGACGGATGGATGGATGGACGGATGGATGGATGGATGGATGGATGACCTTTATTTAATTAGGGCGGACCATTTGGGAGCCAGCTTTCTTTTACAACAGTTCCTTGAGAACATAATGGACGCACATATAGAGCAATAAGATATATAAATATAATAAATGAAAGATTAATATAATATATATATTATATATATATATAATAAATGAAAGATTAATGTAATATATATATTATATATATATATAATAAATGAAAGATTAATATGATATATATATATAATATACGTATATATAATAAATGAAAGATGAATATTTCATCAACACAACGCTCAGAACTTCCATCATCACACAGAGACACATCAAAGGCAGCAGTGAGGTTTACATTTAGAGAAAAAATGAAAATCAAATCAAATCATCTTTCAATTATTTTTAATAATTACATTTTAAATCATTTTAAATAAAAAATAAAAAAAATTAAATACATAAATAAATCATTAAAAAACTATTATTTGGACAAAAAAAAAACATTTTAAAAACAGGTGCATTCTTATTTCGTCTAGTAGTGAATTGTCGATGAACAACAATCTACATGTACATGGAAAGGCAAGAGGGGGGGGTTGGTTTTCCAACAAGACACACGTTCCGACTCACACTGGCATTTATGTAATACTATTTCATAATATTATCGATTTATTAAAGATTTTTAATAGATTATATCCATAAATAAACACAATTTATATGAAGTATGACAACTCATTTGCAGACACAGTTGCGTAGTTGGTATGTGCTGAACATGGAGAATGAGGGATGAATGGCAACCGTGTCTGGAGCTAAGTTGAGGTAAGTTTCATTTAGGAGGATTTAAATGTATATTTAATACAGCACAGAAAATTAATTCTATTATATAATTATAGAACCTAGGATCCCGATTGTGTTGCCGCCCCTTGCTTGCACGATTTTTAGTATTTTTAGATCTTATTGTGCATAATCATCGGGTATCATGTCATTTCACTGCATATATGTATGTACATGCACAGTATGTGACAAATAACCCTTTTGAATCCTGAATCTTGAATCCTGCTAAATATCTCTCACTCAGGATCACATTTCCCCTTATTCCATCTTCTTAATATTAATCATTGTTTCTTCATTTAAGACGTTTCACTCCTACGACAAAATGATGGGAAAAAAACAAAGAAAAAAGATACAAAACAAAACATGTTCAAAAAATAGAATAGAAAAAAATAAGGTAAACATTGGGAGGAACAATAAAAATAAAACACTGGCTAAAGAAAGAGAGATAGAGAGAGATAGAGGGCAAAAGAGAGAGATAGAGAGCAAAAGAGAGAGAGAGGGAGAGAGAGAGGAGGAGGAGGAGGAGGAGGAGGAGGAGGGGTGGTGCTGTTTCTGACCCAGGGGTCAATGAAACCAATGGGAGGCGAATGGGAGAATATGTCTCCGTTAAGGAACAGTGTTGGTGATAATGTGCGTACTGTGCTGCAAAGTGAAGACAAAATGGCCACCGGGCAATGGGATGATGTCAGAACGACGGAGTGAAGAGGGACGAAAGATACTTTTTGCTTACACACCAATTAATTCACAATTAAAGTGATAAACCGTGACATTCTTTGGTTTTGAAAATCAACATCTTTGATATTTAGTCCATATTTATTGCACTTTATAAGAATCAGCCTTTCATTTTATTTGCTCCCTCTGCAGTATATGCTGTTTCCATTGTTGGTGGCGGGGTCCGCCACTCCCACCAAGAAGGACTGTCTAAGAGCCAAGACAAGGGGTAAACGCGAATGGAAAAACCTTTAAAGTTAGTTTCAGATGGAGTTCTGGGACTTGTAGTGTAATCTACCAAACACAGACGATTTGATGGATTACCACTTTAAAAGCAATGAATTCATAGTGAACTCTGCATCGAGGCAAAATGCTGGGAATTGGAAACAACATTATCTTAATAATAATAATAAACGGCAATTGTTCTATCTGTTGAATGTGTCAATAATTTCCTAATTTTTATGATCGCACTTGAAATGAACTTTATTTGCAAGTAATTGTTGGAGTTTATTTAAGTCTAAACTCCGATAGGTAGTGCTTGCCAAAGCAAAATACAATCAATTAACACAATCAATTAAGTAAAAAAGTAAAAGTTTTTAATACATTTCTCACATTCATTGATTCAAATTCAAACCCTGGCGTCCCTTAAAATGGGTGAAAATGAAATCAATGAAATCACACGAAAAACACCTGATTAGATCCAGGAAAATAAAGAAAATAAAACAGTGGTGTGAGGTTTGGGAGTGACAAGGAATGGCAAGAAATGTTTAAAATAATTGACCTTCACAAAAACATCCAATAGTGTGTGCTCTCATCCAGTTTCACACACACACACACACACACACACACACACACACACACACACACACACACACACACACACACACACACACACACACACACACATTGTCAGTCGTACCTCATCATGGTTAACACACACACACACACACACACACACACACACACAATGTGAGTATTCCCTCATTGTGGTTAAGACACAAACACACACACACACACACACACACACACACACACCACACATTGTCAGTCGTACCTCATCATGGTTAATACACAAACACACACACACACACACACAATGTAAGTCGCACCTCATCATGGTTAATACGCAAATATACACACACACACACACACACATTGTCAGTCGTACCTCATCATGGTTAATACACAAACACACACACACACACACACAATGTAAGTCGTACCTCATCATGGTTAATACGCAAATACACACACACACACACACACACACACACACACACACACACACACACACACACACAATGTAAGTCATACCTCATCATGGTTAAGACACAAACACACACACAATGTCAGTCGTACCTCATCATGGTTAATACACAAACACACACACGCACACACAATGTAAGTCGTACCTCATCATGGTTAATACACACACACACACACACACACACACACAATGTAAGTCGTACCTCATCATGGTTAATACACACACACACACACACACACACACACTGTAAGTCGTACCTCATCAAGGTTAAGACACGCATGCAAGCATGCACACACACACACACACACACATTAATATGTCACTGGTTTACAGGATATAAATAATTATTTTATAGGCAATAAAAGCAATAAAAGAAGGAGTAGCAGGGGAGGCGACAGTAGCCAGTTGGTGCTCTTAGATGATTGCCCCCCCCCCCCACCCCCCCCCCCCCCCCCCCCCCCCCCCCCCCCCCCCCACCCCCCCCCCCCCCCCCCCCCCCCCAAAAAAAAGAAATAAAACAAGATAACTATTTGGTCTCCACAATACCTTATTTCACAGTTAATGGTGCAGGAACATTGGTGATCTAGAAGTGAACACAGCCTTTGGAATGATGAAAACACACAGAAACGACATTGACTAAGGATTCACACCCTGGATCCTAACAGAACAGTCTTGCAATGGAGCGTTTCCTCCACCTCTCCCCCGCAGCTTGGTCGCCTCTTGCTCCAGTTCTCTCCGATGTTAAGGCTGTTTTCACATCTTCACTGGTGTTTTGACCCAAACTCATTTCCGGGCCCCTTCAGAACCAGTCCGGCGTTAGCTTTTGAACCGTTTTCCGTGGGTGCTATTGGAAGCGTTTGGGGTCATCGTCCCACTGGAAGACCCCTGAGCGCCGATGGAGAAGCAGCTGCCTGACACGGAGTTGAACCTTTCGCTTGAACCCTTTGAAACTGAGCTCAGCTGAGTTGGTTATTAATGGATAATCACCCGCTTAAAATCGAATCATTCCTTACAGCTTTTAAAAAAGTGTCGATAATATTGTCCGGGACATTTTCGAATTTCTGTGTGGAATAACTTAAAGATCCAGTATTTTTTCAGCAAGGTCTTTTTTTCAAAACACCACCCACTCCCCCTTTCGACGCGTGTGACACCAGAAAATTAGGAGTCCCACATTACCTCTAAATTACAGTGTATCTGTGAATGGCAGCAGCAGGATCTGCACCTCCGTGTGACTCGTGGAGGCTGGCACCCCATCCCACCTGCACCCCATCGAACTACACTACAAATAAAATAATGGACACAAATCCACGCGTTTCCGCCCAAATAAACAAACTAGGAATAAAAAAGGCGCCTGTTGCAAATCCCAGGGGTTCCCAAACTGGCATCCGCAGCCCCCTAGACGGTCATTGGAGGAATTGCGGTGGCGTCTGCAGCAGAATTAATATCTTTTATATTCTTATTTTACTTGACATGTTTTCATGTATTTATTGTGGAGAGAAACATGTAAAACTTTGCTCAAGAAATAGAATCATATTTATTGTACATATATCCAGCCCCAAAGGTGCAGGAGCTATTGCTTTTGTTAATGAAAAACTGACATCAGTGCTGTAAATGCGTCATGGATCCGCCACATTCCTGTACAATCGGAAGAAAATTTGTATTTGGGACGGTTCCAACATGGGAGTCATTGGGGTTTCGTCCGGATCGGCGGTTCATTATTGTGGATGAAGTTTGTGATCAACAATCGCATTCTCACCAAGATGGCGCCACGCATATGCGCAAGTTGACGGAGTACACAGATCACATGACAGATACAGTTGCGATTGGACTTTAACTAAAGGAATATAAGATACAAACTCTTAACCATACGAAGTCACAAAGTGACGGGTATTATTTTATTACTATTCAACTTTATAGTGTTATTTAAAAAGTAAAGTATTACCAGGAGACAATCGGATTAAACAATTTGTCACATACACATATGGTCATATAAGCAGTGACCGTATGTTTATGTATGTGGCGAATAATCTCAGTCCTAATCATGGAGCCCTACTTTAGATGGATAACCACCATTAGTTGCGGCGTAGGAAACCCACCCACAGCCGCAAACACCACGTGATCATAGACTTATACTGTAACCAGGCCGGGACGAATGAACTTCTGCAGTCACAAAATACACTGGAACCAGGAGCCAAAGCACACTCCTCCAATGACTTTAACAAAGGGCAGACGACCCTGGAACCCGTGTATTGCTGCCTGCAGCAATATTTGTTTTACATTTTGTAAAATAACATGTATAACAATAACATGTATAACAATAAAATCTAAAAGTTATTTTGCTGCAGAACATCAATAATAAAATCTAAAGATGAAATCAAATCACAGGAATACAGGACCCTGCTGACATCTGACAGCAGATATCCTGAATATAGACGGACTATATACACACTCTTTTTGCCTTTAACCTTAATTAATATTCTTTTTCCCTGAAGCTGTATCCAACAGAATGGCATCACTTATAACGTGAATGGAAACAAGTCCAGCAAATTTAAAAGTTATTTTATTTGAAATGGTCTTTTAAATACAAATAATATATATTTTTTCCCATTTACAATGACAGTTTCTTTGTAAACAAAAGTGGCAGATAATCATTGGGTAGTTTATCCAAAACTCAGCCCCCCTGCGGGGCTATTTGTACGCCCTGCACCAGGTGTGTCGTGGGAGAAATGGCGTCGTATTTAGCCTCATTGCAGTTCATTTCCACACAGCGTAAATCACCAATGCTACATTCTATTGTAGAGCAATACATACTCGGGAATACATTAACAACCTGGTGGCGCACAGCCGCTCTGAACACAATTACATGAGGGTATAGTGTGCATGTGGGATCTTTTTCTTTTTAAATGGTGTTTAAGTTAAGAACATGCACCCAGATATTCAAAACTCTCTCCCACACCGACACAACGGACTAAGGTATAGAGCAATTCTAAACATACTTTGGGAGCTGATTGTTATGAAAGATTAGTCTCATTTCCCCCCAAAATGGAACTATAAATACAGTCCTCTAAATGCAGTGAGATTCGACAAAACTGTAAGGTTTTGTCTGTTTCCAAGTCCAGTTAAAAAAAAAAAAAAGGAAAAAAATACATAAATCACAAAAACAAATCAAAGACTCACAAAAAAATGTGTGGAATATTGTTGATGCATCTAGTTTGAATGAGACAAATCGCCAATATTTAGTGGCGGGAATCTGCCACTAAGGAACAAAGACAGATGCAATGTAGGAGATCGAAGCGGTCTCAGCCCACGACAAGTTGTATGTATAATATTAAGCTTGTTTGGTGGCAACAAAGAAATAAGAACTCAAAGAAATGTGCTTAGTATTGCAAGAACAAATAAGCTTTGACTAAGCCGCTTTTCAGGATGAGAGAAAGACGCCATTTTCACAATTATTAGTCGCTTTGTTAATAATGGCTGGATGAGCGATATTCATCTGATTGAAATTGTACTCATTACTATGAAGACGTGATTAAAACTTAAACCCAAAGGGAAATGAAGGCCAAAATACTGTCGCATTTCCTGACGGACAAAATGGGGGGGGGGGGAATAATAATAATTAAAAAAAAAAAAAAATTCAAAATTTCAAAGCTTTTCCCAAAAGTCTAGCGGTGCATGGCACCCAAGGCCTACATCTAGAAAAGTGTAAAGTTGCGGTATTCGGTTGTATTCGTAAGGCCGTTTCGGACAATGAGTTTACACTGGAATGTGCTATAACTGTTGGAAAAAAAGAAAAGGAAAGTAAAGAAAAAAAAAATAAAGAGACTTCTCAGAACGAGCAGAATGGTCTGGAGCCTCCGACCCTCGTTTGGTGTATGGAGACGTACATTAATAATAAAAATAATATTAATAATAACAACAACAACAATACAACCAAGAATCAAACACTGCTAGTTTTGTCATTTCCATCACCTGCAGTCACAATTTGATTCCAACAGATTTCAAACCATTATTTTTCTGGCTTCTTGAATGAATGAAAAACAAAACAAAACGTGCCCGACACGTAGGCAGAACAGGCAGGTTATTCCCACTGACTGGAGATCAGCACTTATAAGTAGATTCAGCATTTCGACGCCAGGCACAGACGGGTTGAAACGTCTCCGCCGCGTCCCCTTATGCCGACAGCAGGATCGGACCACCCGACGGACTCATTTATTTAATGTATTGGTTCATCTTTCCCTCCCAAACGGAGGATGAAGCTCCCACTGCTGCAGTTTGGTGAACAATAGAACAGATCATTGGTGTGGAAACACAATGGAGTCATTCTGAACAAAAGTGTGTAAAGGATTTCAACATAGGAGGCCCATGTGTTTTTCATTTTATTTGAACGGAGTTTTTTTTTTTCATATTTTTACACCCCCCCCCCTCCATCCTCTGGAAAAAAAAGATGAAAAGAAACAAAAAAAAAAAAGCCAAGATAATAATGACAATAGGTCCTCTAGTCCACAGTGTGTCAAACTGTCATACCTGTACACACACACACACACACACACACACACACACACACACACACACACACACACACACACACACACACACACACACACACACACACACACACACACACACACACACACACACACACCTTTGTAAGTATTCACAGATTTCTCTTCCGTTAGCGCCGGAAATAGACTGAACAAGTCTTATTAGAGGTCATTGTTTAAAAGCGACATACATGGAAGAGAGATGGAGGTGGGTAGGAGGGGGTTATAGTCCATAATTTCAGGTGTTGGGTGGGTGGGGTGGTATTAAGTTGTTCGGCTGTGTGTTGAAATTGTCCATTGTGCAGCCGTGTGTGTGTGGCAAGTGAGACATCGCCGCTCACCAGCGCTATAGCGGGTGGCGTGGGCGTAGGTGGAGGGGGTTTTGGGTGAGTGGTGACAAACTGCGTGTGTGTGTGTGTGTGTGTGTGTGTGTGTGTGTGTTCAGTCATTGTCCTCATCGTCCTCCTCACTCTCCTCAATGCCATCGCTGTCTTCCTGCTCTTCCTCATCCTCCTCCGTCTCAGGGATGTCCCACTGGGGATGGTTGTCCAGCATGGCCTTGGCCTCGTGGACCTCCAGCTGAACACAGAGACACACTTATTGAATTGGGGTAAATGACAAATAAGGTTTTTTAAGTGTGAAAAAAAAGATGGAGCCACGCATTTATAGTTTTTTGAATTTAGTAAAATAATTTTGTATTTTGTTTATTTACGTAGGTCTATTAAGTTGAGAGACTTAAGTTTGTTAAATTTCTGACATCATTTGTTAAAGATGTCAGGCAGTGCAAGCGTAAATAAAGCCTCATAGGCCTTTTCACTGTCTAAGACACGGTTGACAATTTTACACTTTAAGCCACGAAACTCAAAAAATGACTTTATGAAAATAGTTTCAAATTGAGCGTACTTTGTAGAGATTCTTTCTATTTCACGTGTCTTCATAATCCTGTTTATTTAAATGACAAATTATTCGGACCAAAAGTCATTGTGTGCAAAAAATATCCATAGAAATGTAATTTAGTGTTAAATTACTTACGGAGATACAATTACAGTGGGGGAAATAATTATTTGATCCCTCAGTGATTTTGTAAGTTTGCCCACTGACAAAGAAATTAACGCTCTATAATCTTAGTGGTAATTTTTGTTAGGTTTATTATAACAGTGAGAGACAGAATATCAAAATGAAAATCCAGAAAATCACATTAAATAAAAGATATAAATTATTTTGCATTTCATTGAGTGAAATAAGTAATTGATCCCCGATCAAAACATGACTTAGTACTTGGTGGAGAATCCCTTCTTGGCAAGTACAGAGGGCAGACGGTTCTTGTAGTTGATCACCAGGTTTGCACACATCTCAGGAGGAAAGTTGGACCACTCCTCTCTGCAGATCCTCTCCAAATCTTTAAGGTTTCGAGGCTGTCGCTTGGCAACTCCAAGCTTCAGCTCCCTCCACAGATTTTCTATAGGATCAAGGTCCGGAGACTGGCCAGGCCACTCCATGACCTTAATGTGCTTCTTCTTGAGCCGCTCCTTTGTTGCCTTGGCTGTATGTTTTGGGTCATTGTCGTGCTGGAAGACCCATCCACGACCCGTTTTTAGTGTCCTGGCGGAGAGAAGGTGGTTGTCACCCAGGATTTCACGGTACATGGCCCCATCCATCTTACCCTCGATGCGATAGGTCGACCTGTCCCCTTAGCAGAGAAACATCCCCAAAGCATAATGCTTCCAGCTCCATGCTTGACGGTGGGGATGCTGTTCTTGGGGTCATAGTCAGAATTCCTCTTCCTCCAAACACGGCGAGTCGCATTGATACCAAAGAGCTCGACTTTGGTCTCATCTGACCACATCACCCTCTCCCAAGCATTCTCTGAATCATTCAGGTGTTCATTGGCAAACTTCAGACGGGCTTCTTGAGCAGGGGGACCTGACGGGCGCTGCAGGATTTTAATCCATTATGGCGTAGTGTGTTACCAATGGTTTTCTTGGTGACTGTGGTCCCAGCTGCTTTGAGATCATTACCAAGCTCCCCCTGTGTAGTTCTGGGCTGACCCCTCACCTTTCACATGATCATTGATACCCCACAAGGTGGGATCTTGCGTGAAGCCCCAGACCAAGGGAGATTGACGGTGATTCTTCCATTTCAAATAATCGCGCCAACAGTTGTCTCCTCTCACCCAGCTTCTTGCCAATGCTCTTGTAGCCCATTCTGGCCCTGTGCAGGTCTACAATCTTGTCCCAGATGGCCTTAGACAGCTCTTTGGTCTTGCTCATGATGGAGAGGTTGGGAGTCTGATTGATTGATTCTGTGGACAGGTGTCTTTTATACAGGTAATGAGTTGAGACAGATGTCTTTTATACAGGTAACTAGTTGAGATTAGGAGTACTTTCTTAAAGTGAGAGGACTAATCTGTAGAAGACAGAATTCTTTATGGTTGGTAGGGGATCAAATACTTATTTCACTCAATGAAATGCAAAATAATTTATATCTTTTATTTAATGTGATTTTCTGGATTTTCTTTTTGATATTCTGTCTCTCACTGTTATAATAAACCTAACAAAAATTACCACAAAAATTATAGACCGTTCATTTCTTTGTCAGTGGGCAAACTTACAAAATCACTGAGGGATCAAATAATTATTTCCCCCACTGTATTTATCTCCATAAATGTATCCTATTGTAATTTATTTTTTATTTACATTTAGCAATAAAGCACTTTATTTTTCTATTTTAGATCGATCGATAGATCAATCTCTTGGATGGCGACGCAGTAGAAAAGGTTCAGAGTGAAGTGCTTTTTAAACACAAACATCTTTGTTGTTACCTTGAGTGGCTTGATCTGGTCCAATCCTAGGTAGGAGTCAGAGCGGAGGATCACAGAGTATTGATAGTTGCCTGTTTTGGACGGGGCCGGGAACTTCAGCTCCACCTGGGATCAAAAAAACAACACAGGTTTATATCAAATTTTAATTTAAAAAAATAAAATAAAAACACATTCCATATCATGTAACCACAAAAGGTATCACTTGCAAACAGTCACCGGGGAAATCGTTTGATGTGGATGATTTGATTAATATTTTGTTTATGAAATAGTCAATGTTTAGATTTAGATATTCAATGGAAATAGATCCTAAAGCTTAGTTTTGCGTTGGGAACTGGGATCTAGTTAAAAACCTGTATTATCTGGAAAATATATTTTAACCTATACCTATACATAACCTATACTAACATAAGCTTGATTAATAACAGTTACTTGCAATTAAGAAGACAGCATAATTGCTTCATATAGCAAGTGTAATATTACAAAGATATTTAAATTGGGTTGTATTCTTATTTTAAAGCCACTGTTATGAATCAAGCTTATCATGTCTTCTCATTTTGCTAGAACCCCACCCCCCAAAATGTGCTTTTCACTTGCTTTTGGTTTAAAGGTGGCTCCCTGAAATCAAAATATAGAAGTAGGGCAACCCACTCAATAAATGTATGAATATGCAGCAGTATCGAACAGAATGCACAGTGCAAAACAATCAACACCGACTTATCACACACAGCCATTCTGCCTCTGCATGGGAGCAGCAGTGTGTTTGGTAATTACCGCCGTTGAGTCCGACTGTAAATATTACGCAGACATTAACTAGAACTGTGATTAACATGTCGTGCCATTTCATACAAACATCTCATTATCGGCACTGTCTAACGCTAATAATTATCCAGGCCCGGGAGTGGGAAATGGGCCGTGACGTTGCCAGCTATTTACTGCCTTGCTGTACACCTCACCAACCCCTCCAGCACCCCTCCCAAGCAATACAGCCCGCCCTAAACAATGTCTGCATAAATGTCTGCACAAAACAAACAACAGGAGGATCTGTTAAAATGACATAATGGATGACTAGTCGGTGGCCTGTTATGGAAAACACCTCCCATCGTCACGTCTCCCCAGAACAGGGTCACTAACCCAGACCAACATGGGCATCGTTAAGCTTTGACCTGATACTTGATCCACACTGTTCTTTTGAAATACCAGGATCAGAGGACACACACACACACACACACACACACACACCCACAAACCCACACACAGGATTAATGACGCCGGTGCAAAGGGTTGCTTAGCAACAGGGTGTGTGAGGAGCTGCAGCACATGCAAAAACTGAAGAAAGAGAAAAAGAGTGAGAAAAAATGAAATAAAAATACGTGCACATTCTCGACACCTTTCTCCTCCAGGCTGATTACAGTCCTAGACAGTGTACACACAACGCCATTTTTACTTACACATGCACACAGACCTGGCAACTCAAATATTAGCACACACACATTAGCACAGAATGGCTTACATATTTGCTTTAAAATAGGAGAGGTGATATTTCCATTCATGCCTTATCCTGAATTGTAGGCACGAGTGTGTGACGTCGTTTGAAGAGACTGGGTGTGTGTAGCCCCCTAATTATCAGGAATAAAACATCAGATCCTGTGTATTATTTTATGCATGAGTCAAATAGATTCTGAAAAAAACAAATTAAATAATGGTGATCTTGTTTATGTGTTATTATTTTTACAAAAGACAAGATGTATGGCTTAAATAGGTGTATTTCGCCAATTTCACATGAGCTAGGCTCGTCACTTCCCTCTGCGGCCTTTCGTTGAGCTTGAACATGTTAGCATTCAGCTCATTGCTAACTCAGCACTGGACACACAGGAATGGAATTGGTTCCAATTCTCACTTGAATCTGGGGAAGAATGACAAAAGCTCGCTCGCTCACCCCACCCCCCAAAAAACAAATGGTGTGTCCCTTTGAGATCTGCACACAGACACACACACCTCCTCTGTGTCTTTGAGCGTGCACACGTGGTAGGGCATGGAGACGAGTGCCTGGTCTCGACGGTCGGCAATGTAGAGCCACCACCACTCGTGCTTCTCCTCGGGGAAGTAGAGGCTGTAGACCGGGTGCGTCACCTTGGACTTGGTCTCCAGCAGAGCACGCTCCCGCCGCTGAATGCTCTGCTGCAACGCCTCCCACTCCTAAAGGGGGAGGACGGAAGGCCATTAGAAGACCCTCAGGTTTTTATCCCCAATTTCCTGTTTCGTATACTATCTTTTACTAAGGAAGTGCACGACTAGTTGACTAGTCGATTAAACGTTGCTTCCCTTGCTAGTCATCACCAGTAATACGAGTCATTTTAACGTATTCTTCCCCGGCCCACCGGGGCTCGGGCGCACCACCGGTCCGCCTCCGCCCAGTCCGTCGGGGGGCTGAAGCTTGAACATGTGCAATATACCCGAAAGATGGTGAACTATGGCTAGGCAGCGGCATTTAAAGTACAATTTGGTTATTGAAGAATGTGATAAACTGTTTCAATTGGCTCTTGCAAAAGACACCAATTTTTATAATACACGCAATATTATTTTCTGAGTTTTAGACTAGTCTAAGTTTAAACTTCCCTTTAAACGTCAGGGAAATTCTAACACCTGTTTTAACACCAGTTTTAACACTTGTTATAACACCTGTCAAAAGAGCCTCCTATTGACATTGAACCATAAGATTTGGATGATTTGCCGTCTCAACACAGTTCTGACCTCCTCGTCGTCACCGGCAACCTCGTCCACCTCCGTGTCGCTCTGTTTGTCGCTCTCCTCGTCCCTCTCACTGGGAGAGTCTTTGTTGGCCTTGGCCTCGCCCTCGTCCGAGTCGCTACCCTTGTCCGAGCCCTCGTCCTCCTCCTCCTTTACCGCTGCTACCACATCCTGGTGGACGGAAAAAAACTCTCGTAAATATATTCACAATGAGCGGTCTATCAATATTCTAAATGGATTATAGATCACAACATGTCTTTTCATTAAAGCTGAAACGGAGGCAATTCAGGCGTAATCTGGACTTCTGCCGAGGGTCGGACGCTTACGTTTCCCGCCACGTTGCCGTTGGCCTGCTTGGCTTTGGAGTTGGGGGCGGGCGTGGCCTTCTTCTTCGTTAGTTTCTTCTTCTTGGACTTGGCCGTCTTCTTGGCACCTTTACTCTTGTTTTGCCAAACTTTGGTTTTGGTTTTACTGGAGTCTCCTTGCTGTGCGGACGACATGCACAGAAAAAGCTGAACTCACGACGACCGGAATGTGAAATGTAGGATGCAAGCGGGGTTCCACAACTATATATCGAATTCTCCGTTGTGTCTGTGTTCTCAGGTCTTCTGCTGCTGTTTTCACAACCCAATAGAAAATTGGGAATGCAGCCCCCCCCCCCTTACTTGAAACAACAGCAGAAAACATATTTATTTTACCTTGCATATAATGAGCAGCACTTTTTATTCTAATGTTCTACTTTTTAAATTTTATTGATTCTTTCGTTTGCATTATCTTGCCTCTTTAATGCTTCTAAGTGATCATTTATGTGCAACATCTCTGGAATTTTAAACACTTTTAAGCTGCCTTTCATCCACTTTACATGCAATTTGTTTTCCTCTATATTGCTTTTTAGGTCAAGCACATTGATCTGTATTTTATGTGTGAAAGGTGATGTATTCTTTTTAATTACTATTTTGCTCATAATTACATGTGCATATGGTGTGAAATATTTAGGACAGCCCCCGACTAAAGATTTTCCTAGTCTACTATTAGTCGTCAGTTCAAGCAATTAGACGGCTTGTCGTTGAACGTTTACAACATTAATTCAATTGTGTGTATAATTATGTTAATTATATAACGTAAATATGTAAATAAATACATAATTTTGGGGCATCAGAAAATGGCTGGAGTTCCAGGACTAAACTGAGGCTAAAATGTGGCCTACCAAAGATCGTTTTCCCGGTGTCGGCATCCCCTCATTAGGGACCCCTAATCGGGCACATTTACCAGGACACGGACTCTGTTACTCGCTGTGCCTTTCCCGTCCGGGATACCGAGCCGGAATTATTATTATTATTTTTTTTTTTATTATTTTCAAATTAAAAGCTCTCTAGCGTTTCATACACGGGTCCAGCCATATAGGTCTTAAGGTTAATTTTGACAAGGCGCAGCCCCAAATTTTATTTTATTTTTTCCCCCTGCGACCGACCGATGAAAAACTTGACTAAGACTCTTCTTGTCGACTAACGTTTGGTCAACTGTTGGGGGCAGCCCTATAAATATGCTACCGATATGTTCTGAGAGCAGCTGTACCCCTTCCTCTGTGGCGACGCCCTCTTCTCCTGGACAAGCTGTGTCGTCCTGCTGTTTCTCAAACACCTCCTACACACACACACACACACACACACACACAATAAGAAGCAGCAAAATAGAAAAATCTATGCAAATGATAAGACAAAAACATCCCACATGAGCTGACATAATGACATAAGCTTTAACCAAACCAGACTTAATGGATTAGCATCTCACCGCCATCCTTTTCCTGGTTAAGGTGACGGTAACTGTGACAATGGAGCCCGCCGTAATGTTATTGCTGTCCTCATCATCAAGGACTGAGAAGAGATGAAGAGTGGGAGACAATCAGAACAAGAAAGGAAAAGTCAAGCTATAATTTCCCTTCAGGAAAAATGTAATCAAGTTTAAAAAAGGCAACGCATCATATTGGTTATGTTTTGCACCAGCTGGTAAACAACTTGTTGAATGTCGACTGCAGATTGAATTACTGATGAACATTTTCACTCAATTTGCGTTATTACTCAAAAGGCCAAAACGCCATAAAATATAAACTGCGAAAAGTTGATCTAAAAGATAAACGTTTTGATACCTGCGTTTTGGGGACTTACCTTGAAGTTTGGTCTCCATGTTGATGTGAGGGAAGCTTCCCAGCACAGCCAGGACCTCATCATACTTCTCCTCCCCCAGGAAGCGCAGCATGCTGCGTCTCTCAGAGTCTTTAAGACTCACCAGGTCCTGCAGGCTCCGCACCTTGTACTGGAGAAGAGGATAGAGAACAAGTTAGAAAGAAAACCAAAATTAAATGATCCAACAGCAGTGTACCCAAATGGGCAATGAACATTTCTAGCATCTTTTAACAAGGTAGATTTTAACTACCTTCTACTTAGACAAAAGTTCTTTGACGCCCTCTAGTGGCCATTTCTCATTTCTCAGAACACTCATTAACCAGCAGCATTCCTATGCAAGTCAGTTTGCAAATCGTTAAAAAAAGTAATAATAATAAAACAAAAAAAACCAAATGTTAATCGTGCCAACTAATTCCATTTACCTTAATTTATTTCTATACTTTTACCTTCAGATGCACATATTATTTAGAACTTATTTGATGTATTGTTTGATGGTTATGAGAGTGCTAGGCATCACGCTGTCTTATAAGAAGTCACTGGTGGTCGGATACCTTCTTGGAGATGCAGTAGCGGAGGTGCTCCTCCTCAAAGTGGGGTAGCTGCAGCAGTGGTGACTTGGATTCTTGCAGACCCTGCACAATCATCTGGGTCAGCTTCATGCAGTTCTCTATGGACACCAGGCGAGGAGCGTGGAACCCTGGACACACATGCAGGCATTGGCTAGGTTTTTAACTTTGTTCAAAAATACAATTAAATCAAAGAGGAAAAAAAACCTGCAATGCTACTATTGCATTCATCTTAAACATTTCGATCATGCACAGTGGCACAAATAAATAAATAAATAAATAAATAAATAAATAAATAAATAAATAAATAAATAGATAAATAGATAAACCTTCAGGGAAAACATACACAATATAATTCCTGAGATAAGCACTACACTATTTTTCTAAGTACCGGTCATCCATGAAGTACAATGAGAACAACGGCGCCAGAATCTCACCTACATTTTCACAGAAGATGTGTGTTGGAATGCTTGCTGCTGAAAATGTCTTCCCATTATTTACTGTCTAACTGTTACACCGCACAACCTCACTGAAAGCGACTACTGGGAACCATAGCATTCTGCTGCAGCTTCTCAGTATGCTTCAATACAGTGGGACAAACATGTGAACCCATCCTCTAAGGTGTGTATGAGGGCATGTGTACCTCCTCTGCTGTTGGCCATCATTGTGAGTTGGCAACCAACATTGACCATCTCCTGGAGTAGCGCCGGGCTCTTCCTCACCGCAAACCTCTGGTCTGTAATATAATAAAACAAAAACAAAAGCCTGTTATACATACAGGATCAGAAAACCATCGGTTTCTAAACCATCTGCAGACCTGCCATGCAAATATTTTGAGTACCACGACAGTGTAACAGGGAGTCTCCATGAGTTTCAGTTACTGTAACTAAAGTACGAGGAAGTACGCTGTAAACGACATACCGTAAGCACATTCATCTCATGAGGATATACCGCTTGAAATGCATCATCGCGTAAAGTTTCTAAACATGTGTACCAACTAGAGATGCACCGATTGCAATTTGCTTCACTTTATTTATTTTATTTTTTTTAAGCTGACCTGCCAATTCCAATTTTGTTTGTGCAAATTTTCCAATTTCTGATTTTCATTCAATTGATGTTCATAATAAACACATTGACTAAATATGTTTTACAGTGTCATCCAATCATTTTAATGTTATATCCGTGATTGGAGAAATTTTCTTATCATTCGGTCTCATTGGGATCTGATCACGCTCATGTGATAGGACAGCTGCGCATACGGACTACCACTGCAATTCCAAGGCCATTCCAAAATAAATTGCAATCATTCATCACACAATCACAATGAATGAAAATAAATTACCGACTCTTCTCACTCTCGTTCACTGGAAGTCCTCCTTCGCTCACCGTGCATTAAACCAACTGAATCAAATCGAACCACTACTTTTACTGACTGACTCATAAAGAACAGTTTCAAAAAAAGAGTCTAACCTTTCATCACGAGTCAGGCTTGTGCACTAAGAACAACCAGAGCAGAGGCTCCACTGCAGTGACAGTGGTAGATAGGCAGTCTGCTCAATTTTGGAATATTGTCAGGCGAAGATAAATCATTAATCTACTCTTCTTTGTTTACCTTGGAGCACCTCCAAACAGCCGACATTTTCTTTCTTTCACTCTTTTTTGAGGGTCAACTACGCAACTACGTTGCATTACGCTGTTATCGGTTTGATTATCTGAACATTTTTGCGAGTACATAAGCACTGTATCGGGCGTGTAGATTAGACTGGCACCGAATCGGGTGTGTCTGACACTGACCGGCCAGTCACCGCCGATCAAGCTGAAAAACAGCCGATTCCGGTCTCAGGCGTATCGATTGCTCTATCTCACATTTTATATGTTAACATTACAGTCACATTTTTGTGCTTGATTATTAGTCCTCCACTTCCCATCTTACCTCAGCAATGCAGTGTTACACCTCGGTGGACAATAGTACTGCTGCGCTCAGTGGATGAGAGGAGAGGGAGGGGAGGGGTTACAGAAACCACTGGTCGTAGCATTTGGTCAAATCCAGGGAATGTTGTTTAAATACCGAATAAATGTACAGTATTGTTTGGTATTGATTGTTTCCTGTAAATCAAATTACAATAAATAGTTTTTTTTGCATAGTTTCAGCTGGCATTTCATACCTACCTATTTTGACCAAATATCACGTGGTTGGTACACAAAATGCATGCAGGTTGGCAGGTGTCTGGAGTGCCTGTCCAATTTGTTAATAAATGCAAATCTGACTACTCCCGTGTACTGAATCAAATAAAATCCACGCATAGAGACCTTGAACGGCGTCCGGAGCCCTACCTTCCTCCAAGTCCTCTGAGACCTCCATGCGTGAGAGGTGAGCGAGAACCAGCACTCTGGCCTTCAGGCTGTAGGGGTAGCAGAATGGAGGCTCCTTCTTCTTCACGTTGATGTTCCCCAATTCACGGATCAGCTGCGACAGGACCACACGAGATATGACACACAGAATTCTATTTCATTTCCTTTTTCTCTTGAGCTGATAAAACATGCAGTCACAATCAGACGTACAAATAGCTGTTTTTCTACTAGTCCTACCTGTGGCACTTCAATGTTGTCCGTTGGCCGTATGGTGGCTTCTTTATTGCTGCGTGGGTCGAACTCAAATGCTGCGGTCAACACCATGGCTAACCCTGGAGGGAGCAGAGGTCATGCAGAGGTGAAAACCTGACCGATCGTCCAACAACCTACTAACTTGTCGAGTGCAGGAACAGAAACAGGCTGAGCAGTAAATATGACTGATCAAACAATCTATTCAATAACATACTGCAGCTCAGTACTATACTGTATGTTTGGAACAGAGAGGTAAGTAGAAACAGGGTCATGAACTAGATGATTCTATGAACTGTTTTGATAACTTTCCATCAGGTCAGATAGTAAGGTAACACATTAGGAACTGGTACAAATCGAATTTTCCCACAGAACTTTGGACATAGGTTTTGGGTTTTATAACATCACAAGTGTTAAGTGATGATGAAGAACAAGACATTTATATATCAGACACAATGTTTAAGATGACATAAATGCATTCCAATTTTTGACTAATGAAAGTCCTCATTGGTTACACTAGATTTAAGTCATTTCAGAGAGATTTTGAGGACCTGCAGACTGCATATGAAAGCTTGCACAAAGTAATGGTAAACGTCCAAAAATAAGATCATGCAGCCGGATGTTAACACAAGACGGGAGTGCGGGAAGTTTAAACTTACGCTTCATGTTCATGTTGGGGGTCTTGTACATAAAGTGCATGAAGAGCTGTGTGGTGTTGATGAGGATCTGGTCTCCACTGTAGCGGATGGAGCGATACCACCACGTACCCTGAGAGAGGAAAAAGGAAGGAAAGATTGGGCAAGTGAATGATACAATCTAATCTCAAAAGGTAACTTTAGACTCACTATAGGAAAACACACCAACGTCTCATCATATTGTTGTAAACACTCACCACAACAACGGGAAGGATTACCATGAAGGCCAGTCCATAGACCAGCAGCACCTAAAAGACCAAACGATTGCATCTTGAATCACATTTGAGAGGAGAGACAAACTCTTAAGCAACAACACAAACAACAGCAAGATGTTTGACATGCGCAATCGATCCATTTCTAATGGAGCCACTTACGAGAAGATTAAACAATGTGTTGTCCCCCTTGATCTGAGGCCACATTAAGTTAGGAGTTGGCCCTTTTACTAGTCTCAACCAGTAGGTAGGTACTTTTACATTAGCCCTGACCAAGCTCACATTTCTAATGTTGGGTTTTCAGAAAATTCAAATGATGTGATGAGAAACCTTGCTTAAAATTATCTTGTGGTCCAGCTGACAATTACATTAACACATTTTTGTCAAAGGTACTTAATTTTACCCTATTTGGTATTTGTAAATTCAATTTGACAAGGCAGAAGCACCATGGCTTTGACAGAAAAAACAAAGAAGAAAAAACATAAAAAAGGAAAGAACATTTTTAGATTTATCACCCCTGTACTACACTAGTTCAAGTCACAATGAACGTTTCCCAGTTGAGGAGTAAAAAAGGCAAAACAACATTTGAGCTAATCCAAATATACCAGCATAGAGTTTTTCTGGTCCACAATCCAGGCCGGCAGGGCGATACCAAAGCTGGTTGCTGGAGATTAAAAAGTGGAAGAAATTAACTACTGAAACTAGTTGTCTGTATATGATATATACAGTATATAGCTGTGACAAACAGACAACTCACCTCCTGGACCATCTGGGTTGCCATATAATTCCCAATTCTCTCTTGACTGGTTATTGGTTAGACTTTGAGGGTAAAGGTGCAGAGAATAAAACAAATGAATGGCACAGTTTGAAAACGTACATGTAAAACAGTGCACATTTATATTCACTATAGTTCCTCTATTGAGTCAAGTCAGACTTACGCAGCATAGGCTTTGGCAATCATCATGAAGGTGGCCTGATCTCCGCCTTTATCAGGGTGGAACTTCAGTGACAGAACACGGTATTGCTTCTTGATTTCTGACAGAGATGCGCCCTAGACACAGAAAGACAAATTACAGAAAGGTCAGAATGACCAGACAACGATCATAACTAGCTGGTGTGTATGGGACTAACTGACCACACAGACAGAAAGACACACAAAGAATGTGAACATAGAACAGAGTGTGTGTGTTTACCGGGTCCAGGTTGAGGACTTCATAGGGATTGTACTCCTGGTACTCTCTGTCTAGTTTGGACACCTTATAAGCTAGCAGCAGGAACACAGCCCATCCGAACAACAAGGCTGCTTTTCTACGGAGACAGAAGACAGATAGACATATAAAAAACAATAACGTCACAGACATACCATAGTAAGGTTTACCGTTTGTCTTGGGTGACAATCTTTATAAGCCTAAATTATTCTTCAGTTATAGTGTTGATAGGTAAAACTTATTACATGCTGAGTTTTAATGAACCAATTATATTACTCAGTTGTGGAGTTGGAATGAATTTGCCCTGTGACATTGCCATAGATATTATTTGTATTGCGCTTGCATGCTGGATGCAGGTTTCCATGACAATGGAAAAACCCCAAAGTGAGAATTGCAGCATCTGTTGCCATAGCAACCACCCGCTAGCTTGCCCTGTCTGCATGGCACAACCAGCAAAACACCCAGTATCCACTCTTAACAATAATCATATCAACAGCGTGTTTATTGGCAAAGGGTGGAAGGGAGAGAAAGTGATTGTGAGTAAGGGATGACAAAAGAAGTGAAGCAATTCTACAGAGTGACAGTACAGCCTTGGTTTGTTTCCTCTCAATTCATTTCCTCAAATATCCCAACAGACAATTCCTTAACTTTGAAAAGCAAGAAAAAAAATTATAAAAAAATAACAGCTCGGCAGAAAACCCATCTAGAGAAGCAGAACAAAAGAGTGGATGACCAATGTGGGGAAAATTAAGTAAAAAGGAAACACAGGGGGGGTGACAAGGAGGAGAGGGCAGGAGTGACACGCTGAGAGACAGAGGCAGGTGTGCGATGAGCGAGATGGGAGGTTGAGTCAGAGGAAAACGATGGAGGGGGCGGTGAAATGCCCGTAAACCGAACAGCTGTCCTTCCAGTAGCCACTAAAACAACCAGATAACTGGGACAGGATGAAATGGAATTCTCTAATGGCAGCACAGTGTTTAGGAAAGCAGGAAATTAAACACATTTATAAACACACCGGATCAGATGGAAAAAAAACCTAAACACAGCACTTACTCTGAAAAAGAACCAAAACACACGCAACCATAATAGTTCGATAAGTCTAAACAACTGACAGTCACACCTGACCAACAGTAAACATTTTGCTGAGTGACTAAACACACATATAAAGTCCAGCGGTGATATAATCAGTGCGTTTTGATGCGAGTGTGCTTTTACGCTGTACTACAAACTGTGCGAGCATCGCAAGAAGCACACAGCAGGAAGCGTCTTCACAGGAGAGGCACAACAAAGCGAATCTGACAGCCGGCAAAGAGACGAGCAAACAACCGCATGCAGACATTCAAACACTTGCAATTTATTTGGTTCCAATATATAGTGTTGTTTCCAAAGAATTCAATTGTTCCAGAAAAAAATACTCCAGTGAGGTTATTTATTTGTATCTAGGACAATAACAATCAGCAGTTAGATAAATACGGAAGCATGAATGCAGTGGTGACTCAGAACTATATTGTCTACGAACCTATTTCCATACCTTAAACTAACCATCTCCTACATACTATATTAACTAAACTGTAACCAGTTATAACCCTATACCTTCATTTATTTATCTCTAAAGTAATGCCTAAACATAACTATTTTTGTAATTAAAACAAATGCACCTTGAGGATCTGTTGAGTATCAAGGTTACTGATTTTGAGTTATTTACTTAGAGACCAGTTACTCCACTACAAACATCACTGAAATGAGGTCACCTATGGCAACCACTGCCTGTGGAGAGCCCCTCAACATCACCAATGACCCTTATCCTCTTCCAATTTATCCAAGCCTTAATTTTACACTACTGTATGACACTAAAAACACAAAATACATTCTAATGAATCAAAATACTTCAAATGACAATAAAAATGGAATCAAATAAAAGGAGGATCAGTTCAATGCAAAGACATTGTTTCCATCATGTTGCTAATGTCATGGAAGTCATTAATGAGAGGTGCATTGCGATGCTGTGTGTTTTATGTGGCTTTTTTGGCTTTCACAATTGGGAGAGGGGACTCACTTTAACGTGGGGACGATGCTCTGCTGTGATTTCATTAGCCTGAGCCGATACCACAAACACCTGCCATGGACTCTTCTCAGGCTCTTCAGGCGTAGTTGCTCTGAGGAAATAAAATGGAGTAGAGTTGGGGGGGTTGTGATTAGCTCAAACAGAGGGAACTAATAAACTGTAGGCACATAGAAAGTATATGCTTCAAAGCTCCATCCATCCACAAATGCAAAAGAAAAAAAAAAAGAATAAAAAACACAAGTTTATTGTGATCACTGTGAGATCCCAGACACGGCGAGATTCCCCCAACAGATGAATTGACAGTAATATTTTATTTCAGTGTTTTAAATGTCAAGGAAGGAGGAAGATCTGAAGTCCAAGTCACCATAAATGGTTTCATTTTCTATAAAGCCATTACTGGCTTACTTCTCTACTATGTGTCTATCCTCTTAATTGGTGCCCCAGCAACCACAGGCTTTGATGAAGTCATTTTCTTTAGTTTAGAATCCCCCATATTGCCTTAAAATTTGGGAAGAAGGCTTTTAATTATTATGCGCTGGAATGCTAGAAACAGCTTCAGCATGAGGCTAAACTTAACACTCATTTCTCTGGCTGATTTTATTACTTTATTAAACTAACTTAAGGTGTGAGATACAGATTTTGTACTTTGAACTCAAACTGTGGTCCTTCTTAATTGTTATGTCTAATCATAGGTTCTGAACGTGAACAGGTCTGCCTTGCAAAATAAATCCTGATCTCAAAGGGACTTTTACCTGGAGGAACACAGTAAACAAAGGTTTGTATCATTCCTTGGTATTTCCTCTAAGCCTCCCAAGTTAAAATCATGAAGTGGATCCACCGCTGTCATGCAATCAGGTCTGAGAACAGCTGATGATTCACTGTGAGGTTTCTTACAAGTGAAGTTTTCATGTAATCTAACGTCACCTTGGCACAGTGTGTAATGCTGATATCACAGATTAGTCAAGTATTACAGCGCACAGTCAGAGGGGACTGAAAGGCTGTATTGTGGAACACAACTTTTTACATGTTGTATTTGAATAACTCGGTCCTGGGGCACCTAGATGGTACGGTGGCACAGTGCATTGCTGGCTCACAGCAAGAAGTTACTGGGTTTGATTCCCGCCTGGGGCGCTGTTGGCACCGTGGTCCGGTGGGTTATCTCCCAATTAGGATCCTTTCTGTGTGGAGTTTGCATGTTCTCCCCGTACTCACATGGGGTGTCCTCCATGTAACATCAGTAAGCACCCCCACCAAAAACATGCACAGATCAATCATCTGACCAGCGATGGACACATGGAACCAGGTCCCCGGGCACGTCATTGAATGCTGCCCACTGCTCTTGGCTGCCCCCCCAGATGAAGGACAAGCCAGGATGGGTCAAATGCAGAGGAGCCATTTCACCGGCCACCATCCAAAAGGCATGTGCATGTGTGTGCGTGTGTTGTAGTGGCGTGTCGTGTGACAAATAAAGATTCTTCTTCTTCTTCTTCTTCTTAGATAACATAACAACTCAGTGAATATAGTTACTCACTGGTCAAAAACAAACAAAACAGAAGGAAATTGGCGATATACAATGTTCCAAAACATTCAGTAAATAAAGAATTTGGCAATATACAATAGACGTAAAAATTAACAATAAACCCCTGGTTGAACAATTCACACTGTCAAATGTAGGAAATTGTGGAAGTTTGCCATCTGTACATACAGTATACTGTGTGTGGTAGGGTGGACAACAAAATGGTTGTAACAATATAATATACATAGTATTGCAAAAGGTGAGTGTTTTAACATACATAAATAGATATTTATATCCAGTTTAAGGTCAGAACGCTGTATAAGTTATAACAGTTGACATTAGAGAAGCTAACGCAGTGGGCTAGCGTGTAGCTGTGGCTACATGCTACATGCCACACATCGGGCCTCACCAGCGTTCTGGTCCCGGGGCCACAGGTAATACGTGGCCGGGATCACGATCAGCCCCACGAAGGACGTCAAGAAGTAGAAGAACGTGTTGCCGCTGTCATCGTACTGGAACTGCTGCCCGGCCATGTCGTCGCGGCGCTCGGGTCCCCCTTCTTCTCCGCCGCGGTGCTTCCCCTGTCCAGCCCCGCGGTGTGTGACTTGACAGACCGTCAGCTAAGCAGCTAGCATTAGCATTTAGCCACAACAGCGCCGAACGGTGTACGTGGTTTACGCACGCGCAGTGGACCTTTGCTTCTTCGGCGAAAGTTTCCTTGACACTTAGCGCCACCTAGCGATGGAGCGTGTCTTCACAGAACAAGTAACTGAAGCGCACTGTTCCAACAGTGTGTACTACTACCAATAATAATCATACTCATACTCCTACTACTACTACTACTAATAATAATAATAATAATCGTCTTCTTTCGACTGCTCCCGTTAGGGTTCGCCACAACGGATCATCTGTCTCCAATACGTTTTGTTCTGCACATCTTCCTCCCTTACACCAACCTAGCCTCCACTACCCTTTCCCATAGCTTCATGCTGTGGCTGATCAACTTTGTTCCCCTGTAATTACCACATTGTACGTCTCCCTTATTCTTGAAGATGGGTACCAGTACACTTCTTCTCTACTCCTCCAACATCCTCTCCCTTTCCAGGATGGTGTTAAATGGTCTCGTTAGGAAAGCCACTGCCGTTTCACCAAAAAATGTCCATGCTTCCCCAGGTATGTCATCTGAGCCAACTGCCTTTCCACTCTTCATCTTCTTTAATGCTTTTCTCGCCTCATCCTTGCTAATTTGCTGCACTTCTTGATCTACTATCCCCACATCATCCACTCTACCCTCCTTCTCATTTCTTCATTCATCAACTTCTCAAAGTGCTCCTTCCACCTTCTCAACACACTCTCCTCACTAGTCAGCACATTCCCATCATTACCCTTCCCAGCTTGGTCCCTTTGTCTTGCCAATCGGTCCAAGTCCTTTACTCCTTCCTGTCCAACCTCTCCGACAACTCATCATATACCTTTTCCTTTGCAACTTCTTGCGCCACACCAGCTTGTACTCCTGTCTACTTTCTTCATCTCTCTGACTATCCTATTTCTTCTTCGTCAACCTCTTCTGCTCTATGCTCTCCTGTACTTCCTCATTCCACCACCAAGAGTCCTTGTCTTCCTTCCTCCTCCCGCATGATACACCGAGTACCTTCTTGGTCGTCTCCCTCACCACTTCTGCATTTGTTTCCCAGTCATCTGGTAACTGTTCAATTCCACCTATTGTCTGCCTTACCTCGTCCCTAAATTGCATGCAACACTCCTCCTTTTTGAACTTCCACCATTTTATCTTTGGCTCTTCTTTCACTCTCTTCCTCTTCTTGGCCTCCAGAGTCATCCTACAGACCACCATCTGATGCTGCCTAGCAACTGTTGTATTTAGTATAGCACACAAAATGGCGGCTAATAGAAATATCAGGGCATTTTACTTAAAATGGTGCCCAACATATAAAATGTCTCTTTATGACATCTCTCATCCAAATAGCCTTTATGACGACTTGCCAAATAACCTTTATGACAACTGGTCTAGGAGGATATATATATAGGAGACTCGCTCTCTCTCGCTTGGTCGCTCCTGCTTTGGGGTCGTCTCCTGGTGTTTGTCATTGTGCCAATAAAGGATCCATTCTGCATCGCATCCGTCTCCATCTGATTGAAGAATCTCTCGACATCAACAAACCTGGGAGGGATCGGTTTCCCAGATCCCAACACAACCCACTCCCCTACCACCACTTTGCAGTCACTAATCTCTTTCAGATTGCACCTCCTGCATAAGATGTAGTCCACCTGTGTGCACCTTCCTCCATTATTGTTAGGATCACTGCGAGAAGGGACCCAAACGCACGACACAGAGACAGTAGACAGACTGGGGTAACAAAGAGGTTTATTGGGAGGTACAGTGGAGATGGCCGGAGAGGTCCAGTCGGGATGGGACAGGTCCGAGCCGGCGTGACTACCGAGCCAGGTGGAGCAGGATGGAACAGGAACGGTGGCATCTGGGCAGGAAGTATCCAGGTTCCGGGTGGAGAGACGGGGAACCAGGCTTGACGGGCAGATGTGAACAGGGAGGGAAGACAGGCAGGTTATGACGAAGACGAGACACTGGGATAACCAGACTAGGATCCATGGACTAGGAAGGAGCCAGGAGAATACGAATACAGTTAGGTTTGCAAACAATCTGGCGATGAGTGACTGGGGAGCTGGAGAATAAATACTGCAGTAGATGATGAAGGTAATAGATCCCAGGTGTGTAGAATAGGCCGGAGGGAGGAGCAGCAGAGGAGGAGTGAGCAGCCTCTAGCAGCGCTGGGAGGCCGTGGTCTTGACAGTACCCCCCCCACTCTACAGACGCCACCTGGCGGATACCTGGAGCCGGGTGGATGGTGGAACATTCCTGAGGACTGTACCCCTCCCAGTCCACGAGGTATTGCAGGCCCCTCCCCCGGCGGGGCACATCCAGCAGGCACCGGAGCATGTCGGCTGGGTGGTCATCAATGATGCTGGGCAGATGGTAACTTGTGCAGGGCGAGGAATTGGGCTGCCTTCGAAAAACGTCAACCACTGTGAGGATGGTAGTCTTGCCACTGGATGGTGGGAGGCCGGTAACAAAGTCCAGGGCAATGTGGGACCAAGGGTGGCTGGGGATGGGTAAAGGGCGGAGGAGACCGGAGCATGGTCGGTGGAGGTCTTACTTCGGGCGCAGGTGGGACAGGCGGAAACAAAGGACTGGGTGTCAGGAACCAGGGTCAGCCGGCGGTGGAGGAGCTGGTGCAGCCGGCTCGATCTGAAGGCTACTCACAGCCGCCAAGATGGTCCGAAGGTGGTCTGCGATGTCCCGGAAGGCTTGGTCACGCTGACCTTGGAGAATGCCCTGCTATATTATGGCGGAAGCCCTCTGTGTCGGCTGGGTCCATGTTTTTTTTTGCCAGATCATACTGTTAGGATCACTGCGAGGAGGGACCCAAACGCACGACACAGAGACAGTAGACAGACCGGGGTAACAAAGAGGTTTATTGGGAGGTACAGTGGAGATGGCCCGAGGGGTCCGGTCCGGATGGGACGGGCCTGAGCCGGCAGGACTACTGAGCCAGGTGGAGCAGAACGGAACGGTGGCGGCTGGGCAGGAGGGATCGAGGTTCCGGGTGGAGAGACCTGGAACCAGGCTGGACGGGGCAGGACGGACAGACTTGAATGGGGAGGGAAGACAGGCAGGTTAGGAGGAAGACAAGACACTGGGATAACCAGACTAGGGAGGAGCCAGGAGAATAGGAACATAGGTAGGTTTGCTAATGATCTGGCGATGAGTGACTGGGGAGCTGGAGAATAAATACTGCGGTAGATGATGAAGGTAATAGATCCCAGGTGCGTAGAAAAGGCCGCAGGGAGGAGCAGCAGAGGAGGAGAGAGCGGCCTCTAGTGGCGCTGAGAGGCCGTGGGCTTGACAACTCTTGTATGTCACCCTGTGTTCATCCCTCTTCTTGAAATATGTATTCACAACAGCCAGTTCCATCCTTTTGGCATCTACGGTCCCATGTTGACTGTCTGGGACGTGGTAAGACTTTGATAGTTGTAGAATGTCTGTTTCCTCCTCGTGTGCACTGTATTTTGTGTTGCAGCATTATTGCTGAAATTAATGTTGTTTGAGCGCTGTTGGGATAATGATGATGGAAATATTATTGTATTGTGAGGGAAATAGAAGGACATGGAAAAGTGGATGAGAAATGGACTGTTAAAAGTCACGAATGGAGATAGGAGAAAGTGAGCGGCTTGAGGGTTGGAGCATACTGAGGGAAGTTTCTGGACAAGATTCCATCTTCATGCGCTTTGCTGATGATATGTGAATGTGTGTGTGACTAACCCCGTCCAGGAGCCACAGCTTTGCCACCACACAGCAATGATTATAACACTGAGTTATACCCACTCCAAGCTACACACATTTAACATAGACAATAGTGCTGATTATTAACTAAAACCCAACCCAACTGACCCCAACGGAACCAACGGAACCAACCAGAACTGTCTCCTCCACTCACCACCTCCTCTGCCATCCTGTGGACAAAACGACACCAGCGACTGTGGCATTATGCTCAACCGCTAAAAAATAACCAATGGAGTACACATGGCCATTTCGCCATAGGTCTGGGACTGCATGATACACTGCACCCAAGTCAACTGAAAAATAACACAATCTGTAATACATACTGTAGATGCCTTCGGAGTTCCAAGGGAGGTCCCGTCACAAATTGAAGGCACAAAACCAAATTTCAGGTGGATTTGCATCTATACAATGCTTTGTCGATGGTTATTGACAAAAATTGATTTGTCGATTGGGTGAACTACATCTATTATAATCAACAAGGCCTTGCCAATTACATTTTTCAATTGTTCGAGGCCCTCGATGAGCAGCTAGACGCAACTTCAGTGGAATACTGTCTGGCTGGACAAAATATGAGGCAAATAGGGAGTCCTGCTATCCAAAGCCATTGTTATAATGCTCGTTATTTGTTTTATTCTGATGTTCATAGGATGTTGTTGGGTTTTGGGATGTGGTTTTCATTTTGTTATGCATTTCTGCATTTCGTTGTTATTCATTTTATTCTGCCTTTCTTTGAAGCCTCTTTTTTTCCGTACGTGGAGCCCCTCTCGCTATGCACATGTACCTGCCCTGCAGAATATAGGACCAGCTTGCTCCGATCATCCGTGCTATGATTTTGAAGGTTGCGGGGGTGCAGCAAATGTCATTTTTGGCGCAACCTGAATTTTCCTCTTTGTTTTCCTCCTAAGATATGCCCTTACTCCTGGCCGAGCTGGAAATGGAGATCTGGCTGTGGGCTGCGGTCCATGTACCCTCTATGAGATAGGTTCACTATAAGCATGGAGTGCCTCAGAGGTAGATATAGAGGTGGTGAAGAACTCAACATTCCACCAGATGACCCTTGGACCCAACGCCCCTCCAGTCCGATCCCCCACTACTCAGGCTACTTCCCACCTTGTTATATGGTCATCTTTTTCCTTCGCCCCTCCATCAAAAGGACTTCCTGGGTTTCCCCACTGGGTTTTACCGGACGTCAAGGGCTGGGTTTATTTCTGTTAACTATATACAAACAGGTTATTTGTTGACATACCATTTCTTTATTGTGTAACGATCATTTATTTTATTTTATTTGTTCCCACTTTATTCTTAGTATACATTTCCATGTACCTATTGAGGATGGTTGTTGGTTTGTTTTCTGTTGTGATGCGTTTTACGTATATATTTTGTTTCCCGCGTGTGTTTCATTTTTAACATTCTATTTTGATGTTTTTACATTTCATGTTTAAGTATTTACATTTTCCATAGTTTTTTTTTTTTTATATTATCCTTATGTGTAAATGATAAGAAGGGTGGAATATAACAATATATCTAAATCCATGTAATCACATAAACATAAATGCACACACATAATGAGGAACACAACTTCATGTAGCTTCCAGTCACACACTTTTATTCAAGCACACAGGGTTCATTCTTTCACAAATCTTTTAGATTGTGTCCTCCCTTGGGTTCCTGCCAGAAAGCTTGCCCCATCCTCAAAGCTTTCCTTACCTTGGCCTGACCAATTCTTTTCTGCACCTGTGACGTAGAACTGGTCATATATTCTCTGACTCCCTGAAAATAGACTGTTCGTCTCAGAGAGCTGCTCCTTAGCACATCTCTGATCCGACCTTTGATCAAGTAAAAACCAACGTCTGTTTTCTTCTTTATTCAAAACCATCGACTGACAAACTGCAAATTAAAGCGACCCTTTAATTTCTGTAACACTACTACTACTACTACTACTACTACTACTACTACGACTACAACTACTACTACGACTACTACTACTACTAATAATAATAATAATAATAAAAAGAATAATACCCATACTACTACTACTACTACTACTACTACTACTACTACTACTACTACTACTACTAATAATAATAATAATAATAATAATAATAATGCTGCAGGCAGCAATAAACGGCATCTAGGGTCGTTGGCCCTTCGTTCAAGTTCATTGGACGAGTGTCCTTTGGCTCTGTGTTACGGTGTGTTTTGTGACTGCAGAAGTTCATATGTTCCAGCCTGGTTACAGTGTAATTCTATGTTCGGGTGGTGTTTGCGGCTGTGGGTGGATTTCCTACCCTGCAACTAACACCAGTTATGATGCTGAAGTAGGGCTGCATGATTATGGCTGAAATGATAATCATGATTCTTTTGGCCAATATCGTGAGCACGGTTATTTATTGCACATGTATTGCCAGTAATTGTTAATAAGCCTGCGTCATTATTCATCAGTAATCTCTGAATGGCTTTACCAATTTGCATGGCTATATTCTGTCATGCAAAGTCATAATTTGCAGCACCTATACAGTCAGTCACCGCTTCAGCATATGTAAATGCAAATGCAAATGTTTTCTTACAGAAGCAATAATAATAATAATAATAATAATAATAATAATAATAATAATAATAAAGAATTACATTTCAGTGCTGTGCCATGAAACCAGCACATCTCTTTAATGATACTCTGGCTTGAGTTATTGGCAGAAGAATAGAGATATATTAGCACAAGAATATAGATAATGAATAGACAGCTATGTCTGTCGATTCTTTATCTATATGTATAATGTGTCTTTAATCTATAATGTATTGTATGGCCTCTGTAAAGAACTTTGAATTGTCTTTGTGTGTGAAATGTGCTGTGCAAATGCAATTAAGATAAAGAATATAAAGAATAATTGGACTACTAGGCACTGTCTGGTACCTTTTCAACTCTTTTTCAAAATAAAAACTTTCTGAATAAAATGGTACAGCCCTGTTGTACAAGCACATTCCCCAAACCCATGCAACACATTGTACCTTTGTCTTCTCCTTGTCTGAAAACATAGAAAACAACATGCTCTTTTTCTCATTGCACAATCTCAATCCCCACTCTCTCTCTCTCTCTCTTTCTCTGTCCCTCCCTCCCCCCTCTCTCTCCCTTCCTCTCTCTCTCTCTCCCCCACCCCCCTCTCCCTCCCTCCCTCTCCCCCTCTCCCCTCAGCTCCCCCACTCTCTCTCCCTCTCTCCCTCTCCCCCACCCCCTCCCCCTCCCTCTCCCCATCTCTATCCACCTCTCCCCCTTTTACCTCCGCTTCAGTTTCAGAACACGGTAAACTGCACTTACACCGTTTCAATGCTCAGATTTTACCTGGCGGATGAAAAAAATAAAAAACAATCGTCTGTCATCAGTTTCAATCACGATCAACTCCAGTGATAGCGATTGACAATTTAATCGTAAATCTGCCCAAGCCTAGTTGCCAGGTGACAGGACAGGGGGACTCAATTCATTGGCGGTCCCACAGAACTTTTCCAAAACCTTGTGCCCACTGTAGTTACAGTACCTGACTGAAGCATCATCAACCACTTCTTTGTTATTATCTCAATCCAAGCATTTACATGTAAGGATTGAAAATATTCTAACATTTAATATAATGTTTCATTATGGCACGGCCTCCATCGTCACAGAGTCCCGAATGCAGTACTTAGAAGACCCGCCGTCCAGCAGGGTGAAGGGGAGCTGAAGCTGCACATTCAGGTCCCCCACAAGGAGCTGCTGCTCTGGGTTAGGGCTGAGGGAACCCATGGATCTCCATGATTCAAGCTGATGGAGAAACCATCCATGGAAACATACAAAGAGCCATGGGGAAAAGAAATAAAGGTCAGATGATGTACGCACAATACAACTGATTCTTTAAAAAGAGTGATGAAAATATGACTTACCCAGCGATAGGGAAGCAAATCTCTGAAGCAAAACTTTACAATTTCATGCCCCCCATTGGGAGTGACATTTAAACTAAATTGCACAATCACTATTGCACTTTGTTGTTTGTGCAAGGTTATTGAGAAAGTCTGTATTTGATTGTGCCTTGGTGCAATAACCCCTTCATGGTCGTTGTCCTATGCAAAGGACAAAGCTGTGTGCCGTTAAACAGTATAACAAATGAATTGATCGTAAGTCTAGATACTTCCAACTTGATAGACAGGTGAGTTTAGATAATCTGTACAACGTCAATACGAGTTTCTTTTTCCTGATCTTAACCGGCATCATGGCATAGTGTGTGTGGCATAAAACAAAATAACAGTGCTCATTATTAGAGGTGTTTGTGGCAGTTCCGCCTACCACATGACAATGGAGTGACGCTTTCAGGGCCCTCCGGCACAGACGACGATCGGTTGTAGACATTGGTTTATTGCAGAGAGGGGGCTAGGTGGAATTAGCCAAGAGCAGATTGAACATGTCATCCTCGAAAGAGAGAGGATGCTGGAGGAGTGGAGAAGAAGTGTACTGGTACCCATCTTCAAGAACAAGGGAGACGTACAGAGCTGTAGTAACTACAATAAAACAATAAATAAACAATGAAGTTGATCAGCCACAGCATGAAGCTATGGGAAAGGGTAGTGGAGGCTAGGTTAAGAAGAGAGGTGGTGATCAGCGGTCAGCAGTATGGTTTCGGCCATGAAAGAGTACTACAGATGCAATGTTTGCTTTAAGAAAGCTGATGGAAATGTACAGGGAAGGCCAGAGGGAGTTGCACTGCGTCATTGTGTTTTTATAGAAAGCATATGATAGGGTGCCGAAAGGAAGTGTGGTATTGCACGAGGAGGTCGGGGGTGGCAGAGATGTACATAAGAGTGTTACAGGATATGTATGAGGGCAGTCAGACAGTAGTAAGGTGTGCAGAAGGCGTGATGAAGGCATTCAAAGTGGAGGTGGATCAAGGATCCCATCAAGGATCAGCTCTGAGCCCTTTCTTGTTTGCAATGGTGACGGACAGGTTAACAGATGAATTCAGGCAGGAGTCTCTGTGGACTATGATGTTTGCAGATGAAATTGTGATCTGTAGCGAGAGTAGAGAGCAGGTGGAGGAGAGCCTGGAGAAGTGGCGGCATGCATTAGAGAGAAGAGGAATGAAAGTCAACAGGAGTAAGACAGAATACATGTGCCTGAATGGGAGAGAAGGCGACGAAAAGCTGAGAATGCAAAGAGTGGAAGTGGAGAAGGGAGTACAGGCAGGGTGGAGTGGGTGGAGAAGAGTGTCTGGAGTGATCTGTGACAGAAGGGTTCCAGCAAGAGTGAAGAGGAAGGTCTACAGGACGGTAGTGAGACCAGCTATGTTGTACGGTTTAGAGGCGGTGGCACTGACACAAAGGCAGGTGGCTGAGCTGGAGGTGGCAGAGTTGAGGATGTTGAGGTTTCATTGGGAGTGACAAGGATGGACAGGATTAAGAACGAGTACATTAGAGGGACAGCTCAGGTGGGACAGTTTGGTGGAAAAGTGAGAGAGGCCAGATTGAGATGGTTTGGACACGTGTGTAGGAGAGATGAGAGTTACATTGGGAGAAGGATGCTGAGGATGGAGCTGCCAGGCAAGAGGAAAAGAGGAAGGCAAAGAGAAGGTTTATGGATGTGGTGAGGGAGGAAATGCAGGGGGTTGGTGTAAGGGAGGAAGATGCGCAGAACAGAAGGTATTGGAGACAGATGATCTGCTGTGGCGACCCCTAACGGGAGCAGCCGAAAGAGGAAAAGAAGATGGAACATGTCATGACAGGGCTCCATTCTGAGTGTGTGGATGGGGTTTTTAAAACCATCGTTAGCCCAACCACCACAGTGTTTTAATGTCAAATGCTGAAATTGGCGTTTTTATTTGTGCTTTCTAGGACATAGTTGGCACAGTTTACTTTGGATATGGCCTCTGAAACAGGGTTCCCATACCTCATACAAACAAATGTCCAAAAAAAATGAACAGGTTCCCTTCCAGAGGACCTGGGTTCCCCAGAGCAGCACGGTCAACCGGCCTCCTTCCACTCCTTCCTTCCGACAGACTGCTGCAGGGCTGCTTGGAGGGGTGGCCTGGCTGCTGGGCAGTCCCGGCGGTGGCTGCTGGGTGGAGGAGCTAGCTGTAGACAGTAAACCATGATGATTGCTCCAGCTGCTTCTCCCCCGGTCCTCCGCCGGACCCCTGGGTGCTGCTGCTGCCATTTGGGAGAGAGTGGTTGCTGGGGCCGCCTGTTGACCTGCTGGTGGCTCCTCCGTGCCAGAGCCCCATGTTGGGTGCCACTGTGGCTGTTCCATCCACCACACGCCATCCAAGTGACGTTATCAGGGCCCTCCGGCACAGAGACACAGATGACAATGCGTTGTAGTCACCAGTTTTTTGCAGAGAGGAGGCTCGGTGGAATTAGCCAGGAGCAGGTGAAACATGTCATGACAGGGGTCCTCTCCTGAGTGTGTATGGATGGGTTTTTCTAAACCTGCCGCTCGTTAGCCCAACCACCACAGTGTTTAATGTCAAATGCATGAAATTGGTGAATTTATATGTGCTTTCTAGGACATAGTTGGCATAGTTTACTTTGGATATCATTGTATTGAATTGCAATATATTTCAACACTAAGCAAAATCTTGGGCGAGCTCTTCCATGTTTAAAAAAAAAATCCAATTAATAATATTTGTGTTAATTGTAAATGGTATGTGCTATGCTTTTACAAACACGCTGAAACATGCAAATTACACGAAAACAAAAAAGCAAGGAGGTATCCACATGGAATTCAAGATTTGATTTTTGGCATATTATATTTCTGTATAATTAAATGAAGGAACACAATTCTGAAAAGGAAAACAACATGCATCAATTTCCATCTATAGTGCTCACTAAAATCACACGGATGAGTTTTTTAATGAAAACATTTGTGAAAGCTAAAGTTAAGTCAGCTAAAAGTTTTTAGTTAAAGGTGATTGAAAATGGAAATGCATCCTTTCTTCGTGATAAAAGACAAAAACGTGCTCATGTGTTGGATATCATATGTGAACCATGATGTCTTCCAGGGGTTTGCGCTTCAGGTCGGGCACGGTGGCGCCAGGGGAGGGGTAGCCCACCGGCAGCAGCATCAGCAGCTTCTCGTTGGCTGGTCGCTTCAGGAGGAGCCTGAGCTTCGGGCCACAGTTTAGGGGTGTGGATGTCACAGTCACCAGACCTACATTCTGAAAAAAACATAATCATTTGTGTGTATACGTAATGGAACTTACAGTATATGGTTTAATGACTGATTGGGTTCATTATTGTGCATCATCTTATGGCTGTATATGGTTTAACGACTGCTTTAATGGATGATGGTTCACAGAGAACAGTAATGGCTCAATGTGTATTTATCATTACCAAGATAAGACCAAAGACTAAAGAAACTTCAATATTTATAAAAGTGAGTTCAGAGACACTGACTCCACTGTGACTAATGGGGACAGTGGCGTGCACAGCACACTCTCAGAGGTGATTTGCCATTTGAAAAGGGCGCTTTTGCACTCAAGACAAAAAGGGCAGGGGCAACCGTGCCCTCTTGTGCCTGGCAATGAAAGGGGGCGTGGTGTTTTACCTGTAGAGCAGTCAGTAAGATTCCACAGGATATGGAGACGCTGATTTCATTGTAGTAGTGAGTCTTCTTCTTCCCGTTAGGCAGAATTCCAGACGTTTGCTTGAAGACGAGGAGCAGATAAGGAGCCACGTCCAAATATTCCTTTATCCAGTTAGTCCTGGTACAACCGGGTGAATGAGCAAGAAAGCAATTCATTTTTCCTATTACTTGTTCTTATTTTATCCCACCATTTTGTATTTGAGCTGTTCTGGAAAGACGGTACGGGATACATCACAGCCATGTCCAACATGCATCAACTGACTGAATAGTAACAAGCTTTGCGTGTCTATTTCTCAAAAGACGCAGTTTGAAGTTGTAAAACCCCACTGGTGTGTTCACTGGTGTGTGGGGGGACCCACCTTAGCCTCGCAAGATCATTGACCCACTTGTCTCCCATCCTCTGGCGATAGTTGACCTCTTCCTCCTCCTCAACTATCAGTCTGATTTTGCTTTTGGTGTCCGGATCAGACACCACAACAAACATCCAGGGCTCTGTGTGTGCTCCACTGGGGGAAGTTCCTAACCCAGATGTGGGTAGGGTGGAATGATTGAAATAATAAATAAATGGTTTATTTGAGGCTAAGTTTTCACACGCTGAGTAAATCTGAAACATGGTTTAAAATCTAAAAATGTCTATGGCTGAGTTTATGCAATCAAACGGTCAAATATGATTGGTTGTAAGTTGGACTTTGAGCCACATGAGATTTTTTGGGGAAAAATTCAATTCGGGACAGATTTCACATTGCTTCCAACCCCATCAGGACCCTTCACAAAGCGCAACTGATGAGGCATTTTGAAGAAACACCTCCACAGACCTGCAGTGCGGATAACATTGGCGATGACCTCACGGGGGACCGGGTCGGGGCTGATGAACCGGACAGACCTCCTCTGGTTCATCAGAGTGTAGAAGCTCTGCGATCGCTCTAACATGGTGTCCTCGGGATAGCGCTGTGGAGTGTAGGACACGTGCGGAAGGTCCTCTTCATCGCTGCTCTCTGGCCAGTCATCATCTTTTTTAGTGATGACGGAGAGATGAGGGGGGCGAAACAATGAACAATAATCAATCATTCGGACTGAAATCTAGCGGTCAAACAATACGATTTTGAATCTCAGAAATGTTGATTTGTGCATGTTCAAGGATTATTTGGGGAGGAAATCACAAAATAAGCCAAAGGCCAAATTGTCTGAAAAATGCATTGTGGGACATACTTGCCATTGTGAAGTGAATACTATGATATTTCACTGGGTGAATGTAGTAGGTCTAAATCATCCTGGTACTGTTTGCATAATATTTGACTATTTGAGTACATGGACAATAGAATACACATGTAGTCAGTGGTGGGACGTATCTAAACTTACTTAAGTATATTCTGTTTCAGACAATTTCAACTTTTACTTTTATATTTACGTCACTTTAGTTAAAAAAAGAAAATTCGGGATATATATATATATATATATATACATACATACATACATACATAGTAGAGCAAGAAAAAGCCAAATCCATTAAGAGGAAAAATCACACCTGGATCTATCAAACTACACCTCAATGATTCATTAGGTCCATTATATCCATATCCATTTAAATTACTATACCATTTATGATACTTTATTGTCAATTGCAATAAGCTTTTGCATGAGCGCTGATCAACAGGAAAAAAAGGCATATCAAAACTTTATACCGGATCTTATAGGATCTGTAAGGCACTGGACATGACAAGTACTTAGGTTTCTGTCCGTTACGCACCACTGATGTCCTTTTATTCTGAGTACTACTGTACTCCAAGGCGCAACGAGAAAGTAGAACAAGTGCAAAAAGAACCAAAGTCAACATCAACTTACCATCACTTTTCAGAATGTCTGTGTCATCTTGTAAATCCTGGTCCACCCACGGTCTGGACTTGACTGTCACATCCGATTCCACGGTAGGTTCCTTGCTGCTTCCAGCTGTAGCGCTGCTCTGCGCTCGATTTCTACTTCTCAGGAATAAAACTATGACCACGCAGAGAACGGCCGCGACGAACGGCGTGAGAGTGGACAGAAACGCCATGGATGCGGTTGGCGCACAGCAGTGAAGGTGGGCTTACGGCACACTTGGTTTGCGGTGACTATCTCCTGCTCGTTCTGGTTTATATCGGCACGTTGAATAAAATATAATAACACATATTGCGACGCGTGGCGGGGTCCACCAAACAGACCCAATGAAGGAGGCGAAGACGCTTTTATAGCCCGGGATGAGGGTCAGTCCATCTTCTTTCTCTCGCTCCACTTCTGTCCTCTCCTCCCAAGCTCCCCGGGAGACCCGACCCCTAGACACCTGGGCCAATTACCTACTTCCCTGGACACCCCCCCTCTGCAACCAGATGGACTTGTGCAAATTATAACATCCCACAATGAACTTGAACCTCCCCACAGCCACAGGCACACACCGCGTTACAATATATTTTATTTGTTGTAATATATGTTCAATATATGACAATTGAGTTTGTTGAATTCTGCAACCTCGCCGCTGGATGCCACTAGGTGCTGGTTATTAGAGGTGTTTGATGTCAAAAGCTGAAATTGGTGTTTTTATTTGTGCTTTCTAGGACATAGTTGGCATAGTTTCTTTTGGATATCATTGTATTTAATTACAATTAATTTCAACACTGAGCTAAGTGTTTGGGCCACTCTTCCATGTTTAAAAAAAAAAAAAAAATCCAATCACCAATATTTTCTATGTGCTATGCTTTTACAAACAACCTGAAACATGCTGTTTACACTAAAACAAAAAAGGCAAAGAGGTATCCACATGGCATTCAAGGTGTGTTTATTACAAAGGAACACAATTCTGAAAAAAGAAAACAACATTGCATCAATTTCTATCGAAAGTGCTCACTAAAATAACACGGATGAGAAAACATTCATGAAAGTTAAAGTTAAAAATGTTAAAAGGTGATTTGACAATGAAAACTCATCCTTTCTTCGTAATAAAAGACAAAAACGTGCTCATGTGTTGGATATCATATGTGAACCATGATGTCTTCCAGGGGTTTGCGCTTCAGGTCGGGCACGGTGGCACCAGGGGAGGGGTAGCCCACCGGCAGCAGCATCAGCAGCTTCTCGTTGGCTGGTCGCTTCAGGAGGAGCCTGAGCTTCGGACCACAGTTTAGGGGTGTGGATGTCACAGTCACCAGACCTACATTCTAAAAAAAACATAATCATTTGTGTGTATACATAATGGAACTTACAGTATATGGTTTAATGACTGATTGGGTTCATTATTGTGCATCATCTTATGGCTGTATATGGTTTAACGACTGCTTTAATGGATGATGGTTCACAGAGAACAGTAATGGCTCAGTGTGTATTTATCATTACCAAGAAAAGACCAAAGACTAAAGAAACTTCAATAGTTATAACAGTGAGTTCAGAGACACTGACTCCACTGTGACTAATGGGGACAGTGGCGTGCACAGCACACTCTCAGAGGTGATTTGCCATTTGAAAAGGGCGCTTTTGCACTCAAGACAAAAAGGGCAGGGGCAACCGTGCCCTCTTGTGCCTGGCAATGAAAGGGGGCGTGGTGTTTTACCTGTAGAGCAGTCAGTAAGATTCCACAGGATATGGAGACGCTGATTTCATTGTAGTAGTGAGTCTTCTTCTTCCCGTTAGGCAGAATTCCAGACGTCTGCTTGAAGACGAGGAGCAGATAAGGAGCCACGTCCAAATATTCCTTTATCCAGTTAGCCCTGGGACAACCAGGACAAAGGGGCGTGGTCAAGCACCGGCTGCGAACAACAGCAAGGGTTCGTTTTCCCACGGCAACCAAGCTGCCTCGAATCGGCTCAATCAGCGCACACACGGCGCTGATTGGTCCAAATCAAGGCAGGGAGTTTACTTAACGGTTTTGTCTGCCTTACAGGCGCATGGACTCGTGAGCAGCCCAAGAGTGTGCGCGTGTTAAAAAATACAATTGTTGCCTCCGTGCCAGACTGAAACGGGCAATAAAAACCAAGACATGTTAGCGCACCTTTGCCAGAAAGACTCTGTCTCCCTCAATGAACCCCATATTTATACTGAAAGAATAAGAAGATACTGAGTATACTTTATATATACAATATACGTATGTTGGCGTACCTTGGATCACTGCATGAACCTTTACGGCCACAATACAAATAAATACATTTATGGTCTTACTCTGATGACTTGCACTGAATGGAGTCGGCCAGGGTTCAATCTTCATGTGGGAAAAGGCTGACTCGCATAAATAAGTAGAGCCGAATAATGCACTCAAGGAGGTCGCACATTTCCTCATGTTTGGGTACTTTTCCTTCGTGAGTAGGTTCCAAAACTGTCCGTGAGCCGTGAACTTCAGTTCAATGTCAGCCTGAAGTGTCAACATCTCATCCTGCACTGCAGATGAGTTCAGGTGAAAGAGTGTTGCAATTTTTGATGCGAGTGAATCGACCTCAATATCTTCCCTAAATGGGTAGCACATAAATGTAGCATTGGCTCAAGTAGAGCAAAGTCTTGAAACCGTTTTTCAAAGTCTGACAGAAAACTTTCAATCTGCTCTGTGTAGCGCCCACTGTCAAGTTGCGCACACGCCTTCCCTTGGATCTCCAGCTTTGATGCAAGGTTTTGAAAGTTCCCCAAATCATGGCTCTGCAGCTTTGAGGACATAAGTTGCATTTTTCGTTTTAAAGCATTAACTAAACTGATCATGATGACCACGGTTTTGTCTTTTCCTTGCAGCTGTAAATTAAGCTCATTCAACATGTTGGTCAGATCAGTAAAAAATGCCAAGTCTAGCAGCCACTGGATCGTGATTAAGTTGCTTGTATTCTGCGTTTTTCCTGACAAGGAGAAACTCCTTTATCTCCGGACAGAGCTCTCAAAATCTCTGCAGGAATTTTCCCCCACTAAGCCATCTCACATCAGTGTGTAGCAAGAGCTCAGAGTAGTTGCAGTCAGCCTCCTCCAGATTTGCACGGAAAAGCCGTCTTTGAAGAGATCTTGCTCGAACAGAACAGGCGATTTTTGTTACCACATCCATTATCTTTTTCATGTTTAGCATTTTTGCACATAATGCTTGTTGGTGTATTATGCAGTGGTAGTTAAGGAAGTCATGGAAAGCATTGTCCTCCCTGCACTTGTTAATAAATCCATTCAAGCAGCCCACCATTGCCGGCACACCGTCCGTGGTGATTGACATCAATTTACACACTGGGAGCTGGGTTTTGTCGATAAAGTTTTTGAAAGACTGAAAAATGTCCACTCCCCGCGTGTGTTCTTTCATGGGCAGTATTGTTAACAGCTCCTCGTTTGCAGTCATATCTGTAAACACCATCCGAATAAAAATGCACAATTGTGCTGTATCACTTATGTCCGTAGACTCGTCTACTTGCAATGGGAAACACTCAGTCCACGATGTCCTTCCAAAGCTGCTGTGTCAAATCATCGCCCATTACTTCACAGCGCTGTCTAACTGTACTTCTTGACAGCTGAAGAGCTTTGATTGACGATAATATTTCTGGTTTATTTTTAAAGTCCTGAAACAACGAGTCAGATGCCTCAACGAAGGCCTCTTTTACCATCTCTCCATCTTGGAAGTACTTCTTACGCTTAATGATGGCGTGACTCACCCGGAACGATGCCTCGGAGGGTGCCTTTGGATTGATGTCCGAATGTCCGAATGACTGCTGTCCGATTAACTGCGATTTCAGTTCAGTCACCTCTCTCTTTCTCAGCTAGCTCTTCGGAGGGAAATCAGTGTCGTATTTTTGATGAAGAGTTCGAAAGTGCCTTTCCACATTTCCCTTTTTCGGAATAACAACAGTAGATTGACAGATCAGACAAACGCACTTCGAGTATGACATGGTGAAAAAAAAAAAAAAAAAAAGTCCTCCTCCCATTCCGCATGGAAGTGGTAAGGTTTTGGTTTCTTACTTGGTCCGGCTCCCCACTTATTTTTTATATCCCTTCGTTAGTAGATATAAATTGGAAGGCTAACTAGGTCACTTGGCTCGCTAAGGTTTTGCAGTCGCTCACGCATTTTCTATGTGGTGACCTGCGTGTTAGAAGAGAGGCGATCTAAGTAGTTGTGATTGTTACCCAATGAACAAAGTTTTAAGCAACATAAGACTGGCCGCCCTGTATGTTAATCAAGTGGCAAATGCCAAATGGAGAGTGCCAAAGAATGAGTTTGGCACGCGATCTACCCGCACAACCTTCACGATCAACCGGTCGATCGCGATCAACCTGTTGGGCACCCATGGTGTAGACAGACAGGGAATCAAGAACAGGCAGAGACTCGTGACCGGGAAGGCAGGGACTCACAAGCAGGCAGGGACTCAGGAACCGGCAGAGAATCAAGGCCTGGCGGCCGGCAGGGAGTCAGGAATCACGAACCAGGAGCAGAGGAGCCTTCCCGAATCAGGAAAAAAAAGAGTTTGGGGCACACACCAAGGGAAACATGCAGGAACATTAACGCTAACACATGCGTGAACACATGCAACAATCCGACACCAACAGAGTGAATGGGACCAAGTTAAATTCAAAAGGAGTTACGAGGAAGGTGAAGACAGGTGGTGAGATTACTGACTGGGGACAGGTGTGCAGTGACAGGGATGTGACGCCTGACAGACATAGGGAGCTAGAGAGGGCTGAACGGAGACGGAGACAGATAGACTTAGAGCAGACAGAGGGAGCCGGGGAGCGACAGAGGGAGCCAGAGAGGGACAGAGGGACCTAGAAGCAGACAGGGCATCAAGGCAGGGAAGAATCCTGACAGTACCCCCCCCCCCCCCCCAAGGGATGGCTTCTAGACGCAAGGACAGGGGAACTGGGGAAATGGCCTGAGCAGGGCGGGTGAAGGGGACCTGGAGGTGGGCAAAAAGGAGTAGGCACCCCTCAGGCAGACGGTCGGGGAGCTGGAACCCTGTCCAGGCCAACAGGGCAGGTAGGGGGAGGCCTTCTGGAGGGTGACCAGGGGGCCGGGTCCCCCAGCCGGACCGCTCGGGGGTGGACCCGGCAGGGCAGGCACGGGGCAGGCACAGGATGGACCTTGGAAGAGGCAGCCGATGACTCGGGGACTGGAACAGGCTGGACCTCGGGCGAGGCAGCCGACGACTCGGGGACTGGAAAGGGTTGGACCTCGGGCGAGGCAGCCGACGACTGGGGGACTGAAACGAACTGGACCTTGGGAGAGGCAGCCGACGACTCGGGGACTGGAAAGCGCTGGACCTTGGGTGGGGGGCAGCCGACGACTCGGGGACTGGAACGGGCTGGACCTCGGGAGAGGCAGCCGACGACTCGGGGACTGGAACGGGCTGGACCTCGGGAGAGGCAGCCGACGGCTCGAAGACTGGGACGGGCTCGGGGACTGTAACGGGCTGGACCTCAGGAGAGGCTGCCGACGGCAAGGGCTTCAGGAACAGGCAACAGAAGGGGGATCGGGAACAGGCAGGGACTCGTGACCAGGAAGGCAGGGACTCAACAGGCAGGGACTCAGGAACCAGCAGGGAATCAGGGCCCAGGGGCCGGCCGGGAATCGGGGCCTGGCGGCCAGCAGGGAAACAGGAATCAGGAGCAGAGGAGCCGGCGAAGAGAGGAATCAGGAAATGGGGCACACACCCAGGGAAACATGCCGTAACATAAACGCTAACACATGCAGGAACACATACAACGATGCGACACAGGCAGAGTGAATGGGACCAGGTTAAATACAAAAGGAGTGACGAGGAAGGTGAAGACAGGTGGTGAGATTACTAACTGGGGACAGGTGTGCAGTGACAGGAATGTGACACCTGACAGACAAGACAGAGGGAGCCAGAGAGGGGCAGAGGGAGCCAAAGAGGGATAAAGGGACCTGGAGGAAGACAGACAGGAAATCAAGGCCGGGCAGGATCCTGACAACTGGTGTGTTCAACGGTGCGTGGGGGGGCTCACCTAAACCTCGCCAGATCATTGACCCACTTGTCTCCCATCCTCTGGCGGTAGTTGACTTCTTCCTCCTCCTCAACTATCAGTCTGATTTTGCTTTTGGTGTCCGGATCAGACACCACAACAAACATCCAGGGCTCTGTGTGTGCTCCACTGGGGGAAGTTCCTAACCCAGATGTGGGTGGGGTGGAATGATTGAAATAATAAATAAATGGTTTATTTGAAGCTTAGTATTCACACGCTGAGTAAATCTGAAACTAAAATCTAAAATGGCTGAGTTTATGCAATCAAATGATTAAATATGATTGACTCTAAGTCAGACTTTGAGCCACATCAGATTTTTTGGGGAAAAATTCAATGTGGGACAGATTTCCCATTGCTTCCAACCCCATCAGGACCCTTCACAAAGCATAAACTGATGAGGCATTTTGAAGAAACACCTCCACAGACCTGCAGTGCGGATAACATTGGCGATGACCTCACGGGGGACCGGGTCGGGGCTGATGAACCGGACAGACCTCCTCTGGTTCATCAGAGTGTAGAAGCTCTGCGATCGCTCTAACATGGTGTCCTCGGGATAGCGCTGTGGAGTGTAGGACACGTGCGGAAGGTCCTCTTCATCGCTGCTCTCTGCCCAGTCATCATCTTTTTTAGTGATGACGGAGAGATGAGGGGGGCGAAACAATGAACAATAATCAATCATTCGGACTGAAATCTAGCGGTCAAACAATACGATTTTGAATCTCAGAAATGTTGATTTGTACATTTTTGGGGAAAAATCACAAAATAATAAGCCAAAGGCCAAATTATCTGAAAAATGCATTGTGGGATGTGCTTGCCAGTGTGAAGTGAATACTATGATATTTCAATGGGTGGATGTAGTAGGCCAATGTGTGAGGAAAAAAAATGTATATATATATACATATACTATAACTATAACTATAACATACTACATATAACTATATTACTATAACTATAACTATAACATTACAGATTGAACTAATCCTCGATAGCAAAACTATATGTGTCTATACTACAGTATACATTACATGAATGCATTTATACACATTACTATAATTCATATTGTGGGTAATTATGAAATACAGTTGATCAGTCAGAGCCAAAATTAAAACATGCATGAAGACACTGGGTGTAACTACGCAACCAGTTAGAAACCGGCACTGAAACGGTTCATCCGGCGCGCACACAGCGGGGAGTCGGAAACGAGACACTCGGGGGACGGGAAACAGCAAAGGGGCCGCCCCGCGAAGGGGGGTGTGTCGTTTCAAACAAAGGGACGAGCGAAAAAAGTCTGAGCGGACTCCTGGGTGAAACGTCCGCTAGATGAGACACGCAGCTTAGGACCCACTACGTCGACGTATAAAGTTTTTTTTATTTTTTTTGGTAGATTCTCAAACCGTCCAATAAACTTTCCGTTGCTCAAAGTTCCAGTTTCATCGCCTCATTCCGGATTTGGAAATTTTGAACACGGCAAATGCCATGCTGGTACTTTCTGCATAGTATTTGACTATTTGAGTACATGGACAACAGAATACACATGTAGTCAGTGGTGGAAAGTATCTGCACTCACTTAAGTATATTCCGTTTCAGACACTTTCAACTTTAACTCCACTACATGTCAGCAAATATGTGTACATGTTACTCAACTGTATTTCAAACACATTTCCGTCATTTTAGTTATATATATATATATATATATATATATATACATATATATATATATATATATATATATATATATATATATATATATATATATATATATATATATATATATATATATATATATATATATATATATCCGTTATAGTATATCCATATATATATATATATATATATATATATACACAGTAAGCCAAAGACATTAAGAGGAAAACTCACACCTAGATCTATCAAACTACACCTCAATGATTCATTAGGTCCATTATATCCATATCCATTTAAATTACTATACCATTTATAATATTTTATTGTCAATTGCAATAAGCTTTTGCATGAGCGCTGATCAACAGGAAAAAAAAAGGCATATCAAAACTTTATACCGGCTTTATTAGGATCTGTAAGGCACCGGACATGACAAGTACTTAGGTTTCTGTCCGTTACGCACCACTGATGTCCTTTTATTCTGAGTACTACTGTACTCCAAGGCGCAACGAGAAAGTAGAACAAGTGCAAAAAGAACCAAAGTCAACATCAACTTACCATCACTTTTCAGAATGTCTGTGTCATCTTGTAAATCCTGGTCCACCCACGGTCTGGACTTGACTGTCACATCCGATTCCACGGTAGGTTCCTTGCTGCTTCCAGCTGTAGCGCTGCTCTGCGCTCGATTTCTACTTCTCAGGAATAAAACTATGACCACGCAGAGAACGGCCGCGACGAACGGCGTGAGAGTGGACAGAAACGCCATGGATGCGGTTGGCGCACAGCAGTGAAGGTGGGCTTACCGCACACTTGGTTTGCGGTGACTATCTCCTGCTCATTCGGGTTTATATCGGCACGTTGAATAAAATATGTAATGAAATGTCTTTTGACGCGTGGCGGACAGACACCATGGAGGGGGCGCAGACGCCGCGTCGCATGTGATAGAGGCGGGTGGTTGGAAAACTCTCAGCTTCTCGAATCAGATGCGAGCTTCACGATTACACGAGGCCCACTGTGAACCTGCTACTGGTTGTGCAGGTGGCACCTTTCTCATCTCATCATACTATTGTTTGACGTGACAAATCAAACTTGTTAATTTTCCGTTCTTCCATTTCTCCGCTTTCCCCCTTCTGCAGAACGTCGAACTTTATCCGAGCTCCCTTTCAGATAAAATGCTTTCTTTGCAGTTTTAATTATATATATTTTTGCAGTTTGCAGTTATAATAATAATAATAATAATAATAATAATAATAATTACAATAACAATATTATTATTGTTATTGTAATTATTATTATTATTATTATTATTATTATTATTGGTCGCTCCTGTACTGAATAGTAGTAGTAGTAGTAGTAGTTGTAATAGTAGTAGAAGTAGTAGTATTGTTAGTAGTATTAGTATTATTGTTGTTATTACTACCATTAGTATAATTGTTGTTATTATTAGTAATGCTGTTAATATATGTTTCAGAATCAGAATCAGAATCAGAATCAGAATCAGAATCAGAATCAGAATGGTCTTTATTGCCAAGTAACTTTACACGAACAATGAATCTTTCTTGGAGTTCGGTGCATACATGAAACATAAATGTAAAACAATAAGTACAATGTTAGTGAAATATATAAGCATAAAGGCTGTTTTTTTTTGTTTTTTGGTTTGGTTTGGTTACTGATTGACTGTTGCTATATGCAATTTGCACTTTAGTTTCTGTTCATCTCATAGTAACATAGTAATGCATATGGACCCTGAGAATTGGAGCGGTACCACGCCAAGAAATCTCATTGGAGGAGGTTTTTGATGGAACCACAAGGTGGCAGCTCAACTTTATAAACGACTGTCTGGTCGTTGAGGAACGTGTGTCTGCGCCCCTGCGATTGGATCCATATTGTCAAAATTGTGCTAAATATACTAAATATAGCATGTTATAATTATATAATAATTATCACATCATAATAATTATCATAATATCATAATTGATGATAAATATACTATACACTATCTATATGCTATACTAAATACTATATAAAAAATACAATGTTACTTTACGAATGAGCACTTCAATAGGAAATTGTAAATTGTTCTATTCCCGTTTGCTGTCCGGTGCGTCTCGGCGCCCAAAGGGTTAATGCTGCATTCCCCGGTAACTTTGAAATCAGTCGTTTCGGCTCCGTATTCTACTCCCCGGCGCAATGTCTTCTTTGGCTCCGTTCGGGAAACATGGAATGGACAAAGGTTTCTTTTATTTTTTTTGAAAGGGTGTGCATTCGGAAGCCTACAAAACGTATTTTAATAAACCTAAAAACCACAGAGTTGTTTGGGTCGAGGTGCAGATGGACATTCCTCTGCAGTTCTCCCGTCCGGGGAGGATTTTCCCGAGTTCCAACGTCGATGGAACGCAGCATCAGCGGCACGATGGAGAGAAGAGGTCTGGACACGCCCCTCCAGTGTGTGTGTGTGTGTGTGTGTGTGTGTGTGTGTGTGTGTGTGTGTGTGTGTGTGTGTGTGTGTGTGTGTGTGTGTGTGTGCGTGTGTGCGTGTGTGTGGCGCTGCTCTTTAAATAGCAGGTGTTTAAAAGCCCCGTGCATCGTTTCGGACCCGCAGTCCCACTCATCCGCCGGCACCCGTCTAGGAAGCATCCAAGCCCCCCCTCCCCCCCACCACCACCACCACCACCACCACGCAATGTCAGCCGCCAGCACCGAGACCAGCGCCCCGTTGCCCACCGCCGGCAGCCGGGTCTTTTTCCAGCCGGCAACCGGAGTGGGCTGCGCGGGCTCGGGTCCGATCACCCGGGACGACCCAGTCCAGCGGAAGCAGGGGAAGGTGACCGTCAAGTACGACAGGAAGGAGCTGCGGAAAAGACTGGTCCTGGAGGAGTGGATCATCGAGCAGCTCAGCGAGCTGTACGACTGCGAGGTGAGCGCGCCGACTACGGGTCTGTTTATTGTGGCCGCTCCGTCGGGGTGATGGAGGTTCTCCGGATCACCGTGCTCCATTGTCTGCCCTCACACCCGAGCAGCCTATTGTGCTGTCGGGGGGAAAAAAAGTAGTTTGATTGATCTTTTCACGAGGTATAAGTGGGTTGTTTTTTTTGTTCTTTTGGACAGATGCATGTGCAAAGAAAGACGAATCAAAGAGGCTAGTTCGAGAATCATTGATGGGAACATGCATGCATGATTTCGTATGCATGATGCATGAGATTACGTTTCTGCGATTTATCCAAGATGAATTCAGCCCGTTCGCCCTCAAGGGGCGTTTTATTGAGGTTCTCAAGTCAGAGGAGAAAAGGATATTAAAGATAAAGGTAAAGATAAAGGTACTTTATTCATTCCCAAAGGGAAATGACATTGTTGCAGCAGCAATGACAAACATGACCAAACACACGTAATTTACAGAATTGTTGTTTTGAACAACGTGTGTTTTAATACATATAAAACAAGATTCAAGATTCAAGATTCAAGATTTTTTTATTTGTCACATACACATACATACTTTCATACATATATGCAGTGAAATGTATTGCAACGCACCCGGTGATAGCACACAATATGTCCTAGGAAAAAAAGAAATAAAAGTAAAGAATTCCTTTCTAATAGACCGACTAACTGACTCCTAAAACGTAATACAGTAAGTTGAATACTTATAGAATAAGATAAAAATATATAGAATAAAATACAATAAAAATAAAATGAAATAAAATGGAATAGATAGAGGGAATATGCCTGATGCTGCGTTCCATGTATGTACAGATATGTGCAATTAAAGTGGCATGTGAATTAAAGTGGCAGTGAATGTGAATAGAGTGAGGTAGTGTTTGGGACACAACGAAAAAACGAAATCACTAAAAAATCACAAATAATAATAATTTAAATAAATAGAATAAAATCGATTCTAACGTCGTGAAAGGCGAAGCTTAATGTGGAAGTTAAATGAGGTTGGGGGAGCAGAAGGAGAAGAAAGAAGGGCAGTGGGTTAAAGAAGGACGTGCCGATGCCGAGACTCTCCCCACTAACCAATAACCTCCTCTGGCGTTGACCTCCTTCCGCACAGCGAGGCACTCCACGCAAACATGCGGTTACGTCTGGTTGCGTCTCTGGTCGGACGCAACCAACCAGAGATGACGGGCAGTCGCATGCACAGGCTCGCACGCACGCTCACACACACAGACACACACACACACACACACAGACACACACACACACACACACACACACACACACACACACATGCGTGGTCACATCATGCAAGAAGGTGCAAGACTGTGCTGCATGTGTTTCATTAACTGGTGGACAGTATGTGCACAGTCCATCCTTAATATATGACAGTGTTAGCGAGGTCAAAAGGAAACATTTAGTCTATAAGACGGATGTCGTCTATCACTCCCATGCAAATATCGCCGCTAAAACAATAAATGTAGGCAAATAGGCCAAATGATTCAAGAGGTTTATACATCACTCGTCACACAAATGGCATTTGCAACAAGGATTTGCATGCACAGGTCCATAGATTTCAACAGTGAGTTTCCGGAAGTGAAAACCCCATTCAGAT
>NC_137189.1:12274282-12286782 GCF_960531495.2 Zeus faber
GCACACAATCACGATATGACAAATATTGAAGGTGACGATTATTGATCTCTTCCCCTCCTCTCTCTGTCTCTCTGTCTCTCTCTCTCTCTCTCTCTCTCTCTCTCTGGTGAGACGTTCAACAACATCCTTCCCGAAATGCCTTCTGGCTCTTGTTCAGTTTTAACCTTCCTGCTCTCCTGAGATGTATTTTGTATTTCTGCAGCATTCTCACTCTCCCTCCTGATGTTTTTTATTCATTCATTAAAATATGACTTTCAGTCAAACATTCACGGAAGCTGACGGTCTGGCCTTTTACAACAGCATTTTTCTTATTGTTATGAGGAAATAATATACCATTTATAAGGGGGTGATATTCTCAGAAAAAAGTAAACATTTCTGAGAATTAAGTCAGTAAAAAAATACCTAAATTACCATATTATTATAATAATAATATGGCTTATAATAATAAAATCACCAGATTAATATAAGCACTTTACATTTTTGGGCCAACACTGTGAGAATGTTTTTATAGGTCAATCCAATTCCAAAATGCAATGTAATTAGGTCATCCATATCCTCTGCTGTTACTGTAGTCTACATCTGAGTTTAATGTCAGGCAAATTGTTTAAAAAATATAAATAATAACAATAATAATAATAATAATGTTCTAATAATTCTTCCAATACACCGTTAGGCCCTTCGCAGATTGCAATAACTGAGCAAATTCCAACTTAACAATCTAAGAAAGCAACAAAGTGTCCCCAACAGGGATTTTGTGACTCTGTCTATTGACCCTGCGAGCTGTGTGCAGGCTTAACAGGGATCAGATGATATATTTTCAGGATGTTGTTCGACTGTTCTACAGACCCTGGAGAGACCTGTCTGTCTGTCTGTCTCTCTGTCCCCAGGCGGGAGTGAAGCAGGCAGTTATGACGGTCATCAGGGATGAAAGAATGAGGAAAAAGGGAGCGACTAAAAATGTCAAAAGCAATACTGATATATATAAAAATATAAATACAGTTTTATTGAACAGTTCCAAGCATCAGTCCTCATTCTTTTTAAATGACTGATGACTTGTTTTTTTTGTTTCTTGTTTTTACCCTTAAGGGGAAAATCAGTCAATAAAAAATCAACGGCATGTGGGGGGAGAAGGGAAGAAACATTAACATGTCAGATATTGACTTCCGTATATATTGCCTTGGAAATCTCCCTCCATCCCACGGGGGATCCAGCTGATCTCTGGTTGCATTGTGAGTGCACCATTTAACTGAAAAAAAAACAAACAAACAAAAAAAAAAAGGTGTTTAAAAACACTGACTCACCCTCAGCCTCGCCTGGAGGTGAAAAACTACTGGCCCCTCCCCTCCCTTCACCAAGCCTCTACACTTGCCTGCTTTACGAATTATCCTGAATTCCTTGGAGGGGCTGCACGGGTGCTATGCAAAATCCTGACGGGGCTACAGCACCGGCAAGCCCCGTCCTAGCGCCGCCACTGTATCCAACCGTCTCGCCTACCGGCCTTTATAAATATTTTCAGCCTTTGCACTATTATTTGCCTTTAAAATAAGGCCCTTTTTTTTATCTCAGAAGAGACTGGAGCAGCCACCCCTCAACAAGACTGTGGTTCGAGCTGACTGTCCCTCTGGGCACAAACCGTATTTCCTAGCCGGTTTGACTGGAATTGTGGCTTCTCACCGAGGGCAAAGGTTTCGGCTGTGCCCAATCCGCCAGTACGCCGGGCCCGTTGTAAATACATTTGAATTGTGAATCCAGGAATCCATTGTGACAGAAGTGTGCGCGCACACACGCGAGGCACTTGGGAGCCTTGAGTTAAGATTGAGCTGGAGTCATAGCTTGTTTATCTGGCTTTCATACAAGTTAGGCTTCAGTTTGGCGTGTCCGGCTTATGTGTAAGTTCGGATGTTTGGCTTTTCGAATGACACCCCAGTGCACTTCAAACCCAGACCTTATGTTGATGTCCCCACTTTAAAGAGGAAATACCATCCAATTTCAGCATTAAAAGGCCCAAACTAGGCCCGCCTGTTTTGTGGTCCAAACAACCGATTCCTACACTTCTCTGCATCTGAGAACAGGGCGACCACCGATGTGCTCTTTGGTCGCACAATTCCATTCCCAAACAGCCTGACTTTGAAAAGGAGATTTACGTTTACGTGAGCTTTTATAGGAAAATCAGCTTCATCAGACGCTAGTGTAGTGTCTTTTACCACAGAAAATGTGCCATTATATGCCATCGTAAACTACAGAGATTTACTGTCGCTGCAAATTTTTCCTCTTTACCCAAAGAGTATGTTGCCGGTGTAGGAAGTGTATCAATTGGTTGTATGGTCCACATAACAACTCAGGGCATTTTAAAGCTGAAAATGGGTGTTATGACTCATAAAAATGGCATTAAAAGGCGTCTGTTTGATTTTTGACTACTGTACCCCTTTAATTATTCTTCCTCACGATCTGTCTTTTAGATATACCAGTAGTCTGACTAGAGGTGTCTTCTGGAGTGCCGCTGACTCAGTGTTGGGGTTGGAGGGGCGGGCGGGGGTGTTTTGCTGCGGCAGCTGACTTCCCCCAGCGAAAGCTCTTCCTCCATGCTGAATGGAACGAGGGAATTGTGCCGCTTCAGGGGGGAAGCATTGGATGAGTGATTGGGAGGCAGGCTGGAGACTGAGGGGGTATCCTTCATCGTTCTACTATTCATGTCAAGGGTCTATGTGAAGTCTGTCTATCTATCTATCTATCTATCTACCTATCTGTCTGCCTGTCTGTCTGTCTGTCTGTCTGTCTGTCTGTCTGTCTGTATTTTCCTCACACTAGCTCATAATACAAATGCATCCCACCTTATAAGCTCTTCTCCACTTACTTTGAAGTGACACTTTAAGAGAGAGAGAGAGAGAGAGAGAGAGAGAGAGAGAGAGGAGATGTGAGAAAGGGACAAAGCTGAGCTGAGATTTCCTCTTCTGCCCACTCCCCCTCCTCCTCCTCCTCATCATCATCATCATCATCATCATCATCATCATCATCATCATCATCCCAGTGGCCCGATTGTCTGTGCATTCTCAGTTTCTCCTACTATCTCTCTGCTTTTCTTATCTGTCTATGTAAGTCTCTTGTCCAACTCACCTCCTTTTCCTCTGGACTCTTGTACTTCAGCCTTTACACGGTGCTGACTTGCTCTACCTCTACTTGTGTGTAATTTCTTCACCTCCATCCTCTCGGGGTCTCACAGTCACATAATGAAATCTGACAGTGTTCTTCCTTTGAAGGATAGGAAGTAAGTCTATTTTCTAGAGTTCTTGTGTAAAGTATTCTCTTGTGGAACTCTGCTTTTCCTTTCACCTTCCCCCTTCCGTCTCTATACCACTCACCCCTCTCTACTTTTTTTTATTTACACACAGAGTAAAGATGTTTGTGTATTTATTATCCAACGTGAATGTGAATGAATGACATTCCCAAAGAGACAATGTAAAATAATCCATAGCATGTTCGTCATCTAACAGTACCCAGACAAAATGATGGGGTTCTATAATTTTTGGAGGAACTTGGATCTGGCACGGTCTTAGTCATCTTTTTTTTTTTTTGCAAGAACTGCCTGAAGTGGAAGTGCCACAAAACATTACTCGTGCTTCAGTTCATGTCAACAAATCTGCATGGACACTCTAGCGGCACCCAAGGTTCACAAAGCCATGGAACAATTTGGGCATCCAGTCTATTTCTGGCACGATCTTGGCAATTCTCACAAAAAAACTGTCAGAATTTGACATGTCACCACAACAGCCCATTGATGATTCTCACGTTCAAGAGTACATCTGTTGTTCTTCTTTATCTCAATTGAAAATAATTCTTGACCGTTTCTGCTCATTGATGTGGATTTGAATTGTGTCCTAAAAATGGGCCGATTTTGATTCCTCTTTACCTGTTGGTCCGTTATATAGAGCGGCTGTTAACCAAAGTGAGTCTTTTTTTTTAAATCACAGAATGAAACTGGTTGATAATCACAAGGTCTAGAATAAAGCAGTCACAATATGGACCGCAGTCAAAGTGGAGAAGCACAAGGGGTTATATAATACTTCCAATAATTTATAGAAGTGCAATAAGCCAAAAGTTTTGATTCTCACCACCACTGGATTCCAACATGTTTCATTTGGAATCACTGTGTTGAATGTTCACTCGCTGTGTATTGCATTGCTTGTGCGGGCCCGGCATAAGCCTAGGGAGCCGACACTTGTTGTGACCACATTGTTATAATTGAATGCGATTTTACATCAAAAATCTTAATGGAGCTACTCACACGATCCCCAATTTGAATTGAAATGGGTTTCACTTTCCCAAATGGGTTCCCAAAAGACCCATTGTGTCGGTGACAGCTACTGTATCGAGTGATGCTCTCTAACTAACTATTAGCTGATCACTGACATCAGCCCATGGACGTCTTTGTCCGACACACCTGCTCCAACAGAACCGCCTTCCTACAAGAAGCACATTCCCCATTCAGTTAATCGTCCGTCATTAGCGGCTGCAGTTACACAATGGATATGGAACCAGTAATTCCAGTGCGGAGGCAGCTGATGAATTGTTATTGTGAATCGGGGAATCATTTTATTTGAGTTAAGGTTATTTTTTTGAACCGTTTGAAGAGACAGCGGTGAGTCACGGAGAGGGGGTGGGGGCTGTTGTTGCTTGTAGGTTCAGTTCACCTTGTCAAAGATGCAGCAGACTGAAAGGGCTGGCTCAGCGGTGGGTGATAAATAAGTCTGACACACACACACACACACACACACACACACACACACACACACATGCTCACACACATGTTCTTGTACTCGTATCAAAGTGAGATTCGAGTAAATACACCTGCAAAGTGAGGACCAATGTTCCTGGTGCACTTTTACACTAAAAAAAATGTAATAAAATAAGGAATTAATTCCAACACCGGAGAGCTGAATAAGCAAAGAGGAACTATGACAGGCGGTGACCCAGTATATATACTGGGTTGCGAGCCATATGATGCTGTCCGATTGGCCCAATCATAGCCTGTCAGGGCCAAGTAGAGACTTGGTTGGTTTTAAGGGGCTTTCAGCTTTATTCAGTGGCGCTGTCTGGAGACAGCTTAAGGCATAGTAAGAACTCAAGCCCGAAATTAAGTAAACCCCACCACACATACACACAGGCATGGATCCACATGCAAAACAAAAATGGATGAGTCTCTTCTCTCAATCTCAATTTATCATTCTCTTTCTGTCTTGCAGATGCAGTTATACAAGTTCCCCATAACAAACTCTCTATTGCTTTCTCACTCTCTCTCTCTCTCTCTCTCGCTCTCTCTTCCACGTGCACACACACACACACGCACGCACTTGTCTTCTTATAAAACAAACACACAGTCTATTTTGCTTTCACTCCTTTCTTCTATAAATCTTTTATGCTGCCTCTCTCTCTTACACAGACAAGTTGTCCTTTATCCACAACAGTCACTCTTTCTCTTTCTGTTCTTTCTCTCCCTCTTTCTCTTTATCTCTCTCCCTCACACACACACACACACATGCCTTAGTTAATTTTGGTTAATTTTGGTTTGATTTGTTATATTATATTATATATTTTTTGTTTGAGCGTGATGGCTCAGGTCAAAGATAAGATGAGAAACATCTCCCTTTTCTCTCTTACCCTCTCTCGCCCTCTCTCTCTCCCTCTCTGCCCCTCTCTCGCTCTCTCTTGGAAGTGTGCCCTGTCATTCTTTCACTCTCGACTGATGTTTGGAAGGAAACTGTTTCCCCGGGGTGTGACGGGTCTTATTTTAGAATCTCAAACAGTGAAGGGTGCGCTCCTACATAGGCAAGAGTGTGTTTTATATGCACACACACACACACACACACACACACACTCGCGCGCGCGCGCAAACGCACACTCACGCACATTCGTCCTATGCTGATGTCCAATGTGTCCAACGCAGCCCTCAGGTCAGCACCTGTCTTAGACTGATGGACTCGGATGGAGACGGATGCATACTAGCCTTGTGTGTGTGTGTGTGTGTGTGTGTGTGTGTGTGTGTGTGTGAGTGTGCGTGCGTGCGTCCGTGCGTGCGTGCGTGCGTGCGTGCGTGTGTGTGTGTGTGCCTGTGCGTGTGTGCGTTTGCATGTGTGTGTGAAACAAAAAGGTGGAGAGATGTCTCATCGGTGGAAGTGGGTCAGTTTGATAAGTTCTCCGCTCTCCTGACAGAAATTAGCTTCATGGTCACTCTGGTTCACTGAGTCACTTCTGTTATTGAGTTAGGAGGCGGTAATAACCACACACACAGCCAGCAGGATGGTTCCCTTCATGCATCTTGTTTTTCCATCACCCTTTCTGGTGCTCTGGATGGAGCGGCCGATCTTAACATTCCACTCACATCTCCATTTGAATTTGCACATCACTGACAGAGGAGGACGAAAGGCCTTAAAGGGACATTCCGCTGCGAAGAGACATGCAACTGGTTTAAAAGGCAGGAAAGGGTAGAGGTGTGTAGGTGTGCGTGAAAATGACCTTTACCTCCACCGGACACATCTAGGACCATTTCAGTAGACTGAATACTTGTACAGATTTGGCTGAAAGCTCATCAGTATGCTGTTGTTAAGCGACTGTGGGAGGCTCTACCCACACGTACTGGTTTAGGGAGGGAGACATCACATGACCTCCCCGACATGGCGAGAGATTTTTTTTATTAAAGACTGGAACAGAAGGCTCGCTGGCCAAAAGGATAAATAATAAGCAATAATAACGACAATCAGTCTGGGCGTAGGAGGAGAGGTCGGCTGACGAGCCCTGTGTTTGTCTGCAAGACAGACACATTTTAAGAAAACTGCCTGTCCGGAGCAGAACAATCAGCTGATTCGGCCGATTCGGGGCAGCTGTGCATCCGCGGCCAGGAAGCCGCGCTGCCATCTGCAGCCGAAGCTTAACCACGCTCCTTGAGCGACCTTTCTACTTAAACTTTCATAGATTCAATTTGTACATTTATTTAAGAAATCATGGTTTATACATCCCCAGCCTGCAGATGGGGGATGAGCCTTGTGTTGTATGCATATTTGAGTCCTTATTTGGAACTTCTATCTGTAGCGGTACCCTCATTGTCCGTCCGTCCATCTACCATCCATCCATCCATCCATCCATCCATCCATCCCCAGTAGAAATGTGGAATGCTCATGGGGGCTGAAATATGTTAAAATATGACAAGCTTTTGATTTGTTCCTTCATACCACCGCCGCTTCACAGGCCTCCTGCTCTCTTAATGATGAAAAGGGTTTGTGTGTGTGTGTGTGTGTGGGGGGGGGGGGGGGGGGGGCATACTTAAAAAAACTTGCCATGCCAGTCTCTCTTAATGCCTGAGAAATAAAGATTATGCTGTGCTCTAAAAAGGGGTTTTATTGATGTCAAGTGGTTTTTATTAGACGTACAAGCAATGAAGGCAAAGAATCCAAACGTCTTCTCTCCTCTTGTTTGAGGGAGTAGTTGGTACATTCACCTTAATATTTATCAGTTCAGTTTAAAGCCAATACCATACAATTATTTCTAACTCACAATTGACATGAACAAAGACATTGATGCTCACTGTAATATTTTAAACAGAAATAATCATAGCACAAGTATAGCTATCACATACATGAAAGAAACATGGACTCCTTCGCCTTTCTCAGATGATGTATGGCCTTCATTGAGATCTAATTCCTAATTGGTCTGCATGTAGAGGAAGACGACATTTCAGAGACCTGCAGCTATGATGCAATAACTCTTATTTCTCAGCTTATTTGGATGATGGACATAAATAATAATTCAACCTTCAGGCATAGTGGACCACACGCACACACACACACACTTACAAACAGAAACACACAAGTGAAGATCTCTGTATGACCCCCCCCACCCAGTATACATAAATAAGACCTTGTGCTCAAATTAGAGGCCTGTGAGGCATTAGCAGACCTTTTTGAAGTGGTGCAGAGCAGAATATGATAAACGTTAAACCAGAGGCCGGCACGGCCCTGGTAGCTTTCCAACGGCACAATGACATTTCCATCTGCCGTCCACCGCGCTGCCTCGGGTACCGTGCACACCCACTGCACCCACAGCCTCACGAACACACGCATTTGGGCTATTTAGAGGTCGGACACTTACATCATCGAAACTGGGCTTTTGATCCAGAGTTGGCTGGGTTTTGATGTGTGGAAGTGAATTTTGAGAGGGCAAAGAAATGGGAGTGAATCCCTCATATTAACAGGGTAACAGATTAACAGGGAGAAGGGCAAAGAACACCCATCCAGTCATAGAATAGACTCCAAATTGCCAATTCTCTGCATCGTGATGACATTTTTCAGTAGCGGTGCTCGTATCTTTGTTGTAAGGTATAAATCTATGTAGTTGTATGTCGGGTATAAAACTACTGTGATTAAGTTGCATTCTGGAAAGTAATGGGAGGCATGGGAAGTGTATTTGTTCAATACTTTTCACACACAACGGTATCAAAGTGCTTCACAGACATTTTATGAAAAGAAAATAAGAAAAGCAAAGAAATAAAAGCTAAATACCTAATACCAATCACAGAGATAACACATGCAAGTTCAATTTAAAACAGACCAACACACTTGGCAGCACATGGCAGGACTCAAACCCGCACCTACTTGGGACGTTGGGACTCGGACCCAGCTATAAAGTCAGTAGGACTGTTAGTACCCATTTAGGAATGAAAATCTGAAAAAAAACAAGAAATACAAAAAAAACCCGGACAAATATAAAGGGATTTACACAATAACTATGTTCAGTATCTTCAGTCAAAACCCGTAGTTCCACAAATACGTTTTGACGACTTTTAGTCATCTTCTAACTGCATATTTCTATCCAGATGCTTCGCCTTTTGTCCCAACTGTGTGTTTTTTCATCACTTCACTGACCTAGAGTGTGTTTGTGTGTTCCAGGAGGAGGAGATGCCTGAGGTGGAGATAGACATTGACGACCTGCTGGAGGTGAACAGCGAAGACGAAAGAGCCAGCAAACTGCAGGTATGGGGGTGCAAGTGCAAAGGAATATTTTTCTATAATTTGTCGAGTTGAGTGTTGTACATTGTATTGGCACATTACGTTGAGCATCTCTCGGGCCTCCTCTCTCTCTCTCTCCCACCTTCCCCCAAAAAAGGAATCACTAACAGACTGCTACAAACCAACAGACGTGAGTACCACTGTTCAGTCTATTGTAATGTTTGAATGCAGACTACCTTATCAATTACCCAGAGACTTATCAGACATTAATGCCCATGTGCAACAGAATACTTCCACGAGCTCTGTGGCCCAGATTTGAGGTTAATTCATATCCCACAGGTGTGCACATTGACATGAAGGCACACACACACACACATACACACACACACTAAAACAAAAGCCATTAAAATACAAAAGGGCAATATTGTGGCACAGGAATGTCACTGTGTCGGTCAACTGACACAGCATGAGCGCTCCACTAGCACACACACACACACACACACACACACACACACACACACACATACACACACGAATGGACTCTCAACCTCAGGTCAGATTTAGCCAGTGAATGTGTGTTTGCCCGTGGGTGTGGAGTGTTTGGGTGCCGGTAAGACTGGGTTAAGCCATTTTGGTGATTAAAGGTAGTACGGACCCAATCCCAGCGATCCTTTACTGCCTCGGGACTCCATCTGTCATCAGACGGGTGTGTGTCTGTGTGTGTCTGTGTGTGTGTGTGTGTGTGTGTGTGTGTGTGTGTGTGTGTGTGTGTGTGTGTGTGTGTGTGTGTGTGTGCCACCCACTGGCATTCAGGTCAGCTGGTTACACCACCCCAAGGTCATTGGTATGCTGTAGCCGGGAGCCGGCCAAGTTGACAGCAGTTGACGTGCGTCACTACCAGCCAGCACACACACACATGCACACGCACACACACTCACACACACACACACGCACACAGCCAGACATATTGGCAGGTCATTGCAAGGATGCCATCTTGGAACATGAACCCCCCCCCACCCGCCAAACAAAAGATGGTTTTCACAAAAGGGACTCAGAGGAAGGGAAGAAAGGAGTGGACAGAATGAAGAAAGAATAGTTTGGATTGGACAAAGAAGGAAAGAGGAAAATGTAAGATGAGTCAAAGGGAACTAGGGAGAGACAGGTCATGTCCATCCTTCAGCAGTGGGCGGGTGAAGGGAAATAAGGTAGAGCGAGATTGAGAAATCCATATTGAAGGAGAAGTAGATGACAGAGTCATAAAGTGTGAGAAATGTGTGTTTGTACATTGGTTCACATCTTTCTTTTTGTCTTCCTCTCTCTCTCCTTTCCAGGACTTTGTGCGTGAGTTGCTGGGCAGGATTAAGGGGATGAGAAAACTGAGTCCACCCACCAAGAAAGGTCTATAATTTCAGCAGTGCCAGCCGCCATGAAGCCCCTCCCTCCCTCCGTACGTCATCTAGGTCCAAGCGGCTCAACCCAAGCACCGCGGCCTGTCATTAGACCCCTGGACACTGTAACTTCATTACAACAGTACAAAATTACATAAATAAACACGGGGAAACCTTAACTGCTATTACTCACCATAGGGGAAAGAAAATGCAAGAGTCTAATCCCAGGAGAACCAACCCCATTTTGGAACCATCGCACAGCACAGCAGCACAGCAGCAGCAAGGCTCACAATGAAGCACAGGAACATCACATATAACCAACTTTTTGTTCACTGCCATGCCTCGACATTTATACAGCCCATTCATATTTTTAGAGCCATGTTTTAAACTGTGGAAGATAATGCTGGAAGCCCCAACAGCAGTTAGTACTGTATCCCCAGGTCGAGGGGTGGATATTTTGGTGGTACCATGTATGCACAGTGGCTCATGGTTTGGTAACTTATTCTTTTTTTGGGGTTTGTTTGTTTTTTAACTAAGGTGGACTGATGTTGCTGTTGCTTTTTATCAGTGTATGTATAATACATTTATCATTTATTGGTCGTTTTTCTAGTAAGTTTATCATCGGTGTGAAATATGGTCTTCAGTGTTTTCACAAATCAACCTCTTCCTTGACTCCTCCGTTCAGTTTTTTTTGAGAGCTGTGGGAGATTTTAATTTTGATAAAGATGGTTCAAACTTGCCGTACGTCAAATTTCTGTCCTCTTTGTCGACAGTAAAGCACTGAGAAGACCCACTGTACTAGCATGTTCTTCACACATTGTCCCAGAAGAACCATTTTTGGCCAAAGCCAGGGCAGGATGGGTGTTTGAGACTTCAACACCTGTATGATCGGCAGCCCTACGCTCATGCCACATTGCATTGCATTACATTGCATTACGTTACATTACATTGCATTGCCTTGCATTGCACTGCATTACAATATGTCAGGAATGCATATCAGATGGTCTTGTTTTTGGGTGAGCCTTCAACACAAAAATACCCATGTTGTTTTTGTTTGTTTTAGAGCCCCAGTTCAATCCAGTGCACTCGCGTCTCCATTTCTGGTCGAAGTTGCCCCCCTCCCAGCAGTGAACCTTCACCACTGACAACATAAAGTAAAGGCAACAAAATAAAGATATCGGCTCAATGCCTGAGGACCACTTTGAACCTTTGACACCCAAGAGAGTTAGCCGTTCAATCAGGGCTTGCAGAAAAAGGACGGAGTGCCAAAGCAAAAGGGTTTAAAAACGGTCAAATGTCAAAGGTCAATGGAGGCACAGAAAGTATAAGATTATTGGCTGTTTTTCCCCCAGGTGACAGGAACTGGTTTTCATCATATTGCATAATTTGAGATTCAGAAGGAGGCAGATTTCGTCATTTATTGTTGATAATAGCCGTTGACCCGCCAATTACACTCGAAACCCGTAGGCTCTGGTACAATCATTACTTTTGCGTTTTCTACTGGTCGGCCATGACAAGACCAGGACGGAAAAGACCTAAAAACCTACTGTGTAATAAATATACCCTCAGTTGCCAAAGACAAAACAGGGCAATGTTTTAATTTAAACGTGTAACTTGCTAGGCACTGGTCTTGCATGCTTGAAACGGAGAAACGAAAAAAGAAAAATAATTAAAGATATTATGAACTTATAACCAAGCAAAAAATACATCTGGATTACTTTCCTTTTTTAATTTAACTTAATATAATATTTGTTTAAACGCCGTGATTTTCACGGTGGAGAGAAGCCAGGAAATAAAAAAAATTTAATGGTGCTGTTTTTAGTTGTTCTTCACATGTTTCGGTCGCGTGGCGCCAGTAGGTGATGAGTGTGTCTGTAAAGAGTCTGTAGTTATTAATGCAGATATTAAAGGGGTGCGTCTCAAAAGTGTCAAGTTGCTCCTTGGCTTTAATTGTTTTAGGACTACGTTTTTTGGTATCAGGAGAAGCCATTTTCGAAGACTGGGATGCATCAAAGATCTTCCGGCGTTTTGGTGTACTGTAGGTACTCAGAGACTGTTTAAAGGCAATAGGCTGACATCTTTTATAATTTATGGAATTCCATCTATGCGTATAAAG
>NC_137189.1:12291782-12394282 GCF_960531495.2 Zeus faber
TCTCTCTCCACCATCTTTATTCAAAGACATCGCTGGGATGATTCCCTGTGTGTCTGTGCATAAGAGGTTGCTTTTAGAATCAGAATCAGAATTTATTTGCCCAAGTAAATTTTCAGTTACAGTATGAGGAATTTGGTTTGAGGCAGTGCTTTATTATAATATTAAAGTGTCTAGAAAGCAAAATATACAACATTATTTACACAAAATATGCATAATGCATAATGCATAATTATTAAATATACCCTGTGTACCATTTGTGCTTATATAAAAAGAACCATTTTGGCCCAAACCTAACCCAGACTAGCATCCTATCTACAGTATCTATCGTCTCCTCCTCTCGCACCACCACAGGAGCCGACAAACTGCTGGTTGCCACAGTTACAGTTCTCCAAACACCAATCAGGTGCCATTTTACTTTGAGGCCTGCTGGGGAGGGAGTCATACATGGAGCACGATGGGAAGAGAGATGAGCATTGATATTGAGCACAAAACCCCAAATCGGTGCTGAAATATCACTGCCAGGGTTCAAAGCAGACACGGTGAAATGCTCTTCAAAAAATAGATAATAAATACATGATTATCCTTTTGTGGTTTATGAGCGTTACGATTACAGTACAATTTAATTTACAGTCAAGATAAGATAATGATCATTTCTGGCAGGAAATTTCATGTGCAGCGAGATTTCCCTTCAACAAATACTGTATTTTATACAATGTGCTTCTGTGCACGTCCGGTGCCACGTTTTTTGTGTAAAATGTCCAGGTTATTAATAAAAGACATTCTTGGGACTTTTTTCAAATTCATTATTCTTAGAGTCCTACAATGTTCAAATAGTTCAAACGCTCATTAATTGTAAGAAACAGCCATGAAACAAATGTTGGCAGGCTGACTTCTGCAGGGACAGTGGTCCCTCTGGTGGTGACATCAGCACTCTGTGTGACATGGGACATTTAATAATGGAACATTTAATAATAGGACATTAAATAATGGGACATTTAATAATAGAACATTTAATAATAGAACATTTAACAATAGGCCATTTAATAATGGGACATTTAATAATAGGACATTTAATAATGGGACATTTTACAAAAGGTTACTTTCTAATATGACATTTTATAATTTGCATTTTACCATTCACAAAAACATAATGTGGATCTAAAACTTGCTGGGTGAAATTCTCAAAGAAAACCTGGGTTCAACTCACTCAAAATATGTGATGTTTTCCCTTCTTCAACAATTTTAGTCGATTAACCCTGGATGACCTGCGTGGGATTGTAATATCAGGACTAACAAGGTAGGCTGCGGTCAACAAAACAGTATGTGACAAAGGATCACCTGTTCGATCACCTGAAGCTAAGGGCGTAGGGAAATATGTACACACACACACACACACACACACACACACACACACACACACACACACACACACACACACACACACACACACACATGCACAGTCAAACTCAAACAAGTACACATTTTTTTAAATGTTTGTTTTTGTGTGAGTAAACTGTGTATGCAGAATTTGTTCTGTTGAGATGGGTTTATACTGTATTGCCTAGAGGGGCATGTTTTTTTCTAATAAAGAGCAAGATGATATATGAATTTTAAATGTTGACTGAATTTTAAATGTTGACTGGCTGCTATTCCGTATTAACATGCACTGCTCTGTCAAACAGCCAAATTCATGAAGGGAATACAGTATATCAAGTGTTGTTTTATCTATCTCATATCTTATCTTAATCTTATCATGTCTTTCATGTCTTATCTTATCTTATCTTATCTTATCTTATCTTATCTTATCTTATCTTACCATGTCTTATCATGTCTTATCTATCTCATATCTTATCTTAATCTTAACATGTCTTGTCTTATCTTATCTTATCTTGTCTGATCATGTCTGATCATGTCTTATCTTATCTTATCTTATCTTATCTTATCTTATCTTATCTTATCTTATCTTATCTTATCATGTCTTATCTTACCTTATCTTCTCATGTCTTATCTTACCTTATCTTCTCATGTCTTATCATGTCTTATCTTATCTTATCTTATCTTATCTTATCTTATCATGTCTTATCTTACCTTATCTTGTCCTATCATGTCTTCTCATGTCTTATCTTATCTTATCTTATCTTATCTTATCATGTCTTATCTTATCTTATCATGTCTTATCTTATCTTATCTTGTCTTATCTTCTGATGACTTAAATCAGTGGAGTCATGATTTATATTTTTTTTAATCATATACCCTGTTCACATAGCGATGGTGTCCAGCAGATGTCAGTCTACTACTTTGTGTTGAATAAAGTTGAAACGCTCCCAACGTTCAAACCGGTTGCACTATATGAAGTATGACGATGGTGCGCGGTAATTCGTAAGAATGTTTTTGTAAAAAAAAAAAAGACCTCCATATATTAGAAATTGACATTCAATACAATCAAAAAAACAAACAACCATCAGTACCCTTGGAGGAAAAAATATCCCCACCACCTCAAGTAAGAAATTAAAACAACAAAAACAGATCTATTGATTGGAGGAGGCACAGATGAACAAAGTCAAGCAAAGATGTTAAAAGCTTTGCAGTCTTTTATCTATTTTTTAACAAATGACAGGCAATAAAAAATAAAAACAAAGAGAACGTGGAAACCACATTGCATTATGGGAGTTGTAGTTTAACTCGCCTCTGCCTGTCTGGTTGGAATATCAGAAGCACTAAAGCGATCAAATCAAAACAGTTTGAAAAGTTGAAAATTCAGGTGCCATCAACGGGCGTTACTTTTTTTTGCAGTCTGTCTAAGACTGATTTCATAATTTTTCTTAATGTTTATTGCACATTAATTTCAGTTGCTTCGCCACCGTGGACTCCAGACGCCTCATACCAACTGCACTCGTTAATAGTGAAGTTGGTATGAGACGGTCGATAACAACCTTTATTTCTTTATTTTCATTTTTGACCAATGTTTATTTCAAATCGTTTGTATTATGTGTTAATTACACATTCAATTTGACATAAATATTTAATGATTTGTTTTTGACTTTTTCCCCCGTTTCTCTGTCCTTTTGTGTAAGACAGGGACCACAGGGCCACACTCATTCACTCATACTCCCTTCCCAGGTCTTTGGTTGGTGCCATGCCATTGTTCCGACAGCCTGTTATTCTGAAACCCCAGCAGTCCGAAAAATGTCCGACTGGACCGAAAGCCCATTTGTCCGACAGCCCATTATCCCAAAAACAAACGGCCATTACTCTGGAGGCCCCTTGCTCTGAAACCCACTAACCCACTAACTCACTAACTTTATAACCCTAACCCTACCCCAACCCTAACTGCTCCGCTGAAGCCCAGTACGTGCCCAGCTGGGAGGGGGTTGTTTTCGGCCTAACGGGCTGTCAGACAAATCCCTGTCTAAAGATGGTTTCGGCAACTTTAGAATAAGTCCCACCAGCTTTTGGCTCGCGTTGACTTCTCAAGAAGCCTAAACTGTGTATGCTGTGTTGGCATAATCACAGCCAACACAAACCTTTCAGCTTTTTAGCGCTGTGGTTTGGCAAATCAAATCTAAAAAGCTGGATGGATGCATGAATAGATTACCATAACTCATACAGTTGTTTATGTAACACACAACTACTGCATATATTCACACACACACACACACACACACACACACACACACACACACACACACACACACACACACACACACACACACACACACACACACACACACACACACACACACACACACACACACACACACTCACACACGCATACACGCACATTCTACCAATGTGAGTATTTATGATGTCGCAGCAGTGTCACAGTGTCACAGTGGAGATGGTCATCAATGTCATTTAATTTGCATTTGATGCACCTTTCAAACACAGTTGGTTCAGAGTGGTGGAAACATGGAAAAGCGACAGTACTTAACATATGTTAACACGCCTTGCACCCGCCGACAGGTACGTATCAGAATCTGTCCGAACCACACATCAGACATTCAACTATTTCTAGATCATCAGTGTGAGTTTATGACTTTGTGAAGTTTCTCAGTTTTTGACTCCACTGTGATATAAATATGGTTACACTTTATTTATTTGTAAAGTCCAATGTAATGCTGAACTCAGTACAAACTGACTATGTTGATGTAGAATTGATTCAGTAATAACTGAAGTCTCTGAGGCCCCAAAACATGTTTTTGCTGAAAACCACTGAGATTATGCATTCGAGCCATTCTAAAAATGTCTCTAAATCCATCGTGCTCCTGACACTCTGTTTGAGTGGGAGGATCCATTCTCCTGAGGCCACAAGTTCTGTGAGCCAATGGGGTTTGAGCTTTCACTTGTATTTAGTCTGTAAACTTTTACCAATTTCACCTTATCAGTCCACTAAAATCTGTTTCTGAACATATTTGAGGCAAGAATAGACAAAAGACAATCCAGTCGCTTAATCTTCACTCATATTAGATCTCCATTTAAAAATTTGTTCTGACTTTCACCGTTGTGTCCAGAGCAGCACGGAGCTTACAATAAAATACAATAAATAAAGTAAATTCACAGGAAAAAAACACAGTATAATTATTTTTTAAATGCTTACATTTCCATCATCAGCAGTTTTTGTCTTGGACAGTTGGTATTAATTCTTCTGTCTTTTAAAAGATTTGTGCTGGTCTCTGCAGCCAACAGAGCACTTCCCGTGCTTAGCTCTAAGCTTCGATGCTAGTGGGTCCGGCGGCGCTCCAAACCTGGATGGAGTTACTCAGATGGGGTCAGTTCTCTTTAGCTTGACTCCCTCGGCGACGTGTCGGAGGGCAGCAATGCTGAACGGCTCGTTTCACCACATGTCTTCTGGGTTGTCTTATTTCACTGTGTGTCAGTAGGCCCATCAGAGACCCAAATGTATGAGCACAAGCATTGAAAAAGTGGGTTTTACATAATAGGTCCCCTTTAATACTTAGTATCAACTTCTCCAAGGTTAAGGTTTAGACCAAACTGTCTCAACTGACAGTTGGAAGGAGTTTCAGTTGATAGAAGTTTCAGATAATAGGTGATTTAGTTGATAGGAGTTACAGTTCATAGGTGTTTTAGATAAGATAAGATAAGATAAGATAAACCTTTTTTAGTCCCACAACGGGGAAATTTACATCGTTCCAGCAGCAAAAAGGGGACAGCAGAAAATAAAGAGTATATCAAGTACACACTATAAACAATATAAAATATATAGAAACATAAAAATAAAAAAATCACCATAAATAGGAACCAGATGTTACTAAGTGTATTGCACATATCTTGACACATTGCACATCAGGGATTGCATTGTCCTCAACTGGATTCTTTCACAGTTTGTGTGTGTGTGTGTGTGTGTGTGTGTGTGTGTGTGTGTGTGTGTGTGTGTGTGTGTGTGTGTGTGTGTGTGTGTGTGTGTGTGTGTGTGTGTGTGTGTGTGTGTGTGTGTGTGTGTGTGTGTGTGTGTGTGTGTGTGTGTGTGTGTGTGTGTGTGTGTGTGTGGTTGGTCTACTGGCTGCACTGTTGGTTATACAGTCTGACAGCCGCAGGAAGGAAGGACCTGCGATAGCACTCCTTCCCACACTTTGGGTGAAGCAGTGGAAATCACTGAAGGAGCTCTCCAGTGCCATCAGAGTGTTATGCACGGGGTGGGAGTCATTCTCCATCATGGATGACAGCTTAGCCATCATCCTCCTTTCTCCCACCACCTGCACTGGGTCCAGGGGGCCCCCCAGGACAGAGCTGGCCTTCTTGATCAGTTTGTCAAGTTTCTTCCTGTCAGCTGTGGTGAGGCTGTTGCCCCAGCAGACCACTCCATAAAAGATGGCTGATGCCACCATGGTGTTGAAGAAGCTCCTCAGGAGAGCCCCCTGCACTCCAAAGGACCTAAGTCTTCTAAGCAGATAGAGTCTACTCTGACCCTTCTTGTAAAGTGCATGTATGTGATTAGTCCAGTCCAGTTTATTGTTCAGGTGAACACCCAGGTACTTGTAAGATTCCACGATGTCAATATCTATTCCCTGGATGTTCACTGGTGTCTGGGGGGAGTGTCTGCGCCTGCGGAAATGCACCACTAGCTCTTCGGTTTTCCCTGCGTTGATCTGGAGGCGGTTCCGCTGGCCCCAGTCCACAAAGTCCATGGTGAGTTCTCTGTACTCCCTGTCGTCCTCATCTTTGATGAGGCCAACGATTGCAGAGTCATCAGAGAACTTCTGCAGGTGACAGCTGGCTGAGCTGTACATGAAGTCTGCAGTGAAGAGGGTGAAGAGGAAAGGTGCCAAGACCGTTCCTTGCAGGGCCCCCGTGCTGCACATGACCATGTCAGACTCGCGGTTCTGAGACCTCATGTACTGTGGCCGGTCCGTGAGGATCCTGGAAGACAGATGATGGTCCACTCCTGTGTGCTGCAGCTTGTCCCTCAGAAGCACAGGCTGAATGGTGTTGAAAGCACTTGAGAAATCAAAGAACATGATCCTCACAGTGCTCCCAGGCTTCTCCACGTGAGAGAGAGCTCCATGTAGCAGGAAGATGACGGCGTCATCCACCCCGATGCCAGGCTAGTAAGCAAACTGGAGCGGGTCCATTGATGATCTCACCAGGGGGCGGAGATGCACAAGGACCAGCCTCTCCAGGGTCTTCATGAGATGAGACGTCAGTGCCACCGGCCTGTAGCTGCTGAGGTCCTTGGAGTGTGGGATTTTCGGCACCGGTACCACGCAGGAGGTCTTCCACAGCTATGGTACTCTCCCCAGCTTCAGGCTCATGTTCAACATGTGCTCCACTATCCCACAGAGTTGGACTGCACATGTCTTCAGGATCCTGGCGCTGATACTGTCCGGACCTGCAGCCTTTCTCTCCTTCATCTTCCGGAGCTCTTTCCTCACCTGGATGGTAGTGAGGGACAGATTGGAGCAGGGGGGCTGAGTGGAGGGTGTGAATGAGGGGGTTTTTCTCTGGTAGGAGAAGCAGTGGGGGGTGGCTGAGAGCTGAATATCGAAGGAAGGGGGGTGGGGCAGAACACCCGGGGTGCAGACGACGGAGGTAGCAGCAGAGGTGAATAGGCCGGGGGATGGGCAGGTGACTGATCAAATCTATTGAAAAACAAATTGAGATCATTCACCTCGATCCTCCACAGCCTGGGAGTCTGGTTCGTTGTGGCCCGAGATGGTTTTGAGGCCCCTCCAGACTCCTCGGGTGTTCTTTTTCTGCAACCGGTCCTCTGGTTCTTCTGTAATTGTCCTTCCCCTCTCTGATCTTCCTCCTCAGCTGTTTCTGTACCTCCTTCAGCTCCTCCTAGTCTCCTGATTTAAAGACCCTTTTCTTCCCTTGAGGAGAGCCTTTATATCCAGAGTAATCCAGGGTTGCTGTTGGAAAAACACTGTACAGTCCTGGTGGGTACAGTGTTTTCCACACAGAAGATGATGTAATCCGTGATACAGTCAGTGAGACCGTCGATGTCCTCCCCATGAGGAGCACAGAGTTCTTCCCACACAGTAGAGTCAAAGCAGTCCTGCAGAGCCTCTTCAAGTCTCTTTAGACCACCTTTTCACTGTGTGGCATGTCACATACTGGGAGAAAGTGGGCAGAGTGGAAGATGGAGAGACATGATTAAAGTCCCCAGAGATGAAGAGGAGTTTGAGTTGATAGGAGTATCAGTTGATAGGAGTTGCAGTTGATAGGAGCTTCAGTTAATGGGTGGTTTTAGTTGATAGGAGTTTCAGTTTACAGGTGTTTTAGTTGATAGGAGTTCAGCTAACAGGTGTTTTAGTTGATAGGAGATCCAGTTAATGGGTGTTTTATTTGATAGGAGTTTTAGTTGATAGGAGTATCAGTTGATAGGAGTTGCAGTTGATAGGAGTTTTAGTTAATAGGTGTTTTAGTTGATAGGAGCTTCAGTTAATGGGTGTTTTAGTTGATAGGAGTTTCAGTTAAGAGGTGTTTTAATTGATAGGAGCTTAAGTTAATGGATCTTTTAGTTAATAGGAGTTTCAGTTGATAGGCATTTCAGTTAATAGGTGTTTTAGTTGATAGGAGATCCAGTTAATGGGCCTTTTAGTTGATAGGAGTTTCAGTTGATAGCAGTTTCAGTAAATGGTTGTTTCAGTTGATAGGACTTTCAGTTAATGGGTGTTTTAGTTGATAGGAGCTTCAGTTAATGGGTCTTTTAAGTAATTTCCCCCTGGGATTATTAAAGTATTTCTGATTCTGATTCTGATTCTGATGATTCTGATTTTAGTTGATAGGAGTTTCAGTTGATAGGCGTTTCAGTTAATAGGTGTTTTAGGTGAAAGGAGCTTCAGTTTCAGTTGTTTAAATCGTTACGTTCGGGATATAAATGTTTGGTTTGGGTTTTAACATTAGACACGGTGACATCTAAATAGGATTGGAGCTGGGTGTGGTTTGCAGGTGAACCGACCCCCAGCCGCCAATAGCAAACTGACTTCCCCGCGGTGCGCAGCCCCAGGTCCAGCGTTTCCTGCCGACCATAATCCCTCTCACAGCGATGACGTCAGCAGGAATGGCGGACCCGGACGGAGGAGACGCATCTCCCGCAGAGTCCCAAGGTGAGCGGCTATTATCACACAGAGGGAAAAGAAAAGTTTACGCGACCGAACTTTTTTTTTTTTTTTTTTTTAATGCGCGTGTGTGTGTGTGTTTTCAACGCATCGTGGAAAAACACGGATAACAGTGTCGGGGAGAACTCGTCACCGCCGTGACGTTGTTTCCATCGTACTGTTTTCCCGGTGAAGACGGAGAGTTGGTCACGGGAGCGGGATTAAAACTCCCCCCCACACACTGCCACCGCTTCCTTTTAGTCATTATTATTTTTTGTTAAGTTGTTTTTATTTTGAGGTTTCCACGCAGTGTCGTGCCCCGCTAGCTCAAAAACCAACTCTCTCTGCTAAGGAGACACCTGTTGAGCAGGTTGCGGACCGGGTCAAAATGTCCCCCTCGCTGGAAGAGCCGCCCGACGTGACAGCTGGGTTCACTGCAGCGAGGCGGAGGTGTTTCACGTCCTCGGCTTTTATGAGTCTTTATTGAGTGTTGAACTAGATCTATTATATATTCAGAAGAATAGTCCTCAAAGCCGCGTCCCGCAGCCATAAACCGTGGGTGTTCCGAGCAGTGAAACTGGAGCCAGCTTCCTCGGTCACATGACGGATCCACAGGCTTCTGTTCATGTGCAGATTTTGGGTTTTATTTTGATTAAAAACGGGCTCCAGCAGCGCTAGGGGGGGGGGGGGGCACAACCTGCTCAGACCTCTTATTTAAGTACAAATACAAACTGCCCCGTAACTAACTGAATTGTGACATTTCTACTTAAACAGTACGCGAGTTCACGCTCCTAAATGAATTGCCTTTAAAGTTAAAACAAAACAAAAAAAACCTGTCGTATCCAGTGCCCTGGTGGAACAGAACCTCCAACACGCCATGAAGTCACTACTGTGGTGTTTGCGCGTTAAAAGTTATCCCGACGAGTAAAAAAACAAAACAAAATAAAGGTCTGAAGGAGATGCGATCTGATTGGTTCAGTGGGTTGGTTTCTTGCCTTGGTTTGCGTCTGACAAATAGACAAATCGATTCTGATTTAAGAAGAGCAAAACGTGTCGAAATGTAGTAGAGTAACACCTGTAGATGTTTGCTTCAAAATGTAATGGAGTACAAGTCGAATGTCTGCGAAATGGATTTACTTCAGTGCAGATGCTTGAAAAATATACTTTCCGCCACTGACTACACGTTATACTGTAAGTCTTATTATGGAGACGATTCTACTCGTTTATAGGCTGTCATTAGATATTTACCTTTTTAATAGTGAATGAGGGGTTGAATATAATTGCTCAATGAATAAAAAAATTCATAAAATAAAAATCTAGATCACTTCCCAGATGTCCTTGAATGGGTCTAGTGCAAAATAACTAAAGATCAAATCAAAATGCAACCATATCCCATTTCCAAGTAGGATTTCTTTTGTTTGTTCTTTTCATAGTGTGTGTGTGTGTGTGTGTGTGTGTGTGTGTGTGTGTGTGTGTGTGTGTGTGTGTGTGTGTGTGTGTGTGTGTGTGTGTGTGTGTGTGTGTGTGTGTGTGTGTGTGTGTGTGTGTGTGTGTGTGTGAGAGAAGGGCGTGTGACTTGGACTATCCGGTTAAAGTCTACGTGTAGGATTACAGTATTACTCTGCGCTGTGGGGGCAAAGATCAGGTGGCTCCTTCATTCATACGTCTGCACGTATGAATTGAGGCGATGTTATTATGGGTCTGGTAGAGCTTGAGGGGGGAAAAATGTGACGTAAACAAGTAAGCAAATAAACTCCTTCTGAACTACTAACTATAGGCCGTCTATATACATCGATCAGCCACAACATTAAAACCACCATTAATAACCTCCCCCTCGTGCTGCCAAAACAGTTCTGACCCGTCGCGGCATGGACTCCACAAGACGTCTGAAGGTGTCCTGTGGTATCTGGCACCAAGACGTTTTCAGCAGATCCTTTAAGTCCTGGAAGTTGAGAATTGGGGCTCCCATGGATCGGGCTTGTTGTTCCAGCACATCCCACTGATGCTCTAGTGGATCGGACCCTAACCTCGGCCATCCACATAATGTAGAAGAAAATGTGATTCATCAGACCGGACCACCTTCTTCCATTGCTCCATGGTCCAGTTCTGAAGCTCACATGCCCATTGTAGGTGCTTTCTGTGGTGGACAGTGGTCAGCATGGGCACTCTGACCGGTCTGCAGCTACGCTGCCCCATACACAGTAAGCTGAGATGCACTGTGTGTTCTGACACCTCTCTATCATAACAGCATTAACTTTTTCACCAATTTGTGCTACAGTAGCTCTTCTGTGGGATTGGACCAGACAGGTTAGACTTCGCTCCTCCAAGCATCAACAAGTCATGGCTGCCCATGATCCTGTTGTCGGTTCACCGATTGTCCTTCCTTGTTTTGGAGATGCTCTGACCCAGTTCACTTGCTGCCTATATGTATGTATGTATGTATGTATGTGTATGTATGTGTGTATATGTGTATATACAGTATATAGATAGATAATTATTATATCTCTTGTGACCTAGATAGATAAGTACTTTATTCATCCTTGAAGGGAAGTTGCAGTATTCCAGCAGCTCACAACACAATAAGCAAAATAATAATAATAATAATAATAATAAAGAAATCCAATAAAAATATGAAAAGAAAATGGCAATATGTGGAAACATTTCAAAATATACAATAAACCAATAAACGGTTAGCTGTACCCAAAAACATCCCAATCCAATATGCAATAAACCTGATGATAAACAACAAATGTAACCCAAAAATAACACAAAAAATATAAAACATCTAACCAATAAAATGTAATTTCCAAAAGTGAAATATACACTCCTATACAATAACTTGTGAAATAAACAGTAAAGTAGAAATATGAATGTACGACAAACTTGACATTGAACATAACTCTTAAACGGTAAACATGTTGGCAATAAGCCTATACACCAAAAATTAAATGCAACCATTGATCAGGTGTAATCGGAGTTAACCCAGTACATACATACGTACTCTTCCAGTATTAGGCTCAAGCCTAATACTGTAAGATGTTAATCGTTGTGTATTTATTTTAATGTGTTGATGGTGGTGTGCACAGACACACTCACACGCACATTAAGGTGGGCGGGGACTTATGACTGCTGTGTTTGCTTAGGTATTGTGTGCCAAAGGAGTGACCTACAATAACTAAGTCACTGTTGCTTCATTTCCTCCTTCTCTCTTTCTGTGTCTTTGCCATGTCAAACTGAGCTCAGCACATCGTCTCACCTCAAACACTGTCTACTATGCTAATTTCTACGTGTATTTTGTTCATGCATTGGCAGCATCTGTATATACGTATTTACCAAACATATTTCAGCTTGTTCTGCAGCACCAATATGTCAATGAACCTTGCAGCTCTGCTCGAATAGAAACACTAATGCAGTTTATCAATTTCATACTGTTTTTATACAGAGAAAGAGCCAGCGAGACATGAATGGAAAGATTTTTATTTCCATTCATTTCCATCTGATTTGGAAAGGACTAACTGCACTTCAAATTAAAAACTGGGTGAAGCCGTATGCTCTATAAATACACTCTGTAGAGGATGAACTACTTGTTTGATGTATGGTGTACAGTGAATATTGCCGCAGCCTGGATCGAGGTGCGTTGCGTACTGCCTGTCTCAGCCTCCTTAACTCAGTAGTCAGAGTGCCATTGTCAGGGAAACCCTGGACTGGTATTGGTTCACGTACTGTTGTTGGAGCGGTGTTGAATGTTTTATTGGCCAAGTGTGACTGCTGTATTTTCAGGCACGTTTGAGTTTGTGTGCCTGTTTGATTAGGACTGTGTTGTGTAATATCAAGAATCTGGCAATATGATGTGTGTCAAGGGTCATGATTGAATATGTACTGTAAGATAAGACTTTATTAATCCCTGTGGGAAAATTCAGGACACATACTATAAAACTTGAAGTCTATCAGACATGCCAGGCATGCTGAACCCCATTCAGAAAGAAATAACTCAAGAGGAGAATAGTTTATGTATCTTTTGCTCATATTTAGCTTCAGGAAACAGGATACTGAACAAATCGAAGTCCAATGTAAGACAAGACCAGTTTATTTGCATAGCACATTTTGTACATACAGTAAATTCAAATATTCAAATAATTTACTACTGAACAAAGAGAAGTCAAATCTCTTGCAGAAGACTGCCAGAACTGTTTCTGCAACACAAGGTAAAATATCTGAATATATAATCACTTGAAAAACTCAAATTATCCTAAAATACAATTATCCTTAAATACATTTTGTTGGCGTAAGTGTATCAAATGTTTATTATTTATGAGCTCATATCACCCAGTTCTACATTAGATTAAAAATAAATAGTTATTTTAGTCTGGTATCAGTCCAATCCCTATCCATTAATACAGCAATACGTTGCGATTATACTGTTAGAAGTTAAGCTGTTTAAAAAATAAATAAATAAAAAGCACTTTCCCTATATATCTCAAATACAATACTACAGAGATAATATAACTGTTTGACTTAAAATGAGAGAAAACTGCACCCTTTGTAACTGGGTCATCCATACGTTTAATATTGATGCTGTTATTTTAGAAACAATGCAGTATTCAGGTTTATTGATATTTCTCCACCACTATCTACGCACCCCAACTGGTGTGGGTGTAACATGTTTGGAGAAGGAGTAGGGGATGAAAGAGGGATGCTGAATTACTGATAGAAGGCTGGAGTAAAACTCAGCGCCTCATCTCTTGAAGTGAGAAAATGAGGAGTGTGTCGTCTCGTCACAGCTATCCGCCACTCAAGTCTTTGGGATTAAATATTCTTCCCTAAACCAGAGCACACAAGATCATCCTGAGTCAGTCTCTCCCTCCCTCCCTCTCCTCCCTCCCTCCTGCTGCAACCACAGGCTGGCTGGACACAGTAAGCTGCTCTTTCCACCACTTGTCTTCTGCTCTCTCACTCTCATTTTTCCACCCTACTCTCCTCTTCCAGGGCATACTCTTCCGATGCTGTCGTTCTTTCTCATTACTTTGCACTGCCTGACTTTTCACTCATCCATCTTTCAGCGATCCCTGCACTTTCTTTTATCCCCTCCCTCACCACTCTCTCAATCTGTCTCTCTCCACCCCCCCCCCACCCCCCCCCACCTTCTACTAGCAGCGTTCAGTCGGCAGCCTTAGCTCTTAGCATTAGCTGTTGCCACTGCTGAGGAGAAGGGTGCCCCCCCCCGCAGTGTCCTCTAGTGAGTCGCCCCCCCCCACCCTCCGCTGCAGGGTGGGATGGATGGGCAGGGGTGGTCGAGTTAGCCAGCTGCAGCTAGGGGGATAGCAACAGGGCATGCTATGCCAGACAGTAAAGGACGAGTTACAGCAGGAGGACGAGGTGGAGGAGGTGGTGGAGGAGGTGGGTGCCAACGGGGCAATGGGAAGCTGAGGAAGGGGGGGAGCCGATCGACAATCCCTGCCCTCTTCACCATCTCTGAGGAAGAGGAGGGACAGAGGCGGAGGGAGGCACGCACAAGGAAGAAGAAAGGTAGGGAAGTGAGGGGTGTGATGTGAGGTGCGTTAAAGGACAAATTGGATTCATGTTTTTTCGTTGTTTTTGTGTAATTGGAATTTGCTCTTGCTGTGTCTGTGTGTGGCAATAGGCAGTATCTGGGACATGGAAGAGCCACTGGGAAGGAGACTTTTTTTTTCCCCAACCATCCACTAGAGAGTTACAGTAATAGACAGAATAGTTTCTGTGAACAAAAGCCATCAGGACACAGGAGAGTACAATGGTAAGAATTCAGTGGGATGAAAAACGTATGACTCTTGAAAGACACAGAAAGTTTTCCTTGGTGTGAGTGTTTGCATGGGCACATCACTAGTAGTGGTTTCCCTTTTAGAGATAACGGTCCTGTTGAAAACTCTAACCCTGCGCCGCAGTGTTGAACAAATGACTGACAGCTCTGACATGAGAAGTGTATACGTTTGCAGAAACACAGTGGCAAGAGTGTGTGTGTGTGTGTGTGTGTGTGTGTGTGTGTGTGTGTGTGTGTGTGTGTGTGTGTGTGTGTGTGTGTGTGTGTGTGTGTGTGTGTGTGTGTGTGTGTGTGTGTGTGTGTGTGTGTGTGCTCCAACAAGACTGCAGAGGTGGACTGTTTTGGGTTTTCAGCATTTCTTAATGTTTAATAACATTCACAGGTCAGTGGTTCTAGGGTTGGATATTGTTTGAAGTTTTATACCTTGTCTTTGACGCTGCTTTGAAAATAAAACTTGTCAAAAAGTTTTTAGTATCGATACTTAAAAAAAAAATAAAAGAAAGAATTAAATGTCGTATAAGATAGCACTTCTTTAATTCCTGTAGGGCAGGGGTGCCCAATTCGTCGATCGCAATACCTGTAGATCGCACGCCATTCTTCTTCTCTTCTTCTTCATTCAAAAACATATATATATGTTTTTAACCGATCTGACCAACATGTTGAATGAGCTTAATTTAGAGCTGCAAGGAAATTACAAAACAGTAGTCATCATGATTAGTTCAGTTAATGCTTTCAAACGAAAAATGCAACTTCTGTCCTCAAAGCTGCAGTTCCATGATTTGGGGAACTTTCAAAACCTGGCATCAAAACTAGAGATCCAAGGGTTGACAGTGGGCGCTACACAGAGCAGATTGAAAACTGTCTGTCAGACTTTGACAAACGGTTTCAAGACTTTGCTCTACTTGAGGCAATGCTACATTTATGTGCTACCCATTTAGGGAAGATATTGAGGTTGATTCATTCGCATCAAAAACTGCAACACTCTTTCACCTGAACTTGTCTGCAGTGGAGGGTGAGATGTTGACACTACAGGCTGACATTCAGCTGAAGTCCAGGGCTCACGGACAGTTTTGGAACTTACTAATAGAGCAAAAGTACCCAAACATGAGGAAATGTGCGAACTCCTTGAGTGCATTATTCGGCTCTACTTATTTATGCATGTCAGCCTTTCCAAATACCGTTCCACCATGACTGAAGAGCATTTGGAAGCCTGCTTGAGGCTGGCTACCAGCAGCTACTGTCCGGACTATGCAACCCTGGCCAACTCCATTCAGTGCAAGTCATCAGAGTAAGTAGTGACCATAGATGTATTTAATTGTATTGTGACGTAAGGGTTCATGCAGTGATGCAAGGTATGGCAAAATACTATATATTGTATATAGAAAGTATACTGTGTGTGTGTGTGTGTGTGTGTGTGTGTGTGTGTGTGTGTGTGTGTGTGTGTGTGTGTGTGTGTGTGTGTGTGTGTGTGTGTGTGTGTGTGTGTGTGTGTGTGTGTGTGTGTGTGTGTGTTTAGCATTTCTTTAATGCAGATAGATCATTTTGACCTGGTCATTTTAAAAGTAGCTCGCAAGCCGAAAAAGTGTGGGCACCCCTGCTGTAGGGGAACAAAATACTGTTTTAACATAAAAATATATGCCCATTTCCAGCAATCTTTAAAAAAAAAAAATAAATTGACATGACAGAATTTGTAATACAGTAAAAGTATACACTTTTAATGCTTGGCACTTCAGAACACTGTGACATGTTTGATGTCTGTAGGAATTCCTGTTCCAATCTTCTTGATGTAGATTGTCTTTTGGCAGACTGCCTTTTCTAGTCCTTGTCTAGTCTACTGTCCTGTTTGGTCTGGTTGGGGATTAGGATGTAAACCCCAGGGAGTTATGGGTAGTAGGGAGCTGGATATTTTGGGTAGTGTCGTTTTTAAAGTGGTATACAGCATGCCACTTAATTTGAGTTATATACCTTTTGGAATCAAAACTATTATAGGTTATTCATAGTAGTTGCATGCTGTCTTAAAAAGCCTATTAATAAGAAATTTGAATTTGTCCTCTCTCGACAACAACCTTTTTAAATTTCCTTTATTTTTCTGGTTTACTTTGGTTTACTGGTTTGATGTTTGACCTTAAAGGAGCCATATTATACCAATTTTCAAAAGGTTAATATAGGTCTCAGATGTCCCCAAGACATGTCTTTTGAAATATTTTCTGAAAATACCGCTGAGATTGTACATTCTAGCCATTCCACACATTTCTCAAAACCCCTCCTGTTCGTGACAGTCTTTCTCAGCGTATGTGCGCTGTCATGTGTCACTTTAAAGAGTGAAGATTCAGCAACTGGATTATTTTTTGCCTCAAATTTGTTCAGAAACAGATTTTGGTGGACTGATAATTTGAAATCAGTGAAAGTTTATGGACTAAATACAACGGAACCCGGAAGTAAAGCTCATACCCTATTGTCTCACAGCACCAAGAACTTGTGCTCAAACCCCAACTGGCTCACAGAACTAGGGACCTCAAGAGGGTGGCACCACCCACTAAACAGACTGACCGGGAACAGGGTGGTTTAGAGGCATGTTAGTATGGCTAGAATGCATAGTCGGAGAAAAAAAAACATGTTTTGGGGACCTCAGAGACCTATATTAACTTGTTGAAAAGGAGGACAATAGGTTACCTTAAACCATAAATAGAGAGGAATGGACAGGTAAGAGCAGCCGAACAATCGGGACATTTATGATAAAAACTTAAGATGTAAGACTCTGTTTTCCACAGCATTCAAGCCAAATTTGGTGCTTATTTGGTGGCCATTTTGAAAAATGGCAGCCTCGGGGCCTTATATCTTTAGATAATATATAAACCGATATGTGTGCCCTTTTATTACAAAATGCCCAATTGTTATGGATATTTCACCATATTTCTTTGCAGTCCCTGAGACCGTACAACCATAGAGCTAAAGACATCTTTCTGCACTTGAAGCCATGAGCCCAGCTGAAAACTCTACGCGGGTGTTGTACTTTCTCTTCCTGCTGTGGACATTTACTATCTCAGCCACAAGTGCTCATCCCATCCCCAGACCCCTAGCCAGCCAGTCCACCTGCCCGGTGGCTAGAAAGGCCGGACACTGCCCCTGGCCCCCTGCCTCCACCGGCAGGAGCTTAGCGTTTAGCTTAGCATTAGCGGCGGCTAATCCTCTCAGGCTGCAGAATAGGCATGAGGCACCCTCTGGTAGCCTGCTACCCACTAGCCAGGACAGCACAGCGCTAATCGCCAAACTGAATATTTAATCTGACTGCCGATGGAGCGAGATGGGGGATGGGGTTAGAACACAGACTCATACGCACGCACGCACACACACACACACACACACACACACACACACACACACACACACACACACACACACACACACACACACACACACACCAGGAATAGGGGGACGAAGGACAGATTAAACAAGTCACACTCTCTCTTTCACTCAAACACATTCTCACCATCATTCACATAGGGAGTTGGATGGTGGCTACAGCTTGGCCGGCACGCACACTCAGTTGTCAACAACAGTGACACCGACTAGCGCTGACCCCCCTCTCCCTCCATGGTTTTCCTTTTGCATTGGAAGCAGCAGAGTTTTGGCGCTCTGGGTGTTCTTTATTTTCTATGCTCTGCTCTCTCGTCCATTTCTCGGCTCGCACCATGGATTTTGGATTTGGGCTTAACTTTTCCTGGATGCCTGTAGCAAATGTTTGTAGGCAGTCCGATCTGATTTACTGGAGTGGATAAAACCAGCCAGTGGTGTGGAGCAGTCGTTGGCCACTGTGTTCCATGTTGGGATTATCCCAACTCGGAACCATGAACAAATACACCTATCCAGGTAATGACCTATAACAGCAAATGGCAACTGGCACATTCCTTCATTTTCATAACCCCCTAATTCCAATTCATAGTTGTGGACCAGTTTGGACAGATTTAATCTTTTCCTTGACCTCAGCGATTACCATATGAAATTAACATCTGATATAAGAAATACATTTTGCTGTTTGGTAGGTTTCTTGCCAAACTGCAATTCGTCAACACCCCGCTACCTTTGTGCAGCTGAATGGCCATCCAAGCAGGGGAGGTGAGTTTAGATGGATGAGTCTAGATATAAGTGTGATTGGAAATATAAAAACCAGTTGGGAAGTTGCTTTGTTGGCTTGACTGTCATATGGAGGTGTGTGGTGGTGTTTGTGATGGCATAAACTCTGAAAGATTTGAGTTTAATTTGGTTTTCACCAACTTAAAGGAGAGAAGTTGAAGCAATTCTGCCAGTGACTTCAACCCCCACCCTCAGATTACTGACATGGGAAGACTAGGACAAAGTGGGGACGACGTAGAGAAAAAGGAGGGGCCCACATTTAGTTCACTGATCCTTTTCAAGTGTGGGAATTGCACTCTGACCATTAACCCTCAGTAGTGAGAGGTTTAAGGGTAGAAGAGGAAGTGGGGCGTTTCCCATACCATTAGCAGAGACGCTATCAAAACACTGAACACTCCACTTAATCAGCAGTATTTTTATTTTTTTTAACTTCCCTCTAGATTGTCTCGCTGTGTCATATCTTCTGAACTTCATGGACAAGGAAGGGGTGGAAGGTAGTGTGATTACTATCCTAGACCATTCCTAGAATAAATATATCAATCTATCCCCATTTATATTTTTCTCACTATAAGATCTATTTCCCCTCATGTTAATCCTGTGACAGGACGGGGCTTACTTACCCCCATGCAAACAGCTTCATGTGGTTTTCTCAGTCGCAGGATGCCCTTCTGACCTCTCACAATGACCCAACAATCGCTGGGACAAAATGAGGTGGAGCCCTGGACCCTAACGGGTTTAGACATAGTAAATTCTCACACTATCCTACACTATTTGATTTGTGAAATGGTGAAGCTACTGTTAAGGTGTTATTTAAATGTCCACGCATAATTCTGAAAGAATTTGAAACTCGATTCTGCCCATGATTAAACTCTGTGCACTTTTGTTTGTTGAAGGGATGTAGACAGCTGCTTTTTAAGCCTATTGCCTCCCCCACCTCGTTTTTTTGTGTTTGTATGCGATATCCATGTGCATGTAGGTTATGTCCTTGGTATCCTCATTTTGCTTTCTCAGTTAATACACAAATGATGATGACAGAGGATGTGGCACTAAACCCTCCTTAACCCAGTTTGGCAAAAATAACCATGTACCACAAATGATTCTGTATCACAGCCACACACACACACACACACACACACACAATCTGTTGAACATCATGTGCTGCCCTTACATCACACATACTTTACGGGTATCTCATTTTCCTGTAAAAAACACTTGTTTTATTTACAGCATCCAGTCAGCAGCCAGTGGATGTTTCTGCAGCCTTCATAATTCATAAATAGTGGTTTCACGTGGAGACATATAAGCGTAATGGCAGATAGTCATGTGACTTAATTCATAACAACTTTGTCAAAAATGTAATAAGATTAAAAAAATGTAAATAGATGGAGATTGTATAAAGAGAAGCGGCAACATTATGCAAAATATATCATACAATAATAATGCTGATACAAGCAGAAGAAGATAATCCAAAATTCTAACTGAATTAATAATAATTGATAATATGGCAGCAATGGACCGGGTTTCACTGAGTGACAAGGAAAGAGCGAAAGAAGCAACATTGTGCATAGTATGTCCAGCTACAACAACACCTTGCACCTGTCTAGATCCACCTAGATGGCAACAATGAGCCTTCAACTAAAAGTACTTATTATAGTGGCCACTGTTGCCCAAGAGGTGTCTGAGTTTTGTGTCCCAGTGGTTGGTTGGGACTGGCAATATGACAAAATGGATGGAACTGTGGCTCTGAATTTGTGCCATGTGGACAGTACAAAAAGCCTTACCTTAAAGGTAGAGTCTGGAATGCGGGCCAATTTGAATTCAAGATGTCGGGATTTTCAAATTTCAAGATATCACCATGGCACTTGGTTGAGATGTTTACCATCATGTTTGTGGCTGCCATGACACATTTCAAGTGGATCTATTACTGTGTCATTTACTGTGTTAAATACAGGATCGTCTTCTATTTGAAAATTACAGCTTGCGTCCCGTTTTGAATAAATATGGCATTTAAATCTAAACTATCTAAAATAAAAATATTTGAATGAACAATTTAACCTGACAAAGATTTTACCTTCGACCTTTAAATGTCAATGTTGCCAAGTGTAAGTGGGATCATGCATGTATAATATCTGCATATTACGGTTTGCAGCGCACAAACTGAAATAACAGCATCCTGACTAAAATAACTAAAGAGGGAATCAATGAACAAATCAAAGGAACTAGAAGAACTGTTGGAAACAGTTTTGAACTATTTCCACCAGTTCTTAGGTTCGTTCACTGATTCGTTCATGAACGACTTGTAGCAGTAGTGTTTGGAGTGCTTTGAAGTCAAAGACTCAAATGAAGGAAAAGTTTTGGTGGAGGATTCAGTTCATTTTCTTCACTTAAAAGATTCGGTCAAAAAGAACGAATCGTGCACGAACGACCCAAAACTATAAACTTCCGCTGCTGATGTCACATGATTTCCTGTCACCTGCGGACGTGCCTCTTGCGGACTTTACAATTCGCCATACTGTACACGCTAGATGTTAAGCCCAGTGATTGTTTTGTACTACAAACTTGTTCTGTCATTTGAATATCCCATTTCTTTCTTCTCACACGTCATATTCCTCGCAGGAAAAGTGTGTGTGTGTGTGTGTGTGTGTGTGTGTGTGTGTGTGTGTGTGTGTGTGTGTGTGTGTGTGTGTGTGTGTGTGTGTGTGTGTGTGTGTGTGTGTGTGTGTGTGTGTGTGTGTGTGTGTGTGTGTGTGTGTTATTAGTGGCTTGTAGTAGCCTCTACACTGGATTGAAAAAAGAAAATACCCTGCTACACAGAAATCTATCTTGGTTGATCTAATTTTGCCTTTATTGAATATAGAGACGAACCTGTGATGTTTCCTGGAACATAAATGTATTTTCAACTTTTACTTGAACCAAATTATTGAAAGTGTGCAGAAAGGAGTGATAATGATCTGTGTGTACTATACGGCTATTTTCAGGCAAGTGGTCTATTATGGTCTGTTTATAGGTCTGATCTGTGTCACAGGGACTGCTTTTATATTTTTGTCTGACTTTCTAGGGCAGATCTCTGGAGATCTACCAATCTCTCGTTATACATTAGCCGACAGTTGTGAGAAGCATAAATGCCTAGTGCTTTCATTTTACTATCAGATACCTTTTTGCATGTAATTGCATCGCCAGTGCACGGCACTGTAATAACATCCATGGCAGTGTCCATGAATGAGGATTACCTCAAAACGCTGAGTCAGTGTTGGACTGGTGTGTTGTGCTGCCTGGAAACATTGGACTGGACTTGAAGGGGATCCATGTCAATAGAGGGAACCACAAATGGCAAATAACATTTTGACTCAAGAATCAAGAATGCACAAATTAATCAGTTATTAGTCTTGTATAGGATATATATATATATATATTTATATCATATATTTGTCAAAATTTGATGCCATGTCAAAAAATAAGGAAAGATTAACTGAGTCCTTCGGAAATCATAACCGTCTTGGCATGTCAGTGGTAAGATGGCTGGTGAGCAGGAGGAGGCTGATAAATGATTAATGTTAAATGCAACTCACCTTTTACACACCCTACTTCCACACTTCCACACCCTATTGTCCAGTGTGACCTCACTTGTGTAAGAAAAGTGGTGTTTGGCTCCTCTTCAGCGTTGACGCACTCTGGACATGACCCAAAACAAATAATTATCTTTACCTCTTTTTTTATTTTATGGACATATGATAACAGGGTTGGTGATTGAAAGACAGTTGTCCAGTTTGCCAACAGTATTTCAGTAAGTGTGCAGAGTGAATCAATTAATGATGTTTAACAATATTGAACGTGTGGGTGGACATATTATGGCATCTGACAATATCTTGGCAAATACCTTTTCCATTTGGGGGCAGTCTCATGCTGTAGTACATTAGTAATAATCATACTTCCTTATTGCCTTGCCCTTGTCATTTTTACAGCCAATTTTACAGATCAATTATGTTCACTTTTGCTCTGGGATCCTCCTGGAAACCTCCTCTAACCTCCTGAGACAGACCCATCTCCCTGGTCTTCTCTCTTCCATCTTTCGTACCCTCACTTTCTCCTTCATCCCACTGACTTGACTCTCTCGCTCTCTCTCTCTTCCCAGCATCTTACTCCCAGTGCACAACAGAGGAAGGCAGACCGTCCTCCACCACCCGTCCCAACTCATCGGGTTCAGGACAGACGTACACTGTCGCCACCACCACCAGCACCAGCCCCAGCAACAATGCCGCCATCAAAGTTGGTAAGATAAGCATTTACATTTCTCTAGGTGAATTTTTTGGTGGTGGTTCTTGGGATGGACCCTTGTATGAAGAGAAAATCCTTTCTATTTTTCCTTTTTTGCCTCGCCCTAGTTCTCTTTTCTTATGTGTTGTGTGCTTCTGTTGTAGACTCGTTGCTCTTCAACAAGATGGACGAGAGACAGAGGTTGGCCCGTGAGCGGCGTGAAGAACGTGAGAAACACAACGGTGAGTTTTGTCTGTTTGGCTTCATGAACTGAGCGGTCACCCTAACTCTCTTGTCCCCTGTATGTTGGGAAGACCAGGTATTTGTAGTTATTTGGAGCTTCATGACAATGCAGTAAGGGAGGATGGAGGTGGGTGGGTTGGTGTGTGTGTGTGTTGTTGTCATGCTTCTCGCCCTGGAATGTGCTTTGTGTTGAAAGCTGAAGCGAAGTCACATGACCTTCAGCTGCCCATCACACTGCTGGATTAGCCTGTGTGGCTCTGTGGATTTATTCTACTTCACTGTGCTTACTGATGAAATGTTGGTATAACTAATTGGTTAGAAGCAAATGTTATGTTTGGCCATTCATCAAACTCTTAGTTGCTATGATTTCCACATGACATCCTTTGATGTCCAAATTTAATTTATACTGTACCTACAAGATGTGTGTGTGTATATTTGGTGAAACCTTTACAGTAATTCCCTTTTGTAATACGAACAAATTTGAATGTTGAATCTTTTTATTTGATGCCTTCACTCAACGGCAGTCTTACAAGAGAAACACACCAACGTGATATTTTTCTCTTAGCTTCTATCTTCACCTAGGACTAAGAATGTGATAATATTAATCATTATATAATCATAATACTTCATGAGATCACAATATCTGCTCACGTTGAAGAATCCAGCAGAGGTTAATCTAATTGAACTCTTAATATTTCCGACCTCGTTTCAGGGGAAATTGAAGGTCATATTTTGTCAGCATTGTTCGTTCAGAAAGTTGTATATCACATCCTGCTGTCATTATCATGACACAATTGCACAATAGGAAGAAGACTTAATTAATAGCTATGGTTATTTATTGTACTAATCAGTGGTGTGTGTGTGTGTGTGTGTGTGTGTGTGTGTGTGTGTGTGTGTGTGTGTGTGTGTGTGTGTGTGTGTGTGTGTGTGTGTGTGTGTGTGTGTGTGTGTGTGTGTGTGTGTGTGTGTGTGTCTTAGCTGTGCGTGAGGCCCAATGGCAGGAGCGTGAGGAGCGCGCCCGGCTGCACTACGAGAAGCACCTGGAGGAGCGGAGGAGGAGGCTGGAGGAGCAGAGGCTCAAGGAGGACAGGAGACGGGCTGCCGTGGAGGAGAAAAGACGGCAGAAGCTGGAGGAGGACAAGGTGAGTGTGTGTGTGTGTGTGTGTGTAACTCTTTGAGAATGCTTCTGTGATAAACAGGTCAAATAGACCATAGCCATATTGCACCTGCACCTGCCTGTGTGTGTGTGTGTGTGTGTGTGTGTGTGTGTGTGTGTGTGTGTGTGTGTGTGTGTGTGTGTGTGTGTGTGTGTGTGTGTGTGTGTGTGTGTGTGTGTGTGTGTGTGTGTGTGTGTGTGTGTGTGTGTGATCGAAATCCACGTTGCCACATGGCAATATACAGCTCTTTGATCTGTTATACACTGATATATACAGTACACATATACTGCTCTGTGGCTCCAAATTGTTTGATACTTTTATAATAAAAATTGAACACATCCCACAGAACATTGTTTTGTGTAAGAATAAAGTTATTATTCAAATTATCAACTATATCTATTGACAAAAGATTTAACTGCTGGCTAAATATATTAAGGAATTCCATAATATGTAGTTAATGTTTTGAACTTTAGATAACTGTTGTTGTGTATTTAGTGGCAGTTATACATTCTGTGATCTAAATTAAAACATTAGAATCTAAATGAAATGCTTAGATTATTTGAAAATGTATCTCTTTTAATGATAATTGTTATAATTATATAGAATTGTATTATGTAATGATATTGCAGGGCTCCAGACTAAATTCTTCCACCAGTAGCACTGGTGCTCTCTTCTGAAAATTTTAGGAGCACCAGCACAAAATTTAGGAGCACCACTGAAATCGACATACAACGCAACACATTCATATTTTTTCCATTTTAGCTGTATTAAGCATGGGTTATAGTTGCCGCAGCCGTAGTATCATTAAGTTACCAATGTTTCATAGTGTCATAAGTTCGCGCATCATAAATTACGTGATTGTGGCACCTGTGACAGCGCCGCAAGGTCATTTTGGGCAATGGTGTGCACCTCCCAATTTTTGGAAGTCTGTGCCATGCGTAATTCAAGATAGATGTGTCCGAAGGAAGGTTGTGCGACGACGTCCACAGGTACAATCTCTACCGTCCATACATGCATGACCACAAAAATAACCAGATGGCGTTGAATTCATGGAAGGACATAGCGCCGTCTCTGTCCAAAGATTTAGACTATTTTAGTACCTCGGGACTTCGTAATGTTTACACTGACAATTTGCACAAACTCACGACTAAACCCTGCACTGACTAGAATAGATATACATACATTGAACACTTTCTATTTTAATTTTACTGCTCTTTCCTAGTTATTCCTCTTCCATCGCCACGGCAACACACAGCTATATGCTCGTGCTCTCTCTGGTAATGCGCACACTATGAGCCATGAGGCTCACTTCTGGTGACTATAACAACGGAGCCTTAACTGGTAAATGCCTTGGTAATAAATAGACAATTTACAGAAGTAAAAATGTACTGTTTTATTTTAATGGAAAAGGTCACAATTTTGAAGTAGTGTTTTAAGAGAAAAAATCATTAAGTTAAATAGTGCTTTTTTAAACAAAGACACCAAATAATAAATTAACAAATGTAAACATAATGTATGTGGTCAGTACATTACCGTCATTAACAACCAGCTCTCTGTCTCTATCTCAATCTCTCACACACCACGCCACTCTGTGCGCTTTTCTTTACATTTTTTTAAATTTTTTATTTTTTTTTATCCGCCAGCTGAGCAGGTGCAGGCCGGGCCGCCTCGTCCTAAAGGCGAGACAGGTGGCCGCCTAGGGCAGCATCCTGCGGGGGGTGTAGAAAGGGCGCAATTCGCGTGCCTATCTCCCTCTCCGACAGTACCGATGATGCACGTGCCAGCAATGGGTGCCTGCAAAGTTTTTTTGATTTTACTGTCTGCATATTTGCAAGTCCCGCTGGTGCTCGTAGTTATTACATTTTCTCCAAAAATGCTCACAAAATGCGACTAAATGGTAGTAGTCTGGAGCTCTGTATTGTTGAACATTTAACTCAATATAAGAACAATTAATAGTACATCAGGGGGGCTGTTTTCCAAGGTAAAATCCACGGCGGTGAAATACATGCATTGCAGTTTGTCATCAGTGTAGTGATGCATATACATTGTATATATTCATATTCATTCATATCATATTTCTATTTGTCATAATCGCTGTTTTTATGTATGTTTATGTATTTTGAGTGGGGTGCTGATGCCTATTTCGCTGAGTTTATTTACCAGGTGGTGGGCTCTGGAGCAGGTTTTTTCATCGTCCATGAATGCGGGTTTATGCATTTTATTGACAATGAATACGGTGACCCTCAAGATTAACTTTAAAAAGGTCACTATTTTATATCGTTGACCTACTTAGACTAGTTTTAAAGAAATCTGAATTTGTTATTGATATGCTGGGGTTGTTTGATGGTCCGTTTTCTGTTGTGATTTTTATTATGATTTTGGTTTATCAATTTATATCAAAAACAATCCAGGGGGGGAGGATTGTATTTATTGGTATTTATCAAACTTCGATTTAGCATTGCAATTCATCAGGTCCGTATCCTTGTAAATTACGAGAAGACGCCATTCTGGTAAATGGTGGAGACTCGTCGCCTAATGTTCCAGAAGGAACGGGAGGAATTGAACTGAATAGTAATGTTATTGATGCGGATGCTGTAACGCACCTTAACTGTCTTGTGAGTTGAAATTTTTTGGTAGACTTCTTTGCCTCTATTATTGACCACACAAGCCAAGTCTGGCAGCGATAATAATGCTTGGGTTTACATTCTATTGTAGCTGCATGTTGTTTACATTTTTGGACCACGCCTTGTGCAGTTTTTCAAGTTATGCAGAGTCTGAGCTCCTCAGTGCATATTTAGACGTATCTCTCTTTATCTTTCATCAGTAAGTCTATGATGCTTTCTTGTGTAACATTTAGAAAACATTATGATAATGATAATAACCTTTATTTGTAGAGCATCTTTCATACACAAAATCATGCAACTTTACATTAAAACTAGCCGTGAGGGAAGAATGTAACCTAAACAATTCAGCTGTTGCCTTTAACAGGTTTTACTTAATTTCAAACTGAAGTTGTTACTATACCATAAGCATTCTTCACACAGCTCCACTGAATAAAGCTGAAAGCCCCTTTAAACCAACTAAGTTTCAACTTGGCCCTGACAGGCTGTGATTGGGCCACTCGAGCACCCATCATGAGACCCGCCCTCCTGTCATACTTCCTCCTTGCTTATTCAGCTCTCCACTTTTGGAAGCAAGCCCTCTTTTACGGAAATCAAGAAAGAGAAAATAAACAAGTTTAAAAAAAAGAAATTCCGCAGAACCAATTCCTGTGCCAGTGAAGGGCCGTGCAGTTAACGTACACAAAATACACACAGTGTCTTTATTTCTCCTCCTTCCCTCCAGTGTATTTCCCCAGTGTGTTAATCAGGGCCCCCTGTCCACTCAGACATCAGCGTCATGGGCCGAAATGAAAATATGAGTGTCAGGTGAGGCCGGGACATGTCGCCAAACAAATGAACACAGTGTGAGCCTCACGGCCCAGATGTAACACTGGCTTATAAAACAGCGGGTACGTGTTTCCAGGGACCTCGACCAGGTAATGACCATGCCTCCATGTACGGCTGGGGCGCTGTTTGCGAGGGCCGGATGGTCAGTGGGTGCTGGGGGGGCAACGAGACCTGGCACATCCAAGTGTTGGAGCTGGAGCCAGTCCGATTTGCCCTGTTACACTTTAACACAGGTGAGGGTACACCATGTCCTGATACGTTCCGACAATACTGCGACAATTGCTTATATGAATTGTCAGGGTGGTGTCCGCTCCCTAGCCATGCACGAGGTGGCGTCAAGGATTTTGCTGTGGGCCCATTGTCCACCTCTGTTCCCTGTCAGAATATCACATTCAGGGCAGGCAGAAACCTGGAGCAGACTTATTTTTGTTATCGCTTATTAACTATGCATTCCCTCCCCTCCCACTGTTGCAGCAGGTGCTGGACAAGGTGAGGGAGGAACTGGGTCTGGGGGCACCTCGGTGGCCAACACAGACTTGGTTCGCGGACCTGAGGTACCTCATCGTGGGTGCTCTTGCTTCAGCCAGACCTCCTGACGCAGGCAGGGGGGGAAATCTTCCATTCTGCTCCCCACAATCGGAAACTGGTCGCCTGGCCCCTGAGTGGGCCCGGCTATTAAACAAGGGTTTACCATGGAGCTGGTGGAAATAATTCAGAGCGCTATAGCCCTGTCAACGAGGGCGCTTTACGCATCCAAATGGCAAGCCTTTGAGTGCAGGTGTGTGGCGCGTGGAGATGACGCATTACGCTGTAATATCGGGGTCATACATAGTTTCCTCCAAAGACTGCATGTAAAAGGCTTGGCACCGTCCACCCTCAAGGTATACCTGGCCAGGATATCGGCGTGTCATAATGGAGTGGATGGCAATCCAGCAGGAAGTCACACTTTGGCATCCAGCTTCATGGTTTGGTGTTAAATGCTGCGACGAAACCCCCATTCCAACCTCTTCAGGAGGTGGGATTAAAAATGTTGTCGTTGAAGTCAGCACTGCTTCTGGCACTTATCTTGGCAAAGCATGTGGGAAACCTGGCCCCACTTTCTGTCCACCAGTCCTGCTTGGTGTTCTCCATGGACAATCGGACGGTTACGTTGAAACCCAACAGTTTTTCAGCCCAAGAACATGAAAGCGGGATTCAAATGACCACGATTGATCTCTTTGTTTTCCCCTTCTCCTTCTGGGGCAGAGGAGGACGAGAGGCTGCATACTCTGTGCTCTGTCCGGGGGCTATTGGTCTATTTGGAGTGCACGCGCGCTCTGTACGTCAGTCCGACCAGATTTTTGTCTGTTGTGGATCTAAGACAGTTGGGAAACCCCTGTCAAAGATCATCTCTCTCACTGGATAGATAGCGATCTCATAAGCCTACTGCTCTGTGGGGCAGGAACCCCCAGAAGGTCTTAAAGCACATTCTACTAGGGATGTGGCTACCTTGTGGGCGTTGTTACACAGGGTTTCGGTCGAGGAGATGGGTGGTGTTGCATCCTGGGATAGCCAACACACCAGATTCTACGGTCTCGACATGATGGTGTCAGCACTGGTGCAGGCTGTTTTGTAGCAGCCATGTGCTAGCGTGTGTACAGAGATACGCTATGTGGTTGAGAGTCTTTACGGTCGAGGGGGGGTAATGTAATTTACCTCTGCACCCTATGAATTGGTTCTACATTCTGAAATTGGGGTTTGAGGTCACATCTGCCAGTTGGTCCTTGGAAAGGACTACCCGGACCCAGTGGTCTGTCGCTGCCTTTTGGAGGCTTGCATACGACACATTAGTTCTGACCTTGTGGTCAGTGAGGGTGGTGGGTATACAATATGGCATAGTAGGGACTTGAGTTTGAAATTAAGGAAAATGTTTTTGCTTGTGCTACAACCCTGTTTTTATGAATGAGGAACGAGAGTTCCTACCGGTGGCCTTACTGACCAGCTCGTTCAAGAGCTGAATATGTCAGTGGAAGTATGACAGGCGGTGCCTCAGTATATATACTGGGGGGTGGGACTGATGATGGGTGCCCAAGTGGCCCAATCACAGCCTGTCAGAGCCAAGTAGAGACTTGGGTGATTTAAAGGGCTTTCAGCTTTATTTAGTGGAGCTCTCTGGAGACAGCTCAAGGCATAGTAAGAACTCTCGTTCTCCATTCGTAAAATCAGGGTTGTAGCACAGCCCAAGAGTTTTCCTTTTATTATGGATGACCTTGACCTTGTTGTTGTTATAATGCAGGCTCGGCACGAGGCAGTTATCCGGCGCACGGTGGAGCGGAGCCAGAGAAGTAGACCGAAGCCAAACCGCTGGTCCTGGGGCGGGGCAATGCAAACCAACATACCCAGCACACCTGCAGGTATGAACACACACACACACACACACACACACATTCTTGTACTGGTATGAAAGTGCGGTTTGAGTAAATACACCTGGTGAGAAGAAGAACAATCGATACGCACAATAATTGTCACACAGCACACCACACTACAACACATGCACGCACACACACGCTTTGGATGCTGGCCGGTGAAATGAGGCCTCTGTGTCTAACCCATCCTGGCTTGTCCTTCCTCCGGGGGGGCACAGCCAGGAGCAGTGGGCAGCATTTGTGGATGCGCCCGGGGACCTGGTTACGAGTGTCCATCGCTGGTCAGACGGTGAGGTGGGGGTCCTTAATGACATTAGGTGGAGGAAACCCCATGTGAGCACGGGAAGAACACGCAAACTCCACACAGAAAGGCTCCTAATTGGGAGATAACCCGCCGGAGCACAGTGCCAACAGCGCCCCAGGCGGGAATCGAACCCAGGACCTTCTTGCTGTGAGGCAGCAGTGCAATGCACTGCACCACCGTGCCACAAAAATGAGGAACGCTTCACGAATTTGCGTGTCATCCTTGCACAGGGGCCATGCTAATCTTCTCTATATTGTTCTAATTTTAGTATACAGTATGTCCCACCGAAGTGGGACATATGGGTAAGTAAGGACCCATGTATCTGGTGCATTTCTAAAACAAAAAAAGTCCATTTTGAGACTGGTCCTCACAAGTATAATAAAACAAACACACACACGTTTTTTTACTGCCTTGAACGTGAGGTCAGCGTGAATACAGTGCACCTGATTAGTGAGGACCCATGTTTCTGGTGCACTTCTAAACGAAAAAAGACAAAATTCCGGTTAGACTTAATTCCGGAGACTGGTTCTCACAAGTATATTGTAGTAAAACAGACTCATACACACACAAACAGGGTCCAGTTGTTGACACAACACCTTTTTTCCACTATGTGCTGAGTCATCTGTTCTCCCAGAAGCTGTTCTGGTGTTATTCACCTTGTCACTGGTGTTGTTTTCCAGCAGTGAGATGAAAGTCTCACTGCTGGAAAACAACACCAAACAACAACACTAGGTTTATAATTGTCCAAATCACTCTGCTGCCGGCCATTTTTTGTTTGTTTGTCTTTTTTCTATTTGTGTGTTGGGTTTGAATGAATCCCGTGATGTGTTTTTATTTTCACACATACACACCGTGACTCACACCATGCTCTGCCTTTGTCTCTCTCTCTCTCTCTCTCTCTCGCTCTCTCTCTCTCTCTCTCTCTCTCTCTCTACTACCTCTCTGGTTTCCTTTGCTTCTTTTCTTCTCTGATCTCCCTCTTCTCTTCCTCCCCTGCTGTTCTTCATCTTCTTCTTCTTCGGTTGTCTTTGGCTCCCTTTCTGGTCCAGGTTTTGTCGAGTCTGCTTTCCTTTATCCTCTCGACCTTGCCGGGCTGGAGCACATGCAGGGTGCTTTCAGCCTCTACCGCAGATACGGAATGACCTCCCAATGTGAATATGATGAGCTGTAGCAGTTATCCAGCCTGCTGTAGAACACTAGCTTTTTAGGGCTGTCACAATCATGAAACTTTAATTGTCACACAAATAATTGCGAAATACAATTATTAAGTTCATTGTTAATTCTATTATCATATAAAATCTCTAAAACATCGTATGATGAAGATACATCAGAATCTGTCTGTATCCAAGGGATTTGTCGTGGTAAGGATTGCTGTCAATTAGTCAGACAATTGGAGTAAAAAAAAAAAAGCTTAATAGTCTGAAAAATAAAAAATGAAACTATACAAAAATAGCCAAATAAAAGAACTAACATAGCCAGAGAGACAAAAAATATACATTTATTTTGGCACTTCTAAAATTTGATTAAAATTCTCCTTAAATTTGGGTGGAAACAAAGGATTGTGGAATCTTAACAATTAAAAAAAAAATGATCATGGTCGTCTCCAAATAATTGCCATTTCAGGCGATTGTCTAATAATTGTGACAGCTCTACTTGTAATATGACACTAGTGTAACTGAAGTGTGACAGTAGTGTAACTGAAGTGTGACAGTAGTGTAACTGAAGGCATGAGTAGCAGGTTTGGAGTTGTGTGTAGTGATGCAAGTGTGTGACTTTGACTTCTTTGTTTTAACATCTTGAGTGACTCCACTAGATCCTCCACTTCTAACCTGACTCACCCCTAGCTCATCCAGTAAAGTGTAGTCATAATCTCGCTTTGATTGATTGTCATTACTTTACTGCCCCCCCCCCCGCCCCTCCATATCGCTGTTCCCATAACATATTTTTTACTTATTGTTCCTAGATGCCGAGAGGCGATCGGTGTCCACAATGAATCTGTGTAAGCATGCGGATCCCATCATCACCAAGCGCTTGTCCTTGTCCTCCGCAACGCTCCTGCACTCACCTGACAGAGGTGAGAAAAACCCACTGTTCTAGAATAAACTACAGTAAACATCATAAAACAGGAGAATGTTTTCATAATGTGAAAACCCGCCAGTCCTGTACATGTCTGCCTGTGCTTAGACTTTCTACCAGGGCCGACCCATGGCATAAGCACTCTATGCGGTTGTCTAGGGCCACAACCGCTGGGGGGCCCACACGATCAGTGTAGGGCCGATACGATGAGTGTGACTTTCTGTCTCCTCTCCGCTCCTCTCCAAGAGACTGGCAGAGAAAGTGTCCCTTTATGTATTCCATAAGAAAGCAGAGTAAAATAAAACAACCTAAAATAAAAATACTGTTTTGGCGTGCCGATCACGGGTGCCCCGTCGGTGGTGCCCCGTCGGTGGTGCCCCGTCGGTGGTGCCCCGTCGGTGGTGCCCCGTCGGTGGTGCCCCGTCGGTGGTGCCCCATTGTTGGTACTGCTGAGAGGGACATAGCGGCACAAATTGCTCCCCAATTGCTCCCTCTTCGCTCCCCCCTAGGCGCCGCCTATGTCGCCTCTAGGAAGACTGGCTCCCTGCAATATCTCCGCACCCCATACCCCCGTTCCTCTAAATAAAAGCAGTGTGTTGTTATTTTACATGTATTCTATTCATGTTCTCGCTTTCCATTGTGCTCGGTTTCCATATTGGAACAACAAATGCACGGGGACATTTATAAATAGTCTGGCAATTTGTCTTATTTTGGCTAGTAAATACAGGCCCAAACAAGACATGGAAAAATGTAATGTGAGAAATTAATGTGAAAATGGTAATGTGAGAAATACCTGATGGCCAAAAGTAAAAAACCAAAACCAACAAATATATAACCAACATATGGCCGTAAAGAAGCAGTAAAAAACATATGAGGGAATAATATCCAAAGATCAGGTTATAAGATTTTAAAGTGTTGTGTTGTTGTGTTCTGCGTTGTGGATTTGTTGACTTGCTGCCAACAGCCGTACGGACGAGAGCGACCTCTTCCCCCGTCGTTAGCAAAGCTCAGTCCAAGCTCCACCTCCTCCGTGGAAAGACGCACAACAAAACCTCAGGTGTTTCGGTTTGGTCAATGATTATGATAACGCGTAAGCTGAGCAGTTTACGGGCGAGAAATGAGAGAAAACCTCATTTGTTTTCTTTCATTGTCAAAGATGTAGATGTATACATCTTTTTATGCAAAAAGGCATAAAGCTTCTCCACAGCTGCATGGGAAAAAAACACTTTAGAGGAATGCGTCCAACTGCATGTTGTTCTGTCACTTTTTCCGTTTAAAAGGCCTTCACACACTGTAAACCCTTTTGTCTAACAAATGATATTTCAGAAAAATCAATAGTTCAATACAATTGAATTCTATTGTAAGAATTTCTGAATCAATTTTAAAATTGTACTACAGATGTTTCTTATTATTGCAGTACTGTACAATTATCATTATGTATAAAATGTCAATATATCTATATCGAATCAAATCGTGACCCTTTATATCAAAATCTGTGTAATGTTTCAAGCGTTACTATGTGCACTTTTGTTTTTTTTCTTTGGGGTTTTTTTTAACTGCGTGACTCCTTCTCTAATCCCCTGTAAGTTAATCTTTTTGTTTTGTGGGGAAAAATGGATGCCGTAACATCCAGGCTGAGATATGAGCACCCACATTTTAGCTGCTAAGAATAGAAAGCGATGGACTCCAGTTGGTTATATAGTTGTTATACCGTTTTTCAGCCCGTATTTTGTCTTGTTCCAGATTATATAATGTTAAATCTGCAAACTGCTTCTTCACTGGCTGTGTTACACCTGGCTGACATTAAGCATTTCTTCCACAATGGAGAACGCAAATATTCAGTTGCTAAATAATGCTTCATACGCATTTATTCTCAGCTTATCATTGCGCTTTACCAGGCTTTTCCGTCACATGCATTTTGGTTTTGTTTTGGCCCTGAATCCAGTCGATAATTAGTTCATTTAAGTAAATATAAATATAAGCTTTACTTGACTGATAGATGAGTTTAATCTTCTTTTTTTTTTTTTTTTTTTTTTTTTTGACCAAAACAGTGGCTTACCCTTCGTTCTTCCACTGATCATTTGAATGCGCTCCTCCCTGTTTGCACTTGACTGGGCGCTGTTTCACTGGAACTGGGCTTGTGCACAAATATTATACGAGCCGTTTTAAGGAGGGAAATTAGTATATATTTTGTATATATTTATTTTAGTGTGTGTCTGTGTCCGTCTGTCCGCCCAGGCCCCCGTCGGCTGCCCCTGACCCCGTGGGAGAACACCATGGTGAACCGCCTGCAGCAGCCCACACACTCCTACTTGGCCCGTAGCCGCAGTGCGATGAGCCTGTCCAGAGAGCAGACAGGTAGGGCACACACACATGCGCAAAAAAAAAGTCACACACAGACACCAGCGGGGGTGTGTACACTCTTAAGGCTCGGCCATTTATTTTATTTATAATTTTTTTGTAATGATTGCAATTTATTGGCAAAGTACCATATACATATAATATAAAGGTAAATTTGCACTTAAAGTGAAAGAGACTTTAATTTGAACTTTGAACTGGACATTTCCATGTTAGTTACTGTATATGTTGGGTCTTATTAAAACTCGCTGAGAGTTACAGGTTGAATTATACTGAAACTTGTGACAGTCCCATGTTCCATTATTATTCATTAGTCAATAATGAACAATAATAAACAGTGTCAAAATCAGCAATCTCACTATTGTGGTAACTGAAAATTGCAGCATTGTCCATATGCACAGCTGTCTTATCACGTGAGCGTCATCATATCACAGGATGTATTCGTCATTGAGGTACAGCAGATTGGAAATCGGAATCTGCAGGTCAGAAAAAAAATCTGAAATAGGAACCGGCCAAGAAAATTTAAATCGGTGCATCTCTAGTTGGTTAACTTGTTCGGTAACTTTACAAGATGATGCATTTCAAGGGATATATCCTAATCAGATAAATTACTTTATATAGTTAGCCGTAGTCGCTCGCATAGCATGTGATGAGCCCCGTTACAAGACGGCTACGGTGTGAATAACTGATGGAGTCATTTAGCTGCAGTAAATCAAACACCACAGAGACTCCCTGTTACATATTGTGGTACTCAAAATATTTTCCTATGGTTGGCAGGTCTGTTATAGCCTCCTCTCCTCCCGTGATAATCAGACTGCGCAGCGACTTTCACTTTCGTAGTATTGATAACACGCTTAATATTTTATAAATTAGATTTTTTTTTTTTCATTTGAACGTCTGTGCTGATACGCAACAATTAGCTAAATGTTTTAATTTAGGTTTTATTTCTATGAAAAAAAGAGCAAAATGGCGGTGGCCCCGGTGGGAAAATAATGTAATGGTGTATGCCCGAACACCGCGTAACACAGCCAACACCGATAACTGCGGCAACCCTAATTTATGGGTTTGTATTTTGAACTCACTGAAACAGAGAAACTTCTTCGTGCTAATCAGATTAAGCCAGTTTTAAAATCTTTAAACTGTCTGAAATTCCCGTCACCAGCCGGGTTCTGGCACCAACGTGCACCTTAACACTCTCTCTCTCTCACAAGACTTTGAACAAATGACCGTGCTGCCCAAGAAGGTTTAGCCCCTTTTTGGCATTCTGCTCCATCCCCCCTGTTGTTGCCACATTTAAGTTTAGAATTTACACCGCCATTATGTTTGTTTTGAATCCATGCACAAGTGCTTGAAATGCAAGGAATGGTTTCTGTGATATAATCTCCAGACATTCCAGAAATGGGACTAAATGGTTCAAAATTCATTTAATGTGTTATTTTTTTTATTTAACTTTTAATCAATTCAATTGCTTTTGTTTAAATGTACTTTTTAATGTATTTTTTTATTAACGTTTTTTTATTCATAAAAAATAATTGAATTTAAGTAGCTTTTGGCAAAATATTGCAATAAATTAATTTACACCATGAATTGAAAGAAGTAAATAAGACATTTCTGTGAATGGTGTACATATGCTTGAAAGAAAAGGGTTTTTTTATTTTTATTTTATTCAAACTGTTACTGCAGCGGCTGTGTTGTCTGGCTTCTCTGACCTATTTTCACTTGTCAGGGATGTTTGCCCTCCTTGTCTTGTGCTTTTTGCCAGCTCTCACAACCACACACACACACACACACACACACACACACACACACACACACACACACACACACACACACACACACACACACACACACACACACACACACACACACACACACACACACACACGTCTGTCTCTGCTCTCTCGTTTTTCTGGTATGTGATCAAACACGTAGCTGTCTGCTCCACTTCCTGCATGTGCACTTCTTTCCCTTTCTGCCGATTTTTTTTATTACTTTATTTTCTTGTTGCTTTAAATGTCTTTTGTGAGTGGCTGAGGTGGAGGGAGACTAATAATACAGCTGGAACTCCAGCAGCACCAAAGAGGAAGGGTTGTACCCTAACACCGCTTCTCTCTGTTAATTCCTTATTGAATATTCTCCTTCCAAGAAGTGAAAGAACTGTGTCTCTAAAGCCGATCTAAAGTTGTACTTTTTAAGAAGGAATACATTTCAGGAAGCCAGTTGTAAATTCAAATATCTATGTTGGGGTGATTTTTTTTTCCAATAAAACTTTTAATTATTTGTTGTAACTAGTCCCCAGCATGAAGTAACAACCAAACTCCTAAAGCACAATTGATTGTAATTGGTATTATATTCCATACTTTGGTGATGGCGGATGTGTCCTTTATTACATTTCAAATGCGTAACTAATGCACTTTTTTTCTTTCTTTCTTTCCTCATCTATCCTTTCATCTTGGGATCCTTTCGCCCCTTTCCTCCTAACTTGCGTTCTCTCTATCTCCATTCATTCCGTCATCTTCCATCGACCTCATTCTGTTTCCTCCCACCACCGCCTCTCCATCTGTCGCCGTTCTCCCCCATCACAAACAATCCTTTTACCAACCCCCCCCATCCTGTGCACCCGTCACCATAGCCATGCCTGTGTGCCCCCGCTCAGTGTCCTGCCACCCCATGGGCTCCATGTCCTTCAAGGCCCTGCAGGCGCAGCCACTGCCCCACTGCCGTAGCCAGGACCACAGCCTGAGCTCCGCCCCGCGCAGGAGGACCACCACGCCCATCCAGGTGAGGGCGCTGTCGCCAATAACACAACTCAAACAGACGCTGTCGTTCAGCATAATAAGAGTCTGTGTACTTTTTACACTAAAATGCATATGATGGCTCAACATTGACCCACATGATTGTTTTCTTGCGATATTTTGCCAAACAAAAATAAGTTGTACATAAAGTTCCATGAACTTGAGGGACAGAAAATCTTTTATTTATTTAATATTTTAAAGTATTCTAATCAATGGCTGCAACCATCAGGAAATACAGCTCCCTGTTTATTGAATTGTTTGTTTTTGAGGTAAAGACAATATTACCTTTTTCTTTTTTGATAACTTTTGGAGGAATAAACATACACTCAGTTATTTTGACCCGGAAACATTATTGATGTTGAACATAAGAGGAAAAGCCTAATTGAGGTGTTTGTTGGTGATGTGAACTCATTGTGTCTCCATTAGTTTACGTAAATATTAATGAATTAAATAATGTGTACAAACTTATACAAACGCATCTTAATTTTAAGCCGTGTCATTTTTGACCCCACATATGCATTCTAATGTCAAAAGCCGCGTTTTGCGAAATTCAGTCTTGCAATATTGGAACGACTAATTAACCAGGTTCAAAATAAACACATTTCCCCTTTTATCAAAGTGTATGAATGTGTAGGTGCTCAGTTCTAGGTGCTATATTCTGAGTTTAGCATTGCGCGCGCACACACACACACACACACACACACACACACACACACACACACACACACACACACGCACTTAGCCCAGTGTACTCGGTGTCCATCTGTCTGCCAATGTGGCACAGCTTAGACCATTAAGGTCTAAGCTCGATAAAAACAGGGCGCTTCTAAGCTCTACATCACACACGCACAAAGACAAACAAAGCACTTATGATTGTCGCCGATGGAACCACTTTTGATATTATTAATTGAGTTGATTGTTCAACATAGCCGCCATCTAGATGTCTGTACATAGATAATCTCCTCTAAGCGTTGGTCTGAGTCGGAGGTCGGTCTCGCATGTTGCTTTGTTTTATTGGAAGTAGATTCGTCCTCCGCTTTGTTGTGTAGTTTCCTCGATATTTGCACAGCAACGTTTTGACAAGAGGTCAGACAGGGGACGGCTGGGTCTAATCCTGCTGCAGCTCATTGCATTTTACTGTCACTGAGGCACCTGCCCAAGAGATTACCTCCTCCTTTGTATTTATAGATGTAACGTTTGTTTCTCTCTTCTTTTGTCACATCCTCTCTGTCTTTCTCACATTTTCCTTTTCCTTTCCTGTGGTCTCCAGCAGAAGGAGAGGGACTATGCTCGGAAGTCTTGGAGCAACCTGTCACTGCCGCTGGCCCCCACTCTGTCCTTACCCCCCTCAAAGCGCTCCTCCTCCCCCGGCAAGAAGAAGAGTAAAGTGACAGCGCCCTCTCCTGGCAGGTGAGAGAAACACGCACGAGCCGATAGATGGATACTTTATTCACCCCTACAGAGGGTGACATAGGCAATAAGAAATAAATAGAATAAAATAGAGAAGAAATCTGGCAATATGCAATAAACTTAAAAAAATTACAAAAAAAATGACAATAGATTCTAAACCTAAAAATATACATTGAAGATAAATAATAATTAGAAAAAAAGTCCTACAATAAACACAAAAAATGCAATATACAGCAAACCTAGAAATTATATAAAACTATAAAATACACCTAAAAATTAACAATAAAAATAAACCTAAAATAAACAATAAATAAGGAAGATTTGGACTACATACACCTAAAAATTTTACAATAAGCAATAGATCAACAATTAATTTTGCCAGAAACAGATCAACAATTAATTTTGCCAGAAACAGAAAATTGTGACCATATGTTTCCACACATTTGGAAACATGTGATGGATGGAAGGTTTCTGATCATCCCACTCTCAGACCTCCGCAGAAAGTGCCGGGCCGCCCCCCGACCCCCAAGCTGCTCAAGTCTCCTGGGGCGGAGGACCCCGGGAATCTGCGCCCAGTCCGGGGGACGGCGGGTGACAGCCCCCGCCCCACACACCCTCCCTCCCCCGGGGAACGGGAAGAGGAGGTGGAGCCCCAGGTCCTCAGCCCACCCCAGCCCCGACCTCAGCCGCTGGGACAGAACCGGAGCGCAGCCGAGCAGACGGCAGCGGCAGGCGGTCAGTTTCCGCTGTATTGTTTCGAATTCTCAATCCATTTGAAATAATTTATATGGATACTTATATGGATACTGGAAATTGTTTGGAAGATATGTAGGGTTTTTTTGTGAAAATTAAATTCCACCATATAGTCACCTATGAATTGAAGTATAACTTTTCTGTATTACAAATTAATATTCCTTTATTAATTGTTGTGTTCATTTTTATATTTTTCGTGTATTTACCCAATTTCCCTTCTGGGAATTAATATAGTGTTGTAAACCTTATCTTAGCTTGTTTTATTTTTTCTCAGACTGAATTTGTTACATAAAATATTTCGTTTTGCACGTCAGATGGCCCACTCAAAAGTTGGTAGTAGTTCTCATTATGTTTAACCCCTCAAATACCCTCAATGACATTCAACTTGGAGATTTTGAAATAATCCATTTTTTTCATTTGTGATTACCGGCCTACATTGCAGCTTGGGGTTATATCCAAAATCCTACCTTGAAACGCAACACAAACAACCATCTGTGTGTTTTGAGCCATGAAATGCAGCATCACCGACTGCGTGTCCTCAGTTTGTGTCTCGTGCTGGGGAAAGGTCACTGTATATCAAATATTCCCTCGTGAGCTAGCTGTTTTGTTGCTTCAGAGTCCGCCGGCGGCCCCTCGGCCCACCGGCCATCCACGGGCACCACGAACCCGGAGGAGGCGAGTCGCATTCTGGCCGAAAAGCGCCGGCAGGCCCGGGAGCTGCGCGAGAGAGAGGAGGAACAGCGCCGCCTGCAGGAGGAGCAGGAGAGGTGCAGCGTGCGACAGTATGTGGAACTGACCTTTCTTGGAAGTACGGAAGGGTTAATGTGTGTGTGGCTCACCAGGCTGGCTAAGGAGGAGATGGTCCGTCGCCAGGCCGAGGAACAAGCTCTGAGAGAAGAGGAGGCCCAGCGCCAGGCGGAGGAGAGGAGGAGGAGGAAGAGGGAGGAGGAGAGGAAGGCTGAGGAAGAGAGACTGGAGATTGAGAGAGAGGAGGCAGAGAGACTGCAGAAACAGGTGAGAGAGAAAGAGAGAGAGATCCATCGATCCATCCACCCGTTTAAACCTGATGTACTCTAGACCTTTCTGTGTGTGTCTGCGGCTTTTCCAGCGAGAGGAAGAGGAGTCACGGCAGAGGGAAGAGGCTGAGCGACTGAGGCACGAGAGGGAGAAACACTTCCAGAAGGAGGAGGCAGAACGTCTGGAGAGGAAGAAGGTAAAGACGCTAGAATGACTCTAGAGCGTATCGACCGACTTCGGATGTCCCTAACCTTCCTCCTTCTCCCCGAAACCCGCAGCGTCTGGAAGAGATCATGAAGAGGACGAGGAGGTCGGACCCAGCAGAGAAGGTAAGAAATGTTAAAATATCAACTGTGACTTGGGGCGAAGAGTTTGTGATTGTTTGTCAATGTGATGTTCTTTTTCCCTCTTTTCCTTCTTCCTAGAAAGTTCCACCTAACAGGAATGGAGGCGATACAGGTAAGATGTTCTGGTCAATGATTCTGCTTGCTTGGTTATAACAGGGTTCTTACCGGGTCCTTGAGGTGTGTGAATTGCTTGACTTACGTCCTCAGCAACTTTTGTGCTGAAGTGCTTGAAAAGTCCTTGGAGAAATAGTGATCATTGAAAACCTGTGATATTCCCCCTGGTTTTGTTATTCAAATCGTAACATAATGAAAGATTTCCATAATTGCTTTTCCAACGTACGTAGATGATGCAAGAGAAATGTGAATTTAATCCAGCGTGGTTGGTAATAGACACTGCTAATAGTAGATGATAATGAGATACATTTTTATATTTATATAAAATATATAAATATATCAAATCTAAAACAATCAATATTAATAATTAACAATTAAATGAAATTATTCTAATTATTATTTAAGTAAATATAATTAATAATTAATCAAAATGAAAGAAAATAAAGTAGACAGTGAGACTAAGATTATATTGTTTTTTAATGATTCATTTCATTTTGTACTTTCAGAATGAACCGTCATAGTAATACCATAATAATAACAATAGAAGTCATAATATACATTTCTCAAATAAGTCTGTGTAAATATCTTTTGAAAGCACTCATAGTCATCCCCCGAAATCCTCCTGGAATTGTTCTCCACGCAGCTGTGAGTCCTGCTTCTCCTCCGGGCGTCTCAGTGGTGAGCCCAACATCGGCAGAACAACATCGAAACGGTAACGGCCACTCGGCCCCCAGCGCCGAGCCCGGAATGTTCCGCGACACCAGCATCACGGCCCTGACCGCTCCCGGATCCAGGTATGATGGAAGAAAAGACCACGTCACTGTGTGTGTGTGTGTGTGTGTGTGTGTGTGTGTGTGTGTGTGTGTGTGTGTGTGTGTGTGTGTGTGTGTGTGTGAGAAACAGGTCAAATAGGCCAGACAAACACTTGTTATATTCTGTCACTCTTTCCTCTACGTCCGGACTCATTTCTCGTCTTTTCCTCAGGGAGAACGGAGACTTTGAGGAGGTGATTGTGCTTCCTCCGGGCTCCAGACTGTGTCCTCCTGGGGCGGAGCAGCAGCAGGACTCCAGGGCTTCAGTCGTGGCCTTCAGGGAGAACGGCCTCCTCAAGCCCCTCGCTGCCGTGGACGACTTGTCAGCTCAGCAGGGAACAGGTTAGGGGGGTGTCCTCAAACTGTGGTGCCTGACCCACACGGGGTCCCTGGACCCCCCCCAAAAATACACGTCAATGGATGTCAGTACAAACATAAATTGTAACAAAATTCATGACTATGGGTGGGTTGCACCAACAAGGATTATGGTTTACACTGGATTAAAAGTAAAGTTTACATATTAGTCCTGCTTCACAAAACTCTAAACTGGTTTAATTTAAATCTTGGTAAAAAATAGTGAATTATTAGATCATTATTGTTCTTTATTTGTATCATATTGTTCCAATATTTTAAACTCAGATTTAAACCCTGATTGGTGATTTACTTAAAATTAATACTTAAGGTGGTTTAACTCAAAGAAATGTCAGTATTTTTGGGGCGGGTGGACTAAAATAATGAAGTTCCTTGACGAAAAAACAAGGGTCCGACTCCACGCTGTTGCGTTTTATGACAATGTCAAGGCTCTTTTTAGGTTTGTCCAGCAGGATCTATGCTGCTCCACCTCCCTTATCTCCTTTGCAGAACCAATTCAGACAAAATTAACTGCTGATCATCAATAAATACATGAAGGTGTTATCTCAAACAGGGGGGTCTTCCACAGAATCATGTTTGATTTAGGGGGTCTCTGAATGAGGGCAGAAGTGTTGGAACACCTGTCCTGACCACTGCTGTGACTTTATTTAATCCAACTTCTCCTGCTTTGTCAAGTTGAATGATGGCGGCCATTTTTCTTTTCTTTCCTCCCAAACTTGTAGATGTTGCCTGATGCTCATGGGCGCCCGGGACGACACACACACACACACACACACACACACACACACACACACACGCACACACACACCCGGGATCCAGGGGAGAGAGAGTGGTCAGAGCATGAGAGCCTGAGAGACAGAGTGGAGTTTGGAAAAATGGTCCCCTCATGGCCAGACCTGTTCTTAGGTGCAGTTTCATTAGTTTAGCGCTTTTTCTTTCCACGGCTGTTTCCCAAAGCTGATGTCTCCAAAGAGCTCTCCCAAAGCTTCCAGCCACAGCACTCCCCCAGAGGAAAAGATCGTCTCTCCACCTCTGACCACAAATGTGTCGTGTGCGGCCACACTGCTGAAATGTCCTGAATTGAACGTGCCCTGAAATGGCAGAAGTGCAGTTCAGGTTTTCCACCATCATACAATATGAGTAGGGTGGGGTTGTGTTTGTCTTGTAGTACCTGTAAAGCGAGATCAGCGGTCGAGTCTTCTGTCACCATACTCCAGGGGTTTCCTGTGCCCTTAGCATTAAGAGGGTTTGTGTGTTTTGTTTCACTTCAGAGAAACCTTGTAATTCTAAGGTTTGGACATTGTTTGAAATTGTAGGGATGAGAAAAAGGGCATCCCAGTGATTGTAGGCATATTTGTGATACGTGATAATGCCTACAGAGGGTGGAGAGGGGCTACAAAGGCTAGTTTTGGGGGGGGGGGGGGGGTGTCTATGGTTGAATTTAAGTTAAACATTAACAAAAAGACTGTTCTGAGTAAAGAATTAGGTTGTAAACTAATGATGTTTAGTTTTCTATAATTGCTGTAAAGACAAGTTTTTGTTTTGTATTTCTCTCCCCCACCCTCTCTCAGAATAATCTTGTTTTCCTTTTTGTGAGCTTTGCTGGACAGGAGGTAAATGCTTGACAATCCTGTTGAGGCAGCATTACGGAGCCCATCAGCAGCTCTGGTGGAGTCTCCTGAAGGTAGTGGCCAGGCACCCATGAAATGGATAAAAATAATTTAAAAAAGTTATAATAATGCTTAATCTGACAATGACCTTATCCAGCGGAAATTGAGGGTTAATCAAAAAGAAACAGCATTTTGGACCTTACTTTGCCTTACGATGTGAAGCAATGCAGTCATTTATGGACTCAACTGTCATTAACATGAACACAAGATGTGTGCTCCGTAGACACAAGTTCAACACTCTGCCATCAAATGGCTCCCTATTCATCCTGCCTATAATGTAGTCTCTAAAATCTAGCTGAACTGGAATGCTATTTGAGTAAGAGATGCGTTACATGTTCGCCATTTGTCTGTGACAGAGGGTGCAAGTGCAATCCAAGTTGTTCCACCTCATGTTAATGAAAGAAAGGACTAAAAGCAATAATTGTCTCCCGAGTCTCCTCTCAGGACATCGTCTCCTGCATCGAGATCCTGAAGAGAACGCTACTGTGCTGGACATCATTTTGAGCCGCATCATTGTTGCAGATACTTCTGTGGTTGCAACTGGAGAGTGTGCGGTTCTCCAAGCTTTGCACTTCCATGTTCTATCATCTCAATGTTTTCATCCGGTTGGACTGTCTTCAAGGGCATTGAAGCTGAATGGTTGCGACAACATTTTATGTTTTCCAGGTTATTTTTTGGAATGGTTGCATTGAAGACTGAAGTTATACATTGATCCTGTAATTTATGTTTAAAGTTCTATATCAAGATGGCTGTAACAAAGCTTTAAACACCAACTAGATGCTATCCTTAGAAGGAAGGGGCGACAGACTGAGTTCTTAACTGTTGGACAGAAATCATCTCCCACCCGTGCTTCATGGCATGCTAATAAAGACTACATTTTGTGAAGTTTTTTGTGAAGCTTCTGTACTAGAACAGCATGATTATCAGAAACAGACAATTGTCAGCGTTGAAAGGTTGTTTAAAAATATTCAACAACAAGAATATACAGACAATAGCAATGAAAACAGAAAATATTTACATCCAACTGCACATCACGTTGGCGGAGATCTTGAATAGATTCAGCCTTTATCCCCCAGATCACGGGATACAAAGCTCCACCACAGTGTGTTGGTACGATGCGCTACACAAAGCTGCTCCAGTTTCACCAGTAGAAAGTCTTTGTGAGGAAACTGGCAGCGGAGGTGAGCCAGCTGCCGCTGTCGTCCTGCTTGGCCGCGGTGCGAGACACGGCGTGGTGCGTCGCCCTCTCGGGGCTGTTCTCCTCCTCCTCCGGGAGGTAGTCCGGAAGGACGGCGTTCTGCTGGACCTCGGCACCGCACGGAGCCAGAACGACAAGGACCTGAGAGGAGCCCGGCGCAGAGCAGGGGGGGAATTATGGAGGGAATCTTCTTCACTGCACAGATGAGAATAAAAGTTTAAACTCGCCTCCTCTCCCGCTTCGTTCTTCACCACCTGCTTGGCCGACAGAACCTTGGTCTCAGCGATGGCCGACACCAGACTCTGAAGTGAAGAGAAAGAGTTTACCAGAGTTTAAACTATTTCCAAGTCACAGGAGAGGCCTTCTTTTCTTAATGAAGATTAGACCAAGTGGATCTGAGAAATGACACTGTGGGGTTTTTTTTTTTCCCCCCTGTACCTCGGTGAGGAGGTCTGATCGTATGCGGACGGTGCACCTCTTGGTGGCCATCTGGAAGGTGAAGCTGATCACTCCTTTAACCCGAAGAAGAGCATCTTCACACAGGCCTCGCTGGACCTTAACAAGACAAACCAGTGGAATTAACGCATTATACTGCTGATTGTAAAAAAAAATGTATAACTGGTATTAATGGCTCCTTTAAAAAAAAAAAAAAAAGACAATCACAAACCCAGAAGATAAACTGGGAGCAGAAGTGGTCGTGTCCATCCGCTCCACTGCTCCACTCACCGTGCTGTCCAGGCCCTGGATGTGCAGTGTGACTGACTTGGCCTTTTTGTTGGAGGAGTTGATGAAGAACTGGGGCTTCTTCTTCGGCTTCTTCTCGGGAGTACGGCACACAGGCTCGGTGGGTAAACTCAGTAAGCCGTACACCTCCTTAGCCAGGGCTGCGATGTTGACACACAGACCTACCCTATAAGGCAGAAGACAAAATACATCTATGGAGGCGTTTTGATGAGTGTGCTGTGCCCCAAAAACAATGTGTCCACGTCCGTATAATAACAGACTGGGCCCATCGCTATTAAAACCAATCCGATAAAAGAATCTATTGACATAAACATGGCACTGCATACGATTTTTCCCGCACAGTCGTCATCTTACCGGTCCATCAGGTTCTCCAGGCTCACCATCATACCCAGCTCGTTCCTCATGTTGTTGATGTTGGTGGACAGCTCGGCCAAGTAGCGAAGAGTCTGAGGACGTAAAGGAAAGACGGGAAGATGGCAGACGGCGGCGTGTTCCACAATGTAGTTGTACAATTAGGTGAGTGCTTCACGTCATCGCTCCAGTGAATGACATCGCAACTGTTTAAACTGAAATCTTATAAAATGATCAATGGACAGTGCAGGCGACGAGACCATTGCGGACAAACATCATCTGACAACTGAACGCGGGAAATTCAACGGGTTGATCATGCAATAAAATGGGTTGTGGACCCGCAGACACCCTGACCTGCACGCCTCTCTGCCGCCAACACGTTTATTTCCCAGTGGTGTAGAAACCCGCGCGACGAAGGGAGTTACCTGCAGGGTGGCGAACAGCACCTCCGGGTCGAGGTGGTCCAGAAACAGAACCAGCCCGGGGAGACAGCCCTGGTCCTGGACGATGGCTTCCCGGTTCTGCGGCTCGGAGGCCAAGTCCCGCAGCTGACTCACCACTGACAGGGCGTTCATCATTATATCCTAAAGCTGAAACCTAAAAAAAAAAAATTATAATAATAATAATAATGATGATGATAATAAAATGGTGGGGAACGGTGGTCACATGCAACCACGCGAGTAGAAGCAGGGGGGGTTAATGCTATACAAGCTAACATTAGCGCGAAGGCAAGCGCGCTAAGTTTAGGCAAAAACACCTCAACAAACTAACTCCTAAAAATGTATAATAGAGTAATCTCCAATAACGTCAACGTGTGTGTGGGGGGATTGTAACTTAGTCCATTTAATTATGAGGCGAAACTTACCACGGAGAACGGCTTCTCCACGCAAATACAAATTTGGTGCTGTTTATTTTTGTCGGAACACGATTGGACGAGCGGCCACCTGCCAGGCGGCACCATCCCGCCCTCCCATTCGCCGATACGGCAGCTCGCAGTTTTGCACCCAATCGCGACGCGTTTTACTGAAGCCCGCTCGCATTCGAGTTCCCCCCGGAGCCGCTCGCCGAGAAAGAGGAACGTGACGCGGGGGGGCAAGCGGCGAGGACGCGGCGGACGAACTGCGGCTTGTTCGGCGTCTGCTCCGCAAAAACGAACGCAGAGAGCGAAGCGGACCCCGACGAGACGCGTTAAAACGGCGAGTTTCCACCCATGTCTGTTGGGTCTTTGTTTTTTGTTTTTTGTTTTTACTTTATTCCGCGTTTTCTAACGCGCGTTTGTAAACTTGCGGCGTTTCCTGGGTGGTTGATGATGCAGATGTTTGTTTTTGTTGATAATCTCCAGCTTCGTCGTGTGTTGCGAATACTTTTCTGTTTAGTATTATGTTTGTGTTTATTGTCTACTACCATTTTTGATAAAAAAAAAAATATTGTGGTTTATTTTATGTTGGCATTTTTTGGGGTTTGTTAAATTTTGGACATTTAAGATTCACCTGTATGGTTCGCTGATAATGCATTCAGGTGCAGGCTTCACACATGAAATATGTTTACTTGTCTTTCTGTCTTCTTTCTGCAGGTACAGATGTGACATGTTTTCGGGGTAGCTGCTTGGTGCAGAGTGTTTTGTTATTTTTAACAGACAGAGGATCTGCTCAGCGTGCTGCTGCTGCTGCAGATCTCCCAATGTCTCTGCTGGAGGATGTTCTGCATCTGCTGCACTCCGTTTTAGAGTACTTTGGAGTGCCACCAGACATGGTGTGTGTGTGTGTGTGTGTGTGTGTGTGTGTGTGTGTGTGTGTGTGTGTGTGTGTGTGTGTGTGTGTGTGTGTGTGTGTATATTGGTTAATGTGTGTGTTTCCTCTTGTCCAGTTGGTACCGGTGTGGGAGAGTCAGCTGTGTGGACAGTATCGCAGCATTGTGCGTATGATTGGGACCAACCTTCCTCTGACACCCGCACCCCGAGTCTATTTCCAGGTACAAACTGTGTTTTGAGCACGTGAGTAAGAAAGCGTTCCATCCACATGACGTCGTGTTATAATTCCTGCATGATTGTATCTTCCTGTTAGGTCCCTCTGCACACCTACAGACCCCATGGGTGTCTTGACGTGACTGTGGATACGCCTGTCATCCCCTCGCTTGCTGATGTGCTGTGGCTGGCGGAGGACGAGGGGGACGGGTCAGCAAAGATCAGGTAGGAATACAACTGGACTTGGAATAAACAAAATAATTTTTTTCTGTGTGAAGGTCTCCAAAAAACAAAAAAACAAAACTAAAAAGACTCGAGCTGGATCCGGACCTTTGGATCGTACATCAACATTGCCGCCATATTGGAACAGTCGTACAGTGTATGATCGAGTATGGGCGGGTTAAACCTTGTTCCTACTCCACGTAGATCATAAACCCTTGAATTTAAAAACGACTCATTGAAATCGTTTGAGAGATGTAAACGTTATAGTGCTTTATATCCGGAAAAAACGCATGCCCCTCCCCCCCTGTTTGCTTGTATTTGTTTACAGGACAGTCTCACCCGTTCCATTATGGCGGCAACGTTGACGTAGGATTATTTTGGTTTTAAACCGGACGCAACCAGCAAGCCGAAGTAGGCATCTGTATAGTTTTTGGTCCTCATCCAGTGATTCGCTTCAGTGTGGTGCTGCACAAACTGAACTACATCTCCTAGTAGCTCCATGGCGGTGCATATTATATACGACAGAATCATGACGTCGTATATTGAGGACAAACACAGCTTGATGGCTGCTTCAATCCCTGACAGTTTGCCTAACTCCAATTGCCAGTTTCTATTACACATAGGGCTTTACAGGTTAATTTTATAGCGGAGCTGAATTCTCGAGGAGGTAGACCATTACATCTGCAAAATTTGCACAACGGCGGGTTCATGGTCTAGCGCAAGCTATAGAATGGAGTTTGGATCGGCACGTGGATCGGCACGTGGATCGGCGACATCAGTCTGATATCCGATGAATGAATGATGTCAGTATCGGCATCAGATCAAATCAGTCCCATCTCTAAAAAATAAAATGCCTTTTTTTTTTTTTTTACCTGCAAAATAAACGTGATAGTTGCTCTTAAACAGATAAGAAATCTTGGCCAAGAAACTCAACCCTGGTATATTATAATTAGATCGAGTTGTTCATCTCACAGCCCTGGTAAAGGGTTGGGAAATGTCACATGAGGTGAAATAACTGCTGAATTGAAATACTTGTTTATGTTGTTCCTCTTGCTTCTCCTCAGGAACCAGTTGCTTCCAATGAGACAAAGTGTTGTAAAGGGAACTCTGGTTGGAACCCAAGGACGGGCTGTGAGCCAAGTCTTGATTGGAGGCCCGTCGCTGGAGCGGAAGAGCGACCCTGAAGCCTTGAGGAAGATTACGGCGCTGGAGGACGAGCTGCTGAAACTACGAGCTCAGATCGCTATGATCGTTGTATCTGCTCCGGCTTCAGGTGAAAATCCACAAATTTACACGTTTTAAAGGCGACCTATTAGGCGTTTCCTTATTTTCTGTCATATATTGTGTGTGTGTGTGTGTGTGTGTGTGTGTGTGTGTGTGTGTGTGTGTGTGTGTGTGTGTGTGTGTGTGTGTGTGTGTGTGTGTGTGTGTGTGTGTGTGTGTGTGTGTGTGTGTGTGATGTTGCCATGTCGGATGTTCATATTAGACGTGGCCAAAGTGTCATATTATAATTTAAACTAATGATCAAGTAATCGCTGTGAACAAAACACTTCCGACTGCTCTGAACGATCGGTTTCAAAGGTTTTTTTTTTCCTACTTTCGGCACGAGCTGACGTCGACTCTTCACTGATGTTCTTTATACGGTTATCTGCCTCAGCCGATCCGCTGTATGTTTTGACCAACACCAATAAAAAAAACTGTGTTTTTATTGTATATTTATTAATTTATATATTTTATTTTCCAATGTTTACATGAAACAAAATAATTCCCACATCGCGGAGTGTCGCAGTGCGGTGTCTTGTGTCCCCCCTCACGCTTGAAACACGGCAATGGAAGTCTATACAAACTTTCAAATGAGGCCTTGTAGATTTACTGAGCGAAGATTCAGCAACTGGATTGCTTATTTCTCACCTCAAATTTGTTCAGAAACTGATTTTTGTGCACCGATAAAGTGAAATGAGGGAAAGTTACAGAGTAAATATAACAAAACCATGTCAAGCCTGTGAGCCATGCTCAAATGCCATTGGCTCGCGGAACTTGTTATCAATCCCCATTGGCTCACAGGACTAGAACTAGGGGCCTCGGGAGGGTGGCTCCTCCCACTCGCATTTTGGATCCAGAGGGTTAGAGGTATGATAGAATGGCTAGTGTGCATAATCTGAGTGGTGTTTTCACAGGTCAGTAGGTCTCCTGTAATAACTTTACCCAAATTTCAGCTCATCCCTTTATTTGTTTTTAATCCTTCAATGTTCCAGATTCCCAGAATGCCCCTGGTACTCCTCTGGTGTCTCCTCCTCCACCTCCCATTCTGACCTCCACACCTTGCTCCTCTGCATTTCCTTTGCCCCCACCTCCTCCTCCTCTTCCTCCCCCACTTCCACCCCCCTGCTCTTCCTCTGAGACTCTGCCCGTGTTGGACTTGATCCAGCAGTGCAGGAAGGCCGGAAAAACCCAGGACTCTGGGCCGACCAAGATCCCCTCGATGCTCGACGTGCTTAGGGACTTGAATCAAGTGAAATTGCGTCCCATTAAGAGGTAGGCCTCTACACTGGGACACAGGGTTTAAAGTTTTATGACTAACTACCTTTTGAATAAAAAAAATAATAATTTTCAAACGCTACACAAACTCATTGAAAACTTTCCCCAACGCAGGGCATCATGAGCTGGGGTCTGCTGCTCCCTAGCGGTCCTCAAAATTATTGCAGCAAATAATTTCAGTATTTTATTTATTCATTTTACTTAACCTCACCAATGATGGTTGGGGATTTCATTGATTATTGTGATATTTGCACTTGCTGCCAGCAAGGTTGAAATTAAATGTTAAACTCCATGAGTGTATTTGCAGGCAGATGAAGTGCGTAAGTGTTGCACAAGGCCTGGACATTCAAAAGTTTGGGAACCACAGCCCACACACACACACGTGTTATTTTTAAATGGGTTGTCCTCTAAATAGTGCATAGGTTCCAGTAAATGGGAGCATTTCTCTTGTTGTTTTTGTTTTTTTTATATATATATATATATATATATATATATATATATATATATATATATATATATCTGAAAATCTAAATTATGAATAGGACCGATGTATTGGATTTGACACTTCTCGCACCTTTTCTTCTTTGTTTTGATATGTCCCCTGTTAAAATATTGAGTGTTCTCTCCCCTTGCTGCGGCAGGTCGCCGGGGGGGATGCCGGTCAGGAGACGGCGGAGCAACAGGGGCCCGGCAGCGCTCAATGACCCGGCGGCGCTCATCGCTGAAGCGCTGCGGAAGAAGTTCGCCCACCACCGCCACAACATCTCCTCCGATAAAGAGAACTCCCTGGAGCTGTCGCCGTTCGGCAGCCCGGAAACACCCCGAGTGCGTCAGGAACACACACACACAGACACGCACATGGTTCTCATGCCTCTTTTCCATTGGTTCATAACTGGGGTCACAAACTTTGGTTTCCCGAGAAGGAAAAATAACCTTAAATAGCATCATTACACCTGTGACTCAGCAGTTAAAATAATCCCAGAAAATCTTTCAAAAACTTACCACATCAGATTTAGCCCAGGGTTGCCAGTTACCAGACCAGTGTGTGAAGTACTGTAAGTAAGCAGGAACACAGTTTATATAAACACCGTTTTTTAAATAGTTTTTCAAGTACAAAGTCCACAAAGTGCTGGGCGGTATTGAGAGCTAATAGGATTTATGACAAGAATTGTAGGGAATTCAATACAATACCAAATTAGATTATGAAATCGCTGATGTGTTTAAGATTGCAAGTTTCAAATTTTTTATTTTATTTTTTTTCCCCAAAAAATATTGTTGATTTGATATCAGTGTTGGTATAAGAGATTTTTGGTTGTTTATTTATTATTTAATTGCTTATTTTGTTATCTATCCTTATTAAGACTACAACATTGTTTAAGATATGACCGCGTTTGGCTTCCTGACTATTACCTACCATGAAAAGGCAATATTGTAGGAGGTCCTGGGTTTGATTCCCACTTGTCAAATAAAGATTCTTAATGAATATATATTTTATTTAATTTTTCCTTTTATCTTTTTTTTAGTCTATTTTTTTTTATTTACTTTTTTTCTATTCTCCAGTTTTTCAGACTTATTTTTTTTTTTTATGCTAATCGTCTGTGGAGAAACACACCAAACCTCAACAGAACAAATTCCTCGTATACAGTATGTAAAAGCCCTCGCGAAATAAACCGATTTTGTCAAACCAACCAATTAATCTCCCCACATTAATTTGGTCTGTACTGCACGTTGTACTCTTTAAAACGTCTTGGGGATCCATTTTTGTTCTTTCCTTACCTGGTGCTTGTTGTTTTTCAGGTTGCTCAGCACAGCAGACGCAGTCAGAGTCGCCTCCACCTCTAATCCTGGTAAACTGCTGCTGATCTCACCAGACCCCCTGAGCTGTACGAAACCCCCAAAACTGTACAGATCAGTACAGTCGCTACATGACTACTGCAACTCCACACTTGGCATCTTTTGTATATGTTTACATGCAGTTACGAAACTTTTATTTAGAATTAACATGTTCATTGGGAAAAGTATGTTTTGTTGGGAGGTTTGAATGTTATGTTTTTGTTTTATTGGACCATTTTGACATGTGCCAAAAGTATTTTTAATTTGATAAAATTATTTTGTTCTTGTTTTGGGGTTGTTGTTTTTTATTATGCTCCCTGCGTTGTTGCTGTACAGTGTTTTATTTTTTTATTTTTCCTCAAATATGATTTATATTTTTTTGTTTTTTTTTGTGTCCAAAGCAGCAGTTAAAGGATAAACATAATGTTATTAAGAAGCCTAGTGTAGTGCCTGTTCAAAACATGCCTGTTTGGAATGTCCTTGGGTCCCCAGCAATACACTTCCTGAAGCCCCGCCCCACTGCTGCACAGAGCTGAGAAGCTCACTGTTCGCTTGTTTATTCAAAGTTCATTAATATTACACGTGTTGGGTGTCCAAATTGCACCAAATTCGACAGTGCAGGTCCTTGGGTCCGCAGCAGTGTACCCGCCAAGTGTGAAGTAGATAGGATGAACGGTTGTCGAGCTAATCGAAGGACATACAGGTGATGTCATACCACAAAGTATGTTTATTGTGTTGTGTTGTATTGTTTCTGCAATGCATGTTAATGCTCATTCTATGCAAGTTCATTTCATATGCTGCGTTTGTTGCTGCTCTGCACTGAATGCATCTTTTTATTTTATTTTTTAATCCATAAAATGTGCAAAACCTGATTCCTCGCACAATTAATTATTTTGCTATCTTACAATCACAAAACTACAACTAAACAACCCACAACTCTGTCTTAATTTTATTGTTTTTTTTGTTTAAATTTGTTTATTAATTTCAAAACCGCAATACGTTTGATATGCTTTGAAAACGTGTTATATAGTTTGTGCTGAACAAAGGCATAAATGGAAACCAACTTAGGTCACTTTACACTTGTATATCCCTTGATTTACAAAAGATCTAGTTATGTAATTGGTTAAAATTTAAATTCCCACTAAAACTAAACCATACATACACGTTCGTCCTGAAGGAATAATATTTGTTAGTGGAGTCGATTAAAATACAAAATAATCTTAATGTGTTATCACAAATACACTGGAGGTTGAAAATAATCCATGTGTACTGCTTTAATTTACAGAACAACAGCAACAGATCATGGCTGGATCTTTTTATGGTTCAGCCTGTGTGACCTTAAATGACAAAAATATCTTCAGAAAAAAATCTGCCAGAAAACAACCATTAGGAGGAAGAGGGGGGCCAGGTGGATAATATCTGCTTTAACTCCATATGAATGTTCCTGTGATTACCGGAGTTTTACTTTTTCAGTTCTTTTCCAGTCTCAAGTCATTTTCAACGTAACAAATAGTGCAACAGAAATGGAACAGAATGAAAAGAAAAGGAGCAAAATGCACCAGAGAGGCTGCAAACCTGAGTAGGTTGGTGAAATATAACTCGCCTGGAAAATAACTTTAAGAAATTTAAGATAAAGGTGAGATAAAAGACAAGAAGGAAATGTAGCCCTTGGGTGCTTGTTGCTGTTGCTTATTCTTATTCCAAAACAAATGATGAAATGAGGGAGAACAATCTGGGTACAACTGGGTGGGTGTTACAGAATGAGGGTGGAAAATAGCACGTGGTGATTAATCTGCCTTTGTCACCGAGCCACTGGGGTGCACAAGCCAGTGTATCATCAGTGCCGGTCCCAAGCCCGGATGAACAGAGAGGGCTGCGTCAGGAAGGGCATCCGGTGTAAAAACCATGCCAAGTCAAACATGCGGACAACAAATCTGATTTCCATACCGGATCGGTTGAGGCCCGGGTTAACAACGACCGCCACTGGTGCCGTTAGCCAACAGGGTGCCAGCGGAAATTGTGCTACTGTCGGCCGAAGAAGAAGAAGAGGGGGAAGGCGTGTCCGGAGACAGCAGGAGAGGAAGAAGGGTAGGAGAGTGGAGTTGAGGGTAGGAACTTTGAACGTTGGCACTATGAAGGGTGAAGAGAGAGAGCTGGCTGACATGATGGAGAGAAGGAAGGTAGATGTACTCTGTGTACAACAGACCAGGTGGAAGGGGAGTAAGGCCAGGAGTATCGGAGCCGGATACAAACTGCTCTACCATGGAGTGGATGGCAGGAGAAATGGGGTCGGGATAGTCTTGAAGGAAGAATATGTCAAGAGTGTTTTGGAGGTGACGAGAGTGTCGGACAGAGTAATGAGCATGAAGCTGGAAATTGATGGGGTGATTATGAATGTGGTCAGTGCATATGCTCCCAAAGTTGGGTGTGAGATGGAAGAGAAAGAAGAATTCTGTACTGGGTTGGATGTAGTGGTGGAGAGCGTCCCCAAAGGAGAGAGAGTGGTCGGTGGAGCAGATCTCAATGGGCATGTTGGCGAAGGGATCAGAGACATAGGTGATGAGAAGGTGATGGGTAGGTATGGTGTCAAGGAGAGGAATGTGGAAGGACAGATGGTGGTGGATTTTGCCAATAGGTGCTGTTTTGAATACGTACTTCAAGAAGAGGGAAGAACACAGAGTTACCAGATGACTTGGAAACAACTGCAGAAGTAGTGAGGGAGACGGCCAAGAAGGTATTCGGTTTATCATGCGGGTAGAGGAAGGAAGCAAAGGACTCTTGGTGGTGGAATGAGGAAGTACAGGAGAGCATAGAGCAAGCTGATGCAGCGCAAGGCAAAGAGAGAAGTGGCAAAGACAAAGGAAAAGGTATAATACAAGTTGTATAAAAGGTTGGACAGTAAGGAAGGAGAAAAGGACTTGTACCGATTGGCAAGACAAAGGGACCAAATTGGGAAGGATGTACAGCAGGTTAGGATGATGAACGATAATAATGGGAATGTGCTGACTAGTGAGGAGAGTGTGTTGAGAAGGTGGAAGGAGCACTTTGAGGAGTTGATGTATGAAGAAAATGAGAAGGAGAGAAAAGTGGATGATGTGGGGATAGTGGATCAAGAAGTGCAGCATATTAGCAAGGATGAGGTGAGAACAGCATTAAAGAAGATGAAGAGTGGAAAGGCAGTTGGCCCGGATGACATACCTGGGGAAGCATGGAAATGTTTAGGTGAGATGGCAGTGGCTTCCTATCCACACTGTTTAACACCATCCTGGAAAGGGAGAGGATGCCTGAGGAGTATAGAAGAAGTGTACTGGTACTCATCTTCAAGAATAAGGGAGACGTACAGAGCTGTGGGAACTACAGGGGAATAAAGTTGATCAGCCACAGCATGAAGCTATGGGAAAGGGTAGTGGAGGCTAGGTTAAGAGGAGAGGTGGGGATCAGCGAGCAGCAGTATGGTTTCATGGCAGGAAAGAGTACTACAGATGCAATGTTTGCTTTAAGAATGCTGATGGAAAAGTACAGGGAAGGCCAGAGGGAGTTGCACTGCGTCTTTGTGGATTTAGAGAAAGCATATGATAGGGTGCCGAGAGAGGAAGTGTGGTATTGCATGAGGAAGTCGGGGGTGGCAGAGAAGTACCTAAGAGTTGTACAGGATATGTATGAGGGCAGTCAGACAGTAGTAAGGTGTGCAGAAGCCGTGATGAAGGCATTCAACGTGGAGGTGGGATTGCATCAAGGATCAGCTCTGAGTCCTTTCTTGTTTGCAATGGTGATGGACAGGTAAACAGATGAAATCCGGCAGGAGTCTCTGTGGACTATGATGTTCGTGGATGACATTGTGATCCGTAGCAAGAGTAGGGAGCAGGTGGAGGAGAGCCTGGAGAAGTGGAGGCATGCATTAGAGAGAAGAGGAATGAAAGTCAGCAGGAGTAAGACAGAATACATGTGCCTGAATGGGAGGGAGGGGGGCGAAAAGCTGAGAATGCAAGGAGTGGAGGTGGAGAAGGTGGATGAGTTCAAGTACTTGGAGTTGACCATCCAAAGCAGCGGAGAGTGCACGAGAAAGGTGAAGAGAGTACAGGCAGGGTGGAGTGGGTGGAGAAGAGTGTCCGGAATGATCTGTGACAGAAGGGTTCCAGCAAGAGTGAAGAGGAAGGTCTACAGGACGGTAGTGAGACCAGCCATGTTGTACGGTTTAGAGGCGGTGGCACTGACACAAAGGCAGGTGGCTGAGCTGGAGGTGGCAGAGTTGAGGATGTTGAGATTTTCATTGGGAGTGACAAGGATGGACAGGATTAAGAACGAGTACATTAGAGGGACAGCTCAGGTTGGACAGTTTGGTGGAAAAGTGAGAGAGGCCAGATTGAGATGGTTTGGACACGTGTGTAGGAGAGATGAGCGTTACATTGGGAGAAGGATGCTGAGGATGGAGCTGCCAGGCAAGAGGAAAAGAGGAAGGCAAAGAGAAGGTTCATGGATGTGATGAGGGAGGACATGCAGGCGGTTGGTGTAAGGGAGGAAGATGCACAGAACAGAAGGTATTGGAGGCAGATGATCTGCTGTGGCGACCCCTAACGGGAGCAGTCCAAAGGAGAAGAAGATAAAGGCCATAATCCAGCAAAAAAAAACAATTTGGAATGTGGCGGTCACATCGTTTCTGCCAGGAATTCCAGCCCATAACAGAAAATCTCACTTGGAGAAAAAAATTGAAATAAAATAAAAATGCAGATAATGACTCAGCCTCATGTCTGGTGGACCGTGACTTGATTTCTTTGAATTCTCTGCCCAAGTCCCACAGCTTGACACCCACGGCTGCATAAAGTCAGAACCCAAAAATGATGCCAGCAAAGAGTAGAGAGGGTGAAGAAGTGACTCACGTTCATTGTATATCACAACATAATGTGTTGACATCCCTTTTAAAATAAATGTACAAATAAAAGCAAAAAGAGAAATGTAAACGAAGACTTCAGATGCCAAAACCTACTTATCCTAAGGACACAATTAGCCTGGCCCGAAATAAAACCCATCCCAAAATGAACTGCCATTATACTTCTCTATAGACAGTGTGCTGAAGTGATATGTTGTGATAATAACATTAAATTATGGGATGGGGAGGTAATGCTGAGGGGGATGAGGAGAGAGAAAAGGAAGGGTCTGTGGTTCGTTCTGGTCCTGATGAAGAACCACACCATCCAACATGAACATCCACCCATCCATCTATTTATCCATTCAGCCATCCATCAATTAATTCAACCATCAATCCATCCATTAATTTGTCAATCCATGCATCCATCCATTCCATCCAAATGACTAAATGTAAATCCATTCATCCATCTATCAATCCATCAGTTCACCCATCCATCCAACAATCTATCCATCAGTATTAGTTGCAGAATCTAAATTGTGCTCAAATTTCTCTTCAGATGGATCTTCAGATCATGACCTGTGCAGTAAATGTCAAGTCCTACACCTCTCTCTCTCTCTCTCACACACACACACACACACACACACACACACACACACACACACACACAACACACACAGCATCACAGTTCGCTTCAGGTTTACTTTGCTGTCCTCTAATCTGACGGCACTAATCAGGGATAAAGCCGTGGGTCTGGGGTTAAAAGGTTCAGACAGACACGCACCCAGAAGGTCAGACGGTGTGATGTCATAGCGAGAGGAAAGAACACACACTTTCACACAATTTCTCTCTTTCGGAGTTAACGAAGCTTTTGGCTTTTTTCACTGCAGAGGAGTTGGAAACTATATATACAATGACATTCATATTCACCTCACCGCCATGAAAAAAAAAATCCCCCTCACAAAGCAAGGCAAGACACTATCATACACACACACACACACACACATACAACATTAAGTACACACTCTCTCCACACATTACGTACTTTTCTGGAATCGGTCTCTTCATTTTTAATATAAACAGTTATGACAATCCGGATGATGTTTATTTGAAAAACACACACACACACAGAGGAATATTTTACATTTTATGCCGCCTACTCAGCATACGTGACGTTTTAAAGAGTTTAACAGGCCCTAGTCTAAAATATATATACACTTCCACCCCCCCACCCCCCCACCCCCACCCGAAGGTGAAGCCGTGGAAGATATATCTGATCGATTGACATGCTTGCAGCGAACAATGCCAGTTTTTGCTTCCACTGGGAAATGTCAACGTAAGGCAAGAAACCTTCAGAATGTGAGCTTCACCTGCAACGGACATGCCCGTTGGCCGCTGCACGTACGCCGCTTACCGAAGAAATCAAGTTCTTCGTTCAATTTGGTCTCGCTTCAAGCGTTTTTTTTTGCCGATTAGCGCTGGATATTGGAGGGGAAATCACCGAGGCTGTCGGCAAAGCGACGGCGTGAGACGGTGTTCGGGAAACAGCAATGGCTGCTTCTCACCCTGCGAATAGAGGGGAGCCTGTTACGGAGGTCAGGAAGCCGCAGGGCCGGGGACATGTTTTCCGCTATGCACATAACACTTGCATAACATTACTCAACTCACTAGACCTTTCCTAAATGCGAATTAAAACATTTCTTGTCATTATACGAGATAACGTTTTTAACCATCATCACGAAATAGATCTTTTTGTTTTGATTGTATCATTAAAAAAACAAGTTATTTATCCTGACACCAAGCGCAAGTTGGCCGCTGCCCGTCTCCGACGCTGATTGGTCCGCCCCCACCGCAAGCCCCCCCCCGGCCCCGCCCCGCGCTCAGGCGGCGGCGCGCGGGCGCGCTCGTGGTCACGCCGAAGCGGAGAAACTCGCCCCCGTTCCCACGCGATTCTCCGGCCGCCGCCGCCGCCGCCGCCGCCGCCGCCGACGCGCTCACGCCCCGAGTGTCCGCGGCGACGCCAGCCCCCTCCGTCCGTCCCGCGCGGAACTCCGCCGCGTTCCGCGCGGCGCGACGCCACGGTCCCGCGGTCCCGCGTGACGGCGGAGGTATGTGACGTGCGACGCGTGCGGATTTAACGCGGCTCCCCTCGCGTGCTCGGTGGCGCCAGGGCGTCGAGGCGTCGCGTTTGTTCCGGTTCAGACGTCGCCGCGGCTCGTTACGACCTTCCGCGCTGCGGGATCGGAGCGCGACAGGTGCGTCGACGAGCGACGAGCGACGCGCGACGGGCGAACGAGTCAATCGTGGCGAACGGATCCTTTGAAAGACCCGGGACGCGAGGATCTCCGAGTCACAAACTTCGATTATTCGTGAGGATGACGTTAAAAGCCCGAGGGGGGGGGGGCAACGGCTGATGCCTTTTAACGTTCCCCACAATAAATCATGTTGACATACAGTAACTCAGTTGTTTGGCCGTTTCTCCTCCAAACAGAAATATTTTTGAAAAAACTAGGCAAAAAAATGATATATATATATATATATTTTTTTTTTTGTGACCTCCAGATTGTGTTCTTTTACCTACTGTAAATGAATAATTTTCCCGGAACTAAATGGTTCTTGTCAGAATTGAATTCACAAACTCGCTGTAGCGACTCGTTCGTCAGAACTGTTCCCCGTGGGTTTTGTACCGACTGAATCAAACGCATAGCCGAACGACTCTTTTCCCCCCCCCCGAGTGACATTTCAAGGAGCCGAAAAACAAAAAAAGAGTTGAAGCTTCCATCACCAGTATTGACAGCTTCACTGCAGCCTGGGATTAAAGGGGGCAGTTCACTTCTTGGGCATGCCCGAAGTTGTCCTTAAATTCAATTTTTTACAAATATTAGCCCTTAAAAATCAAGACGTACTATCCGACCTCGAGGCAACTGTTGTAATAACAGTTTATAGAATCATCTCCTTCATAACCTAACTATTTCTGCCCAATATTTACCCAAATACATAGTACATACCTTTGTAACGTACCTACAAAATGAGTAGTCCAATGATCATAATTAATTTTGTTAACATTAGCAGAAAAAAAACAGGCCCTAATCTACTTAAGAGGTATTGAATTCAACTCTGGATACCTGCAAGCACCCAGTCAGGCCAGTCAGCGAAACAAACCTGTTGGGTCTGGCAATATGTTCTTAACACTGTATAATATATGATAACCAAGATATTGCCACCTTTAAATATACATAAATAAATATACAAATATACAGTAAGAATTCCTTTCTATTAGGAGGGATTTATATCAAATGTGTAGCTGTTAGTGACTTGAAGAGTCACTATCAACAATAATGGATAAAATTCAATGTTTTGGAAAGGATCAGGATTAAAAAGTCAACCAGCTTTAATTTTGCTTTGTCTTCATCCGATTTTTCCTCTGGCAATATTCAAAAGAAATTTCACAGTTTGTCCCTCCCTATGATTCCTCATCGTTTTACGACCCCAAGTCTGAAACCCAAAGTTATACCTTAGAAGGCTCTATAGTACACCAATAAGCTGTTTTAAACGTTGAAATACACTAGATATACTAGAATAGCAGATAATAATGCCCCGGCCATTCCTGCATAAACAGTTAGACAACCAGGAGACAATTGCTCAGTCACACACAGGGCACGAGAATGAGTGAGATACCGGGGAAAAAAAAATGTTTTGACAAAAGAGAGCAAGAGTTACTGTCACTTCATAACTACAGTTCTAAGGGGCTACGCTCCTATTGGTGTTTCCTCCCACCGCATAATGCGGAAGTACTGAAATGTATTCATCCACTTGCTTTAACCAGTCAGGATGTGCCCCTCTTCGTCCTCTGAAACCAATTCAGCAAGACTGATGGGGGTCCAGTGGGGTATAAAACCCGAAGGGGCTACAACTCCTTCATAGAACTGTAATTACAAAACTACAGTGGCTCTCATTCTACGTCAGGAGGCCCTGCTCCTTAGCGGCTATGCTCCTTTTGGTATACTAAGGGCAGAGACCCCTGATACTTTACTCCCCACTGTACCCGAACACGCCCCAAGTGAGTAACGGTCCAGGGTGCAGGCTGAATCAGCCGAGGCCGGCAGTAAATGTAATCTACGCACACCGCCACCCTGGCAATCCATCATGCCCCACTAAAGGGCCAATGGAAAGCAACTAACACTACATGCACTGTATCCACAGAGAGAGTGTTAGTTACTAAACACAGGCAACAAGTTAGAAACCTGAGTGGAAAACATTCCCTCAGTCCGCTCGGCCACAGTGCCGAGCAACGACTGGGGAAGGGACCCTGCGGAATCGTCGCACTGGTAGAAACAGACAAATGGGGACAGCGACCAGCAAGATGCTGCTGTACAAATGTCCTGGACCCCAATGCCGCTAAAAAGGGGCAGTCAAAGCTGCCACGCCTTGAGTAGAGTGAGCATGGAGAGCGGTTGGTTAAGCCTGACCCGGCGACTCATAACCCATCGCGGTCAGTTTCGCATAGCCAGTGAGATAGGCGCTGTGCAGAGAGCGGCTGGCTAAGCGCGGCCACCCCATAGCACACAAACTGTTGTCGTGACAACCAAATTGGAGCTGTAAAGCCGTTGCTACAACACACTCTAGTGAGGAGGAGGAAGAAAGGCCTCAAGGATAAAGCCGAGAGGTGGACTGAGCGCAAGGGCCCACGATGGTGGAGATCACAGCCTGTGACAGTCCATGCTGTTCAAGCCTGTGCCATTCAGGCAGCCGGCCAGCAGAGGACGTCCCAGGACCGGTGACAAGGTCACCGAGCCCCAAACCTGCGACAGTGCGTCGCGTCACGAATAGTGTCCAAAGCTGGAGTACTGTACTGTGTGATGTGGTGGAGGTGCCGCTCTGCCTTGCGGGGGCCTCCTCGTGATATGACGTCCAACCCTCAGGTTCAGATGGCCCGGGACGTGGCTCACAGACAGAGAGTGGCGCCGTATTAGCCGCCATCTCCATAGCCTTTCAGCTGCGTAATGGAGTGCTGGTGATCTCACACCCCCCCTGTAAGCCACCGTAGCCCGGTTGTCTGACCCGATCTCATGCAGCCTGCGCCTGGGAGAGGTGGAGAATGGCGGCGGAAGGCCTTAGACGCTTCCTCTGCCTCCGAAGCCGTCAGCGTCTCTCTGCTGGTGGTCAGGTGAGAGATCGAGGCCACCAGCATCGCCGCGTTCGATGTGGCCACCACAGCCTGGGCTGCCGGGGCGTATGTCGTGTCAACCAGCCAGGCAGTGTATCTATCCTTCGCAAACGGCAGCAGTGGTTTCTTGAATGCACAAGAACCCACCGAGGTCGGGGCGAGGTGATGGCCCAGTCGCGGTCGTGATTGATTCCTGCCGTGCGGTCAAGAGAGCATTCCTGCTCTCTTGACCGCACGGCAGGAATCGTTCACTCGCGAGAACGCCTGCTCCTGATGCGCCTACTAACCCCCCACCACCACCACCACCACCACCACCATCAAATCCACCTCCGTGGCCAATGGTGGTAGAGGCATGGGAATACCCAGGCGCCCCGCAGCGGAGGTGAGGAGGCTGTGGAAGTCCAGCTCCCCGCAGTAGGCGTGGCCTCTGTGGGACAGCTTGACACCGGGGGGGGGGGAAAAGGAGACATACCTGGGTGTGGAGGGAGGCCGAGAGAAGATGTCCCCTTCCTCCACGCTGAGGGCATCTTTGTCGTCCCCATCGGTGCAAAGGAACGGAGATGGCCTCCTCGTCTCTGCAACTCTCTGGCCCAGTGGCGCGTGTTCACTAAATTATTCCATGCGGTGGGCCGGCTTGGTGGCCAGTATGGCGCGACGGGCCTCGCACAGCGTCAGACCAGTGAGAGCATGCGCCGCTCCCAGGCAGATAAAACACCTGCCATGGGAGTCCCAATGCATAGGCAAGGGACTTGCAAAAAAAATGGCCATGTCCTCCAGACGCAGAGGAAGCGTGTATGTTCCTGCTTGACTCGGCGATGAATGTATTTGGTTGCAGCTGAATTGGAAAAGAGGACGAAGGGGGGGCGCTTCCTGGGCTATTATATATAATATATTATAAATATTGGCTCCGCTGTTCCATCTTGATTGGCTGAAGCGAGTGGATAAATACATTTCCGTACTTCCACATACAAGGCTGGAGATATACCAATAGGAGTGTAGCCCTTCAGGGGCTTAGCCTCCTGACTTAGAACTGTATTCTGTGTCAAGTAAAAAAATAGTGACATTGAAGAATGATTGCATAGGAGATTGCGAAATAGTATGGTCAAATCCCTCCACACTGAACACTCACTTTCATAGCTCTGAGCCGTCATCATAATAAAGTCACTGTTGAAGTGTTTTGTGTGTAATAATGTCATGTTTGTGTGAGTGAGTGTTTGCTTTTTCTCTAAACTCGTTCTGCATAATTCACCAAGTCAACTATCGCTGCTCTGTTCCCAGAACAGAAGTCTTATGACCTTTTCTTATAAATAGACCGACCCAGACTTCTGGGAAATATTGTGTATTAACCTCTGCCGACCTGAGTCCATGTGAGATTTCTTGACTGTTCCATGATCAGAGCACAAAATGTACTTCAAAACCTCCGTATCACTTTTTGGCTGTCATTTGCACAGGGAATATCGTTGTACACAATATTTGGAGCTTTACCTTCTACGTAAATCCGAGGTTCCCAACCTGCGGTGCTTGGCCCCCACAGTGGGTCGCTGGAGATCGCCGGGGAGGTCGCAAGATCTTGGATGATTTGACACCTATGTTTTGATTCTAATATTGATTCCAAAGTGTATCAGTTCAAATGTAAAACTTTTAACAAAGTCTGACTATAGCTTCTAATGCGTTGTATACCTTAAAAACATTGCTCTCTCTACCATGAAAATTGAACCAATTCTGACCGAAACAACCTCCCACCGCTAATTAATCCATGAGGCGACAAAAATATGTTTTCAACTAGGCAGGTCTCATATTGAATCCGGTTTGATTTAGGGGGGTCTCTGGGGGAAAAAAAGTTTGGGAACTGTTGATCTAAATTATAGTGCATACAGAAGGTCCCACTGCCTTTTAGTAAGGGTTTACTTTTAGCAACTTCTTTGTTCTTTCTGCTCATTGATCGTAATGTTTAACTTTTCACTTTTTTCTGTCTCTCATTGAGGTGCGGAGCAATTTTATTTGGGAGGCCAAAGCGGAATGCCATACAAGTTTGCATGCTAGGTAAGAACCATTCCAAATGATCTCACCACCATAATACACAAATAACATTATCACCTCCAGCTTGTTGGTCTATACGTCAGATTCGTCAACTGGCATTGGGCTGATGTAAACTGCCTCAATGCCATGTACTGGCAGTACACGCTTAGTCAGAAAGTAGAAAAAACGGGTATTTTTGAATATCCAGGTTGTCTTACTTGACTGTTTCAGCTTCTCTTGAGTAAAAGGAACATTAACATTTAGAGGGATAAAGTGTAAAGTAGCATAAATCAGCATGCATGAGACGGAGATCTCTTGTGTAAATTTTGACGAAGCACTCATGAAAAACCATACACACGCATGCACCCGTGCACACACATATTAAAACTGGCCGTTTGGACCACGTGTCGAGTTGTGTTTACAAGTTGCTTGTGTTACCTTTGGCTGGCAAAACGGATTTTCAACCTCGTTCTGGTCGGTTCTTTTCATTGTTCTGTGTTCTGTTTGCTGAAGGCCAAAGATGACGCTAAAAATTGACGCTGGATATTTTCATATTGTCGTCTTCTTCCGCCCTTCTCTGATTTTACTATATCGCTACATACATCTTGTTACTACAGTATTACTATAATTGGTTCATGGATGTGGTGAGGGAGGACATGCAGGTGGTTGGTGTAAGGGAGGAAGTTGCGCAGAACAGAAATAATTGGAGGCAGATGATCCACTGTGGCGACCCCTAACGGGAGCAGCCGGAAGAAGAAGAAGAAGAAGAATCATCATCATCATCATCATCGTCATCATTGCTATGCACTATGGTATACACCGAGCAGCCACAACTTTAAAACCACTGCAGGGCTCAACATTAACTTTTAATAGTGGTAGCCAAGCTGGCAACCAGGCATCAGCTTTTGGCCGAAACTGAAAAATATGGTTGCCATTTTTAGTGACCTTATATTTTGTTGAATTCAGATACTGCATCTGCATTTGCATCTTTCCATTTAAAAGTAGCGCTCCACGAGATAAGGTCTGAGCCGTGTTCATTATTAATGCTGTCTGTATACAAAGATAAGAATTTGTTTTTGTATTGTAACGGCTATATGTTGACAGATTTGACCAAAATTGATTAAAAAAAGGACTGAACTAAAGACATTTCCTGTATATTTTTTATTTTATTTAAAAAAAAATTCTGCGTACACAATATAGTTTCAGTTAGTTTTGTTTTTTTTCCGTCTAGTTTTAACTAAAATGTTTTTTCACACCTAGTTTTAGCTTTTAGTTTCGTTTTAGTTACTACAGGGATCCAAACACATCATATATACCACCATGCACCATATATTATATGGTGAAAAAAATGTCTGAAATATACTTACGGTAGTAGCCGACTTTTCTGAGTCTGTGAACGCAGCATCGCTTTGGCGCGCTTTCAGACCGGAGTGGACCTGGACATTAAAAAATAAAAAATAAAAAATAAAAAAATGCTTAAATAGGTCACTGCACTAATAGGCAACTGTCACTGTCTAGCCCTGCACTGAAAGGTGAAGTGAATAACATGGATCAAGGAGTCAAGGGATGGAATACAGTATATTAGGCAGCAAGTGAACAGTCAGTTGTTGAAGTTGATGTGTTGGAAGCAGGAAAAATGAGCAAGCGTAAGGATCTGAGTGACTTTGACAAGGGCCAAATAGTGATGACTCGACGACTGGGTCAGAGCATCTCCAAAACGACAGGTCTTGAGGGGTGTTCCCAGTATGCAGTGGTAAGTACCTACCAAAAGTTGTCCAAGGAAGGACAACCGGTGAACCGGCGACAGGGTCAAGGGGGCCCATGGTCTAATTGATGCACGTGGGGAGTGAAGTCTAGCTCATCTGGTCCAGTCCTACAAATGAGCTACTGTAGCACAAGCTGCTGAAAAAAGTAAATGCTGCTATGATAGAAAGGTGTCAGAACACACAGTGCTTGCAGCTTGCTGCGTACACTATGATGCTGCGAAGCTGCAGACCGGTCAAAGTGCCCATGCTGACCTCTGTCCACCGCCAAAAGCGCCTACAATTGGCACGTGAGCATCAGAACTGGACCATGGAGCAATGGAAGAAGGTGGCCTGGTCTGATGAATCACGTTTTCTTCTACATCATGTGGATGGCCGGGGTTAGGGTCCGATACGATGGAGCATATGTGGGATGTGCTGGAACAGCAAGCCTGATCCATGGGAGCCCCACCTGGCACTAACAGGAATTAAAGGATCTGCTGCTAACGTCTTGGTGCCAGATACCACAGGACACCTTCAGAGGTCTTATGGAGTCCATGCCTCGACGGGTCAGAACTGTTTTGGTGGCACAAGGAGGAGCTGAACAATATTAGTGGTTGTTAGTGGAGGTTTTAATGTTATGGCTGATCGGTGTATAGTGTATAGCAGGCTATATACACCTTTCCCAATTGGGCTTAGTAGTAAGCCGTGCAAGTGCTTCTCGCTGTTAACTTTAGTTTATATATGTGTACAAATATTTTATTTGATTTGAATAAACTCCATGCAACACCTGAATCATCCCTGTGTGACTGGTGTTCACCTTTTGTCCTCATGCTGTGAGGCCAGAGAGATTGGCTTGTCAGGCTGGCCGGGTATTCTTTTTCGCTTTTATCGTAGTTTTTTTTGTTTACAATGATAGACGGTGTAGGTTAATCTACGTCAAACCACCCAAACATAATACATACATTGTACCCACATGTACACATTGTATCAGTCTCACACACGCAGACTTGTAACTAAAACTTAGAGCTCAGTGTACACGCATACACACACATATAGAAGCAGTGTTTAGTTGACAACTACAATTGTATTCTCTGGCCATTTGCTTAAAAAGACCTGCCAAAATGTGACCAGTGGCATCATTGAAGAGAATAAAAGATATAACACACGCATACACAAAGGAATTTTCCCACCGACTTGTCTTTAACCCAAATCTGAGATGTCATATTTTTACTGTGTTTGTGTGAGCCAGCAGTCCACTGGATAACTCCCAAGTTTTCTTTCTCTTGCTGACCTGAGCCTCTCTGTGTTATTCTCTCTCTCTCTCTCTCTCTCTCTCTCTCTCTCTCTCTCTCTCTCCCAAAACACACTTTTACACACATTCTCACTGTTTTGTTTCCCATATCTCACAGAGCTCTGCATTGTACTGTTTCAATGTCCCTTGTTTTCCATTGTGTTACTTTTGTGGATAGGGAAGGAAAAAAAAAAATCTAAAATTCAAGTATCAGGCATTGTTATCCTTTGCGATCATCACCTTTCCCAAATCCATTGTAAATGTGAATTGTCAGAGGTTTTTTTTTTGTTTTTCTCATCGGAAAACATCAGCTTGGGATGAGGTAACGTCCAATGCTACTTAAAGAGAGAGAAGTTGAATATTATCGAGTTAGAAGCTGCCAATTCCACATCCTGGCCTGACCCCCCACCCTGTGCGGATTTAGTTACACAGATAAGGATCTTTAATCAAGTTGTTGCTCCCTATTTTATATGATTTATTTTTAGCGAACTTAAAGTCCTTCGGTTAAACCAAGCGTTCTTTCTGATTGTTTGCGGTGATTTCATCTACTTTGGCGTATAAAATCAGTTATGTAGTGGAAATGAATGGATGATTCACTGGTTTGGGATTTTATACCAATTCAACAGGAAGGGACATGTGAATTGGACAAGAGAATTTTAGAATTGACATTGCAGGTATCTACACCAGGGCAGTCAGGAGTGACTGACGTCGCCATCCATCCGCCATATTTAAGACAAACGTCATTAATGCGTATGTTATGGCCATTGATATATATTACATTATATATTGATTATATTGATTATATATTGATTAGAACGATAGCTGGTCTTGTGTCACAGTATCGATATTAAAGTGATATACAGGCCAGACAGACTCTATGCTAAGCGGCTGTAGGGCTTAATGTTATTAGGTGGGATTCTACAACAATTAGGAGATGCTGGACTGGCCACAATTATGCAAACGGTTCAATTGTAAATGAAACCCAACAATAACGTTGAGAGCATTATTTATATTGTGTCATTGAAATGCTAAAAGTCTCTTTTGTCTCCTTGTCTCCTCCTTTCTCATGTCCTCATTAGAGGGTATTGTGTCAATATCTTTTTTTTGAATAAAAACATTTACCAGACGTCACCCCACACACTCTGTGTGTGCGTGTGTGAGTGTGTCCGGGGGGGGGGGGGGGGTGTCGATGCCCATGTCCTAACCAGTACACAGAGGTTATTTATGTTACCGGGCATATATAAAAAAAAAAAAAAAGTTCTGTCTTTATTGTGAATCTAGGCCAGGTTTTGATCGGCTGCCCCACGAAAAGCCCTTAGAGCACTGCGGTCACTTGATGTGACGACTAAAAGATGAAACTGTGGCTTTAGTCCTCAATGGATGCTCAGTTCATTCAATTTTTTATTTTTTATTTGATTGTAATTTGTCCTGTGTAGGGAGCAAGGCTTAATTTGGGTTTCCCCCGTGGGTCCCTTTGACGAAAAGCACAGATACACAAACACCATTTATGAGCACACAAACCAAAATTTCACCTTCGGTGCCTTAACACTGAGTTTAAATCTTTAAATGAGATGGCTGGCTTTGATGTGTCTGATGATGAACCTAATATTGGCATGGAAATGAAAAGTCATCCTCATATTTAATTCTTAAAAACAGCATCAGCTTAAAAAAAAAAATATATATATATATATATATATATATATTTTTTTTTTTATCAAGAGTATATTTCATGCAGGATGGGTTGAAAACTAATCACAAGACTGGGATGACTGGAATTATAATTATGTGTAATTTGTAAAGAAGCCAAATAGCCAGCGCCCGAATTGCAGGTTCACTGTTCAGAAACATCGCAGAATTCTTTTTTTCTGCATCAAAAAGGTGGATATTGCCTTGATCAAATATCACAATCTACTTTGACAAATAGCTCAATATTGAGAATTTGACAATATTGAGAGGATGACGTTTGGTGCACTCGTAAGATATTTACACACAAGAAATATTTGAGAAACTATCACTAATATTGTAACATAGTATTAGTTTGATTCAAACAGTCTATGACATCGCATCACTTTGCTTCAATTCAGCCTCAATACTGCAATGCGCCTTCCCCGTCCTGGCCCCCCGGGGCTTGGGCATACCTCCAGCCAGCCACCGTCGGGGCATTTAAAATACAATTTGGTTATTGAAGAATGTGATTAACTGTTTCAAATGGCTCTTATAATATACGCAATATTCTTTCTGACTTTAAGAGTAGTTTAAATGTCAGGGAAATGAGTTGTTAGGAACATCCCTATTCTGAATGTGTCGGTACAACCAACAAGGGAACTGAACATTTTGTTCATCTATTAGTAACACAAACACAACAAATTAGAACCAGCCTTTAAAATGTAAATGTAATTTGCAAGCGTTGCGCCGCACGCACACATGAAGCGAGCCGCCTTGTTAATTACAGGCAAAAGCCGCTCATCAAAAGCTGTACTGTTCAGGAGACTGAACATTTATTTTTGTTAAAATTTGTTTCAAATTAAAAGCCCTCTAGCGTTTCATACACGGGTCCAGCCGTATTGGTTTCAAGGTTTATTTTGACAAGGAGCAGCTCCTGAATGGAGACTCCTCTCGTCGAGTAATGTTTGGTTAACTATTTCAAGTTAAAGTTCAAGTTCACGAGGTTATTTGTCACATACATGTACATACAGTCATACATATATGCAGTGAAATGTCATGACACCCGGTGATTACGCACAATCAGCTCTATAAGCTCCACAAATACTAAAAATACTAATACGTGCCGATATTTGGGGGCAGTCCTCCATTCCGGTTAAACCCGAGGCTGCTAAGCAAGAGAATTTTAGCAAACCCCTCCAGTAAAGACAACAGAAAAGCCTACTGAGGCTGTGACGTGTCAAAGATGCTTTTTATAAGGAATGACTCACATTCAACGGTTGACTGTGCATCCTAAATTCACTAATTACAAGTACTGCATGTGTACGTTGGTGTTGGGTTGATATTAGTGTGTGTGTGCGTGCGTGTGTGTGTGTGTGTGTGTGTGTGTGTCTGCGCGCTTGCTTGTAAATCAAAGCATATGTGACCTTAGAGACTCATGCAGCCTCATTCCCACTGATTGCCAGACAGAGAACATGACCATGAACAGACCGCCCCACTTTCACACACTGTTCTGTCGTTTTGTCTCTCTTTTTTTCCCTCCCTCTCTCTGTCTCTCTCTCTCTCTCTCTCCATTATACAGGCTTTCAGATTCTCACTTAATTCCTTGTTCTCTTCTACGTCTGTCTTGTCTCTGTCAGCTTTCTCGGGTGGAGGGGGTGTAGAGTAGTGAGTGAGAGAGACAGAGAGAGAGAGAGAGAGAGAGAGAGAGAGAGAGAGAGCGATAGCAGAGGAGGAGCTTAGACCCGACAACAGCGCCGGCTGGAATGAGGGAGTAAAGAGAGGGAGAGAATGCGGCAGTAGCAGGAAGGCAGAGCATCAGCAGCAGATCCGTGTGGACGGCCACTGAAGGCTTCTCTCCTTGTTCTCCCTCCTGTGACGTTGCTTCGCTTGGTCTCTCTCTCTCTCTCTCTCTCTTTCCTCCCCCCTTGTCTCCTTATCTCTTCCTTCTGCTCTCTTCTGTTCTCCTTCCAGTCTCTCTCTCTCTCTCTCTCTCTCTCCCCTCACTTCTCGGCTGTCCTTCCATGCCAGCGGCTGTTTCGTTCCGCTCTTCCTCCTCCATCTCCGCTATCTTTCCTCATCGCTCCCCTCCTCCTCCTCCATCTCTGTTCTCTTTCTCCCTGAGCTCTATCTCTCTTCATACCCTCTCCGTCCTGCGTATCCTCCGCGGGTTTCGTCACCCACGCAGGGGGGTGAGAGGATGCCGGTCCTGGAGGGCTTGTGGGGTCCGGACCTCGGCCTGGATGTCGGGGCGGACGAGGCCCCTGCGGCCCCAGGCGTCTGGGGGCCCCTGGGCACCCCCCCGGTGACCTGCGGGGGCCTGTCCCTGGCCCTGGAGCTCCCGGCCCTCATACGACAGCTGAGGGCCGCCTGGAGGGCGCGCAGGGGGGGGCCGCGGGTCCCAGAGAAAGGTCACCCCAGTACGTGGGTGGAGTCAGGCAGGGCAGAGGTGGAGGAGGAGGTGGAAGAGGAAGAGGCACACACAGAGGAGAGGAGCACACGGTTGACAGGTAAGCACACACACACATACACACACACAGACAAAATTTGTGTGTGTATGTAATTATTATATATTATAGTCTTCTATACATACCAGTAGCAGGCAAACACAGTAAGACTAGTGCCAAGTGTGATGATTTTGATTCAATCCGATATTAATGATATGGCTTCCAATACAATTTTCTTTTTTATTCTTTATGGGTTTCTCAGGTTTACACAGTAAATATGGTATGGTTACACATCCCATATTGACAAAACACAGCTATACCCATACACAACACACAGAGCCTCACATTATATGCTGTTGAACAAACAAAGACATGGAAAAGATAATTGCGCTATATCGACTATTTTACGTGTAATGAGAATTTCTTTTCAGTATACCACCAGACATGCATTACAGAAATATTTCACAAAACATATTCAGTCTTCAATTCATTAATTAAATATTTTAATTCATTTGTGACTGTGGCGGAGTCTTAATTTACTTGGAAACTGATTGCGTAATTATTGTTTTTTTGGTTGTCTGTTTGTTTATATTGGCTGGCCTTTCAATAACATTATTTACCACAAACAATCACAACAATGTCACTGCTCACATTCTATGGCAGGTCACTTTTCAGGAGGGGGTCAGCCCATGTGTGTGTGTGTGTGTGTGTGTGTGTGTGTGTGTGTGTGTGTGTGTGTGTGTGTGTGTGTGTGTGTCTACTCCCACGTTCCCTGTGTTTGGGTGCAAGTGTTCATCAGAGACAGCTGTTCATGTGCGCTTCCCTCCGTAAATTGCAAGATTATTTTAAGCTGTGTGTGTGTGAGGCGGGATGTGAGTCTAGAGTGAGTGGACGGAGAAATGAGGGATTTGGGCAGAAAAGCTTGCGTGTCCATTTAATAAAGCCACGCTGCCATCTGCTTGGCTCCAGCTTTGCTAATGACACTCGCTGCTGGTGCGACGCTGCGACCGTCTGTCCGTCAGACGCTGGGAGTTCTGCCGTTTACACTTTGGTATGACTTTGCACAGTGATGACTCGGCATTCCGACACATGACTCCAGCGCTGATTTAGAATTGTTGATTTTGGAGCGGGCGAAGGAGACGTCTCCCGTTGATCCTTTCGGTATGATCTGCTTTGAACAGCAAAGAGTGTTTGATAGATTGCAGATGTAGCGCTTGATCCCATTTATATTAAAAATCGCTTCTTTCACCAAACACAAAAAATGTTCAGAGATTTGGCTTGGCAACAAAGCCGGTTATTTTGCCCGATAAAACAGTGCAGGAGTTGGTACTGGATATTAAATATCATGTGACTAAAACAGAGCTTGACATTAACAGTTGCCTAGTTGCCCCGGGCAACCATATTTTGGCCATTATCAACCATCTTGTTGCCGCAATGTCAACCACTTTCCATATGTACAAAAAATAAGCGTGTTATCCCTCGTTGTCTGTTTAGAAACTGAATATGAGAATATCCTGGTGCATTGATTAACTCAAAGAAGTGAGATTGTTTACACGTGCGTTTAAAGACTGACAATAACCCGTGAGCGAGATAGAATAAGAGCTGTCTCTAAAATTCCTTTTTCGAAGCGCATTTTGTCAATTTTGGCAACCAAAAACGTATGCATGGTTGTCCACTTGGAAACCCCTTCTAAAACGTAGTGTCATTATAAGTATAACACTTTTGAGTTTTTTGAAGTACGGTTTATTGTATTGAGAACCACTGTATTTACATTTGTGTGACAAAGAGACGTTAGTTGTACTGAGTGGAGTGGAACAGAGTGGAGCAGATCACATCGAGCGGGGCCAGAAAATCTAGGATGATAGTGGTTTCTGATTTTGATATTGCTGGTGTCGGGGTGATGCGGCTCCGTCAGATGTTAAAGGTGTTGATAAAAGCTGCCGCTCTATCGTCGCTGATGCTACAAACTCTTAAAGGGATTTGGTATCATTGGAATAATCAGGCTGTTAGAGAGCCCCCCTGCTGACATTGGTGAGAAAAATATTATTGCGTGGCCCTGAGTTTGTCACAATGGTGTGGCCACAATATCGATAACTTGTGGCCGCAAGTTAATAAGGTGTAGGACTGTGTCACTGTACTTTCAGTATGATATCAGTAGAGGTGTGAATCTTCACAGGCCTCACGATTCGTTTCGATTACGATTCACCTGTCAACGATTCCCAATGCCTCTCGATTGCATTGCAATGTATCGCATCCCCAATTTTCTATATGGGCATATTATATATATATATATATTTTGGTAATAATGGGTCATCACACTCACCCCCATTTCTGTTTTTGTGTTATAACTGCTCTGTAGTTTCCATGTAACCATATAAGGTCATGTTATTTAGTCCCTTAGCCAGTCTCTGTGCTTACATGTGGGTGCACACGATGTTCCCCGGAATTTCCCGAACATAATGATCTTTGAACTTGTTGAATTTCAAACTTGTGTCACAAAGCAATGTTCAGCTTTTACACTATCTGCAGTAACTGCACCTTTTGTGACATCTACTGGCACAGGCTACCATAAGACTATATAACCAGCCGGCCCCAGAGAATGGGGCTCTCTTATACAACAGACCTGTGGTGCATGTTCTTAAAACTTTGTACCAGTACTTAATAAATACTCATCACTGTCTTTGTCACCGCCATTCAGTCCAAGCTTACTTAATTAATCATCAGCATCAAGGCCTGCGCCAGGGAGAGCTTGAATATGATGGTGACCACTGGGGCAAGCAGGTCGGCACAGGTCTCCAGAACATGATCGGAGATGCCGTCCGAACCGGCTGCTTTCCTGGTGTTCACCTGTCTCAGTGCGCACACTTCCGGCAGCGCAACTCTTGTTTTGTTGTGCTAACCAGGGGGCGAATGCGAAAGCATCGGCATTCACTGTGGTGGTAGCTCTGCCTCTCTAGTCCGTATTAGTCCTCAATCCCTGCCACATGTGTCCGGTTCTCTTGTGTCCATGTGTCTCTTTCCCTGTACCGATGCTTTGCCTCTTTCACTGCCCTCAGTTGGTAAGATGCCGCTTTGTAATCGTCCATATTCCCCCACACGAGGCACGACGTGGCGTAAGCAGCAGTGCATACATCGCAGTGCACGCAAGATGCGGTGCCACATCTTCCACTAGTTTAACAATGAAGTTCCTCACCACTTCCGTAAACTCTCTGACATCATTGGGGGTTGAGCGAATTTGCGGTCCAGTCGACGTCACTCAGCACGTCCTGCAGCGCGGCTTCTTATTGGCCGGTCCAGCACCTGATTTACCTCGTCACTGGAGCTTCCCGAAAACGATGGAGATAATTCCGTTTTGTGTGGGCTGTTATTTTAATCACGATCAAATCTGCTCATTTGAAATTAATGGTAGCGTCCTGGTTCTTATTTTTTCATGTAGGCCTAATTATATTTCCAATCCCCCGATTATGTCCTGTCACTGCATCGATGCAAAATCGCCCACATACACATAGTGAGGCATCTTAAAATCGAGAAATTTCCACACCTCTAGATATCAAACAGCATGAGGAACTGTTGTGGCTGCTGTTGTTGCAATGAATAATGGATGTGAATTGATGCGTTAACGTTACTTTCTGCGAGACTTATGTATATAGAGTCTATGCGGTTCTCATCCGGGGGGGGGCTTTGTTATCAGTTGAGATTCTGTCTGCAAGGCCTGCAGTGAGTCTACGTGGCTCTCACCTGTATAAACTGTACCGTCATGATCTCAGCGATCTCAGAAACGCCTGTCATCAAAGCTCCTGCTCGATGAAGTCGACGACTTGCCCAATGTCCGAATATTGTTTGTGTTTCCGCCCGTGCATTTTAAGCTGCCAAATTAAGTGTATTTTACAAACTAGTACATGCCATTCGAAATGGAACACTTTCTAAGACATTTCAATGTCAAAGTTTAACAAAATGTCAATTATACAGTCCTGTGTCCTGCATGCCCGTTCAATATGGCACCGTTTGCCAAAATGTAAGGACGATTTTGCAATAACAAATAAGCACCAAATGTGAAAATATAGGCATGTTAGAACTTCAGGATGATCAGTCGAGCCCAGGTTTCTTCTGTCAGTGATTTAGTTGCGTTTATGTGGACTGCCAGGCACCCCTCTCCGCTTGGCTCTCCTCTCCAGCGCTTCCTCTCATGCACCTCGCGCTTCACATATTGGATGATGAGTAAATCGCCCCGCTGAGTTGGATTGGATGATGTCACAAAGCGCCCCCAGCTGCACAGAGCGGCTTGCTGTTCACTGGTTCATTCAAAGTTTATTAATATTACACGTGTCGCGTGTCCAAATTGCACTAAATTCGACGCTGCACATCCTCGGGCCCCCAGCAATACACCCGCCAAGTGACAGACAGAGATTCCTATAATTATGGATAGATGATGATGATGATATGACAATGACCAGGGCTGCCAAGTTTCACCAAAAGTTCGGAGTGAGATCACCGGGGAGTATAAGCATGTTCAAGTTCAAGTTCAAGAGATTATTTGTCACATACATATACATACGGTCATACATATATGCAGTGAAATGTCATGACACCTGGTGATTACGCACAATAAGCTCTATAAGCTCTAAAAATACTAATGCGTTCGGAATGGATCTCCCACTTACACGAACACTGACGTGCCCCAAGCAAGCGCAAATGAGGAAATGTATAGGCATACATAGAATTAACAAAACAAAAAAAAAAAGCGATTTTACTTATTTTGGGATTCTTAGCGTGAGAAATATAAGGTGTGGCGTGTGTGAACTGGTTGATATGAGGTATGAGATATGAGTCTCACGGTCAAGGCTTGAGACACTTAACCGCAAGAGTTTGCAGGATATCATTATAATTCATCTCAAGATTAAAATGAAATGAAATTTCAAATTTATCCATGCTTCATGCATGATAATAGCCCTACAGAGCTCCCCCGGTGTTGAGTAATTAACAGATTCCATATCTTGTGGCCACGCGTCACCACAATTTAGTTACCATGTTCCCACGCCTTTTGTGGCAAATAATGATCTCATTCCCACACATTACTAACTTGTGGCCACGCAATAATATTTTTCCCACCCATGTCTCCAGGGGGGCCATTAGGTAGTTGAAAAAAACAATAATTGTCCATTTTACAGCAAAATACCCACATTCCATTAGTTTGATTTGTATTATAGTGTGAGGGGGGATTGCCTTTATGTATGATTGGATCCAATGGCACATTTTAAATGGAAATCCATCAGATTTCTGTGTTGGATGAATACATACTACATCCATATACATCTATATGCAGTTTACGGACGACAATTAGCTGCTAGTTTATCAAATTGTCTCAGGCTGCTTTTCACTTTCACTTTCAAAGTAAAAAAATGGGTTTTCGTAACCAAATATTCTTATGGATATATACTTTAACAAATGCTGTCACATAGTTATAGATATTGAGAAAATAACTTTCATTTACATACATTTTGACAGGTATATTTTATAATGTTCAACAACACCAGTGTTCAGCAATGTGATGCAATTGTGTAATGGATGTCTTGATGTTCAGCCGAAGGAAACGCTTAGGTGTGAGAAGCTCTTTGTGAGGAACACTCACCTGTACTTTCATTCCATTTCGGGATAAGCCTGGTAATCCCTTTTCAAGGAAAAGTCTAGAGAGGTGTCTCTAGACCTGCACATAGAGAAACAAAACTCAGTTTTAGAAAATGATGCTGCTGGTGAGAATTTTTGGAATACCGGAGATTAGGAAACAAATAGCAACCTACGAATGTGTGGAGATGGAAAGTATGGCAGTGCCAAAACATGTTCAGTTTGCTCTCTTTTAATTTAGCGTTCGTTGGCGTATATCAGTGGAAAATCTAAATAATGATCAATAAGCACAAAAAACTCTTGAAGTTCTACCCTAACTTTGCTCCATTTGTGCTTTGACTACAGTACTTCAAAATAGTTACTGACCAAAGTGGCTCTTTTCCATGTTCACCAGCACGTCAGGACAACATAGATATTTAGACATCTGTCCATTTTGTAGGGATGGAAAAGCTATTTGAATACTCTCTGGGTTTCCGTTTCCGCGTGAACAGTAGCTCAGGTGCAGAGGTGCAACCCCCCCCGCCCCCCGGGACAAATTAGCTCATCGTGCGTGGGCTTCACTGGAAATAACACTTTCCTCAGCGATTTATTTTTTTCTGCCGTATTGTCACCGCGCAGGGCCAAAATAATCCAGATAATACTATGTGAGCCTGTTGCAGAACTTTTAGCTCGGTGTAAACAGGCTCCGCGTTAAATGAGTTTGGGTCCTAAACCGACGAAGACGAGCGACTTGTTGTTGCTGTTTTTCTGGGAGAGAAGACACCCTGCAGCTCAGTGTGTACCATAAAACCCCCACAGATTCAGTGAAGGCAGGAGAGCACATCATATCAATTCCTCCCCTTTGTGTGTGTGTGTGTGTGTGTGTGTGTGTGTGTGTGTGTGTGTGTGTGTGTGTGTGTGTGTGTGTGTGTGTGTGTGTGTGTGTGTGTGTGTGTGTGTGTGCCTGTATGCGTGTGTTCTGTGGGGGCGATGTGTGCGAAGTGTGTTTTGATGTGTTTGCATTTGGAATCAGGGATTTAACCTAATTTGTGTGTGTGTGTGTGTGTGTGTGTGTGTGTGTGTGTGTGTGTGTGTGTGTGTCTGTGTGTGTCTGTGTGTGTGTGTGTGTGTGTGTGTGTGTGTGTGTGTGTGTCTGTATGCGTGTGTTCTGTGGGGGCGATGTGTACGAAGTGTGTTTTGATGTGTTTGCATTTGGAATCAGGGATTAAACCTAATTTGTGTGTGTGCGTGCGTGTGTGTGTGAGTATGTATGTGTGTGTCTGTGTGTGTGTGTGTGTGTATTTGTGTGTGCCTGTGTGCGTGTGTTCTGTGGGGGCGATGTGTACGAAGTGTGTTTTGATGTGTTTGCATTTGGAATCAGGGATTTAACCTAATTTGTGTGTGTGTGTGTGTGTGTGTGTGTGTGTGTGTGTGTGAGTGTGTGGGTAAGTGTAGGATGACAGCGCACGAGTCTGTGCATTGCCATTTTGACTGATTCACATTTTAAATGACCCATTTCCAGCACTGCGCAGAGACAACGACCTATTTACCACATCGAGAGTCACAAAGACAGAGAAAAAGTGGAGGGGGGAAAAAGCAAGAAAGAGAGAGAGGGGGAGAATATCATGTGGGACGAGGGAGGGGAAGGGGATGGCAGAGGAGGAGTGTGTAGAAGGGGAGGAGAGGGGGGATGCGGGAGAGATAGATAGAGAGAGAGATTGAGAGAGAGCGAGCACAGGGCGGGAAGAAGAAGAACAAGCCAGGAGAGGGGGAGGAGAGGGTGGATGTATGGGTAAACAGATGGAGGGAGGGATGGATAGATAGATGGATAGAAGGAGGAGGGGGAGGAGAGGTGGTTGAGCAGATGGATGGAGAGGTGGATGATGGATGTATGGATGTAGAAATGGTAGATGAAAATGCAGAGACGATGGAGAGATAAATAAAGGGGAAGAGATGATAAACACTGGAAAGGGGGGGGCAACAGAAATGGAAGGATATATGATATAAGGATATGTTATAAGGTGTGTGCGAGTTTGTTTCGGTGTGTGTATTATGGGATGTTGCTGCTGCAGAGGGTTTCTCCACTCTAGTCTCCGCCGCTTCTCTCAGATCCGGTTTTTACTTCCCTTTCTTCCCTCTCTTCCCTTCTCTGTTCAGCAGCGCATGAGTGCAAAACGCAAAGAGGTTTTTTTTTTTTCCCATTTTCCACTTTCTGTTCCACACAACGATGCCCGTGAGGACCCAACTCACACACTTTAAACACAATTCTGCGCTTACTTAAAACACTTCATTCAGAATCACTTAATTCCGCCAGGTACGTTTACATACACTGTACTAGGAATTTGTCGTGACTATTGGTGTGTATCCCCAGAGGTTTTTGATTAAAAAAGCACCACAGTCCAAAAAATACAAAACAATAAATAATAATAATAATAAAAAAAAATTATAAAATAGAATAAAAATTCAGATACAATAAATATATGACATAGCTACAAATAGCCCAAAAATACAAACAAATACAAAACAGAAATTGCCATATATATTATTGTTATGAGTATATAGGACATAAATGATAAATATTTATTATTACTTTTTACTAACTACAGTAGATTATTGCAGTATGTACAGTGAGAGTTATTTCGTATATTATGTATATTAGTGCACCACTTTGTACAAATGGTGTGATTTGTGGCGTATATAAACAGTATGTATTTATATAACGTTTAGCCGACTGGCCTAGATAATCACACTCACACACACAGATGCTACACAACCGGGCTCGCCAAATACAAACACAACCTGCGGGAATGGAAGATGTGTGTGTGTGTGTGTGTGTGTGTGTGTGTGTGTGTGTGTGTGTGTGTGTGTGTGTGTGTGTGTGTGTGTGTGTGTGTGTGTGTGTGTGTGTGTGCGTGCGTGCGTGCGTGCGTGCGTGCGTGCGTGCGTGCGTGCGTGCGCATCTGTCTGTGTGTGTGTGAGGGGTCCTCCCGGCTGTTTCACCTCCTTAATCGCCAGTTTAGGAGCTTTTCCGCATCTTTAAGGGGAGGCGGTGTTGATGTGAGCTGGCAAAGCTTGGGGACAGAGTACGCTCTAGTTCCCATCATCTAATCTCAGTAAATTATTCAGCATTCCCATAGTTTTCTGTTTATTGAAGTGGAAAATGTGTATGTATTAGAGAGAGGGGGGGGGGGGGGGGGGGCGTGTGTTTATGTGGTTGTTTATGTGTTTACAGAGGGCAAGTTTTTTCCTGTGTGTGTCTGCATGTGTGCAGGCGTGCGTGCCTGCGTGTATGTGCTCGTGCGCGCTTGCAGCAGTGTGTGCTGTGCGAGTTTGGCCCGAGTCGTGTTGTGTCTGAGGGAGTGTGACGGCGTCGCCATGTTGAGGTCACCCCAAGGTCGCCCCTGGGAATACGCGGCGTGATGGCAAAACATCACTTTAATTTGCGGAGGGCTCATTGTTTCTCCATGGAAATTGGCAGCCAGTATGTGAATGGAGGCATTAAAACAAGTTCCGCTCGTTTTTTTATCCCAACCAGGGATTTTCCTGGCTCAAAATAAGGCTTAGGTGGGAGCTTTGCGAGACAGCGGCTGTGGTTGGTCCGGCTTCACCGCCACCGTCAACTCGATGTGTTGTCTCCATGCATTTATATTTGGAATGTAAGTTCAGGTCTTCAAGAGGCCAATACAATGTATTGTAACGTATGGGTATAAATGAAATACGTGACAAACATTAAACATTTTTCCATTTTAAATATTTATTGAAGGACTTGTAAACAAACTGAAACAGCTTTAAAGTGCCACTGAAACAACATAAAGTGCCATTGATTAAAAAGCCACAAAGTGCCTTTCAAACAGAAAATCAATCTTTGTGCCTTTGACCATGTTAAATTTATTTTCTAATCACAGCAGATGTCAGATCCAGTGACCGAGCAATTGACCCTCCTAATTTTTCCACCTGATGTGGCCTCTACTGCCCCACTGCAGCAGACATCCAGGTGGAAGTTCTTCAGCCTGTTCCTCAGGGGGGTCTTCACCTATTGGAACATTGCAGCATTAATCTATTAATCATGTTGTTGCTTGCTTTACAAGCTTGCTTTTTAAGCTTTCCTTATTCACATTTACCAGTCTGAGGGCAGAGAAAAGCCTCTCCACATCTGCCGTCTGAACTGGGTCGGTTGAAGCAATGGCTGCGTCCAGGCTGAGGGCAGGGAACCTCTCACACACCCAACTCTGGATTTATTAAGAACTCAGGATTTATTGCGTTATCTTCCGATCACAGTTACTGTGTGGGAAAAGATTTTTTTCATGAATCTCCCGTCAATTTTGTTTTACCTTGCCTATGTCCCATAAGGGGCTCCGTACAAATGAATTAGACATATATAAAAAAAAAATGAACTAATGTTCAGCCCAAAAGTTTGTCTCTCGCTGACTTCGGGACGCAAGATTTAATTGTCAAATACATGAGGAGTCCGTATTTTACGGAACGGGTGGCAACCTTATTTTTCCCTTTGATTGCTTGATAGAATAAATAATAAATCGAACCATAGCAATAAATGCATGGACAATTTTTAACTGTTTCTACGCGGTTTTTCTAATGCGATTTCTCTAAGAAGGCTTAGGTGGAATGAAAAAAGCCAAAGGCGGGCCACCTAAGCCTTTTCAATACAGGAAAAACCCTGATCTTGGTGACTTGATGAATTATAAATTGGTATTTGTTTTGCTGGGCTAACTTTTTCATTTAAGTTCATTTTTTAATAGTCTATATCTATTTATCACCTATGTATGTGTCTGTCTGTCTGTCTGTCTATTTTAATGTGCACACTACCATCACTTACCAAATGAAAATCAAATTTTGCGTGAAAGCAAAAAGCATCTGTGCATCTTGTTTGGGTTGCATACAGTGATAATATTTATACGTACATGATAATTCATTAACATTGCTTCAGAACACGCGATACTAAACCACGAATGCGACCGGATGTCAGTCAGATGACCCGTGCTAAAGGCGAATGAAATGTTCCGAGACACAGAAAAGGCGTCAAATCCAATTTCTCTGGCGCGAGACTCATGAGCGTCATGATGTTCCCTGCTGCCTCAGCAAAATCAAAGCTGCTCTTGTTCAATGGTGTCTCGCTTCATCAGAACTTTCAATGCGTCTTTGTGGGTCAGCTATAAAAAGGGGCCGTGTTTGTTGGTTGTTTATTTTTTTTAGTTTTGATCAGCTGTGTAGTTTGTTTATTTCTAATATGGGTCAACGTAGAGAGACCTCGGCGTCGACATCGCCCTCCTTTGTTTCCTTCCTCCTGCTCTACTCCTCTCTCTCAAACTCCTCCTCCATTCCCTCTCTTTCTGCAGCCGACGGCAGGCTGAGCAGAAGTCATGCCGGAGTGCTGCTGGTGGAGAGAAGAGGCTCGTACCCGCTGATCAACCTGCGCATCCTCAACAGTACGGATCCTTTAGTTAAAGCACGAAAACAATGTTGTTGTGCTTGGTGCGCTCGAAGTTGTACTGCACAATCAGAATGAATGGGAGTCAGGACGAGTTTATTCCACCAAATACATCGTATACAAGGAATTGTTCTGGGTTTTCCCAACTTAAAATTGTTATATATATATATATATAAAACCTAGTGAGCATTTTCTTTTATTTGATCCAATCACTCCAATCTAATATATTTTTCTATGTGATCTTCACAGCAACACACACTACTAACAAGCAGAAATTATTGGTTATTATATTTTTCTTTCTCCATTTTATTTTCTTTTTAGTATTTTTTGTTTCTTCCTATTTAGGGACTGCTTGTAAAGGGGAAAACAAGTGCACACACAAGTGCATATTCATTGATGATGAATATGCATTATTCCCAAGGTGACATATTCAAATTATGTGAAATCCCTTCTTTAAAAATACAAGAAATAGACTTTAAACAGCAGCTCTTTGACTGTAATACATTTTGTGACTTGAACTCTCAAATTTTTGTGTTTAAAATGCACTTTTTCTGTGCAATTGCAGCTGGTCATCAGCAGGGAGGGGTAGAGTCGGGAACCCAGAGGAAGGTGAAGCGCCTGCTGAGCTTCCAGAGGTACTGCCACGCCTCCAGGCTACTGAGGGGCCTGGTGCCCCCAGCCCCGGGGTCCCTGCACCTCCTGGACGATGACTACCTGGGCCAGGCTGCGGTGAGATGAATAAAAAATACATAATAAGCAGATCACAAAAACGCCAGATTCAAACTCAATTTGGTCAAATGTTTTACCCTCGCACAGCACATGTTGTCCAAGGTGGGAACGTGGAACTTTGACATTTTCCTGTTCGATCGCCTCACCAACGGTAGGAGCCAAAGAAATGTTCCTAATTCCTAAATAGTCATATACACACACATCTATGTTTACATTTAAATTAACATTTATATGCACATTGCACTATTGCACTTTTCCTATCTTTTGTTAAATGGCCTTATTTTTGTAAACATTTTTTTATTTAATATATATTTTACACTTTTATAAGTGTACATATTTTGTAAATGCAACAATTTATTTTCTCTTTTTCTCTTATGTCTTATAAGTATTTCTTAAATTTGTATATTTTCTTTTTAACCAAAGCCACTTTCATGTGGTTATTTAGTCACGTTAACTTTTTTTTTATTGGCACAGTTGAAAATTTGCACGAAGAGTAACATGACACTTACTGCAACGTTATACATTGACAAATTAAACATCTAAACCTTATATATACTGTATGGTTTTACTATTTTCCACCAAGTCTCATCTGGTGTTATTTACATTTTATTTTCCAGTCCAGTTGTGTTTGTGAGCTTTAGTACAAAAAAGCCTAAATTTGTTTGTTTAAATTAGTATGTGTGTGTGTGTGTGCGTGCGGGTGTGCGTGGGCGCGGGTGTGCGTGCGTGCGGGTGTGCATGTGTCCTTGTGCACGACAGGAAACAGTCTGGTGACTCTGATGTGCCATCTCTTCAACGTCTACGGCCTCATCCACCACTTCCAGCTGGACATGGTCAAACTGCACAGGTTCCTGGGTAAGTTCCAACACACTCAGACACTCATTACCTGTTGTTATTCTGTCAGTCCTTAAATCCCCCCTCCTGCCCATAAGTGTGTTGCATTGTCATATCTTGACATGGAAGTGAAAATTGGATTTGACTTTTGATTTCCTTGACACAGCAGCTTGAAAAATAGCTCGTTTTACTTTGCTCGGAAGAACTGAGGAAGTCTTTCATGTTCAGACTGTTGTGTTTTCCTTTTTTTCTTGCCAAAATGACTTAACATTTAAATTTGAAATGCAACCTTCCAGGCATGGTGCAGGAAGACTACCACTCCCAAAATCCATACCACAACGCTGTCCATGCTGCTGACGTAACACAAGCCATGTACTGTTATCTGAAGGAGCCCAAGGTACTTACATCTAATACATGCAGTAACAGACGTGGGGTGAACTTTTTTTCAACCACAGAGAAAGATTAAACACTAGTCAATAGAGTTGCTTGAGTCAGATATTAAACTCTTGAAATCTTGAATTTTGAAATGGACAAAGCACATAAAGTGTGTATAACAAGCATACCCAAATGGAAAAATATATACTTAAATGTGTCATCCAAGAGTAGGTAATATACTTTTATTGTATTCACAATTAATATACTAAAGTTGTGTTGAATTGAAACCACTTAACTTGTACTTGCGTGACAAGCATTACACATTAGAGGTTGTAGTTGAGATAAATTAATATTTGTATGTGATTTTGTTTACGTTTGACTAAAGGTAAACTAAAGTACAGCTAAAAAGGTTAATGTTTCAATATACTTTTTATAAGTCTACTGTCACATAGTATATTAATGACTAGTGTACTTAAGCTGTACTTTACATTACTGCATAAAGTACCAAAAAATCGAAAGAAAATATAGTTTATAGAATATGAAGAATTTAAAGAAATGTACTTTTAGCACACTTCATATACTAAAAACAGACCTGTTTTTCACTGCTTTTCACCTTTTGTTTATTGTGGGCTTTGTGCTGCAGCTGGCCGAGCAGCTGAGTCCCCTGGACGTGTTCCTGGGTCTGATGGCGGCGGCCGCTCACGACGTGGACCATCCCGGGGTCAACCAGCCCTTCCTCATCAAGACCCAACATCACCTGGCCTCCCTCTACCAGGTACCCAACCTCTGCCTTGTGTTTTTTTGTGGAAAGGATTTAAGAAATTCTGAGGCTGACCCCGCCCCCACCGTACCTGCCTAGAACACTTCGGTGCTAGAGAGCCACCACTGGCGCTCCACGGTGGGAATGCTGCGAGAGTCCGGACTGCTTTCCCATCTCCCCGTCGACATGAGGTCAAGAAAATACCTTTTTTTATCACAGGAAGCCATGGAGCGGAAAATGTGTCAGTTGTACCCACACTCCCGTTTTATTTGCTTCAGGCAAGACATAGAGCAGCAGCTGGGCTCTCTCATTCTGGCGACCGACATCAGCAGACAGAACGAGTTCCTGTCGACCTTCAGAGAACATCTGGACAACCAGGACCTGGACCTCCAGCGCGCCCCACACCGTCACTTTGCACTGCAGGTACAGATGACACTGTCGTGAATTTAAAGTGCGAAGTGGAACTTTCTCAACTCGGAGAAGCCGGGATGCCTGTGCGCTGCAGGGGTGTGTGTGCATGCGTGCGTGCGTGCGTGCGTGCGTGTGCCTGTGTGTGTGTCATCTGGCTGTCAGAGTAGAGAGAGTGAGTCTAGCGCAGCTGGTACCGGATAAAAAATTCATATTTGACGTAAATTTTGGCGTTAAAAAATGATTTTTTTTTGGCCTGGGGGGCTGATACATACATACATACATAGCAAAATCCCTTTGGTCTCGGGGAAGATCTCCGTTCCTCCCAAACACATTTTCTATCGTCGCCAGGATGACGTGACACTGTTAGTCTCGAGCCCCCGACTCAGATGAATGCAGAAATTGCTCAAACAGGATAGAAAACGAATATATTAAAAGACCATTGTGTGTGTCTGTGTGTGTGTGTGTGTGTGTGTCTGTGTGTCTGTGTGTCTGTGTGTGTGCGCGTGCGCCCCCTCTGGTCCTCAGATCGCCCTAAAGTGTGCAGATGTGTGTAACCCCTGTCGGGTGTGGGAGCTGAGCCGAAAGTGGAGCGAGAGAGTGTGTGAGGAGTTCTACAGACAAGGTGAGTTCAACACCTCCTCTCCAACCTCTGAATATTCTTCTAGCTTTTCTTAATATTTATCTTGTCTCTTTGGGGGTGATTTGGGTTTCGTTAACCCTCTGCATTGCTTGTTGCTCTCTCAGGGGACCTGGAGAAGAAGTTTGACCTGGAGATCAGCCCTCTGTGTAATCAGCAGGCCGACTCTGTCCCAACCATCCAGATAGGTAGGGAGTCTTGAATTAAGCCTTTTATTCATGATTTTCTTGTATCATATTGGTCAAAAAGGTTAATTTAATATTATGCTTTTGTACCATTTTGGGATACACTGTGCTAGTCGTTGCTCTGCGGGCACAGTATGAAATCACACACACAAACTGTTAACTGTATGATAATTTTTTTCCAGTATGTTTACATCAACCTCATATTATATAATCTTATCATATTATTTCTTGAGTTGAGAGGTATTATCCAGATATATAGGAAGGAAACCGGTGCAGTCGGTGCAGCAGTGGGGGAAGTTCAGGAATTGGCGTGAACTAACTTAAAACCACGCAAACTCAACTACTCCGGCGTCTAAACTACCTTAAAATATTCTAAACTGAGGAATTAAACTAATTAAAAAAAAAGTGCTGGGTCCATGAAGCAGGTTATGGACTTCGGACTTTCCTTTCCTCCTCCTCCTCCTCAGGGTTCATCTCCTACATCGTGGAGCCGCTGTTCGATGAGTGGCTTCGCTTCACAGAGCCGAGCCTCCTGAGCCGGACCATGCTGGGCCTCCTGCACAAGAACAAGGCCCGCTGGAGCCGCCTGAGGCACCGGGATCTGCTGCCCGAGAACTGTGCCGGCGGGGGAGGCGGGGAGGGCGAGGACATCCCATAATATGGGAGCTCTCCTCCTTGTCCCCCCCTCCCCCACGTGGAGGAGGAGAGGATTTGACGGATTCGACGTCCAGCTTTTGTTCTCTGCTCCCTCTGGACTCTGACCACAGGGCGAGCGCTGGGTGGCGGCGTGTCAGAGGTTCAGTAATGGCGTCATCTGGTGGACGACTGTAGTACTGCAGGGAAAGTGGAGAGAGCGAGAGAGAGAGAGAGAGAGAGAGAGAGAGAGAGAGAGAGAGAGAGAGAGAGAGAGAGGAATGGATCGATCAGCTTAGTAAAAGAAATTGCTTTTGAGGAAGAAATGCCTTCTCCCTTCTTCTCTACCTAATGTGATGTATGCTTTAAAAATGATTGGCAGGACTAATTTGTATTATGTCTAAGTGAGAAAGAACTGTCAATTGAATGACAAATAATTTTGTTTTGTGCACAATGACACACATAAAAAAAAACTTCCATCAAAACAAAGCCAAAACTTATTCACCACTAGTCAGCTGGACTGAGCTGGAAAATATATATAAAATACATATGAAGAAAAAACAGGAAGATAAGACGGTTTCCTATAAAACTATGCTTTAAAAAAAAATTTCGATAACAAACCTTAAACTCTTTTACTTTTTCTCTTTTTCTAAACTTTGCACTTCTCGATGCTCTTTCATACTCGTCTCGCCTACTCGTCCACTTTTCATTGAAGTGTTTTAAACCGCGCACCGAGGAGGTGACTTTCCGACCCCCTGTATTTTAGCCTCTCGAGACACAAACGGGTGATTTCATCAAAGACTCAACTGTGACATGGTTGGAAATGGAGGTGGAGAGGAAATGGCCGAGCTTTTTAGGAAGCTCGGGTCGTCTGGGAACTCGAGCCAGAGCCATTTTTGGGCACTTTTCCTGCCAAGTGTTATATTCCATATTATCTGTACATGCCGTGGTGTATGACCTCAGCAACTCACATGCCAAAATTTCAGCACTCTATATGAATATATCCAAGCGTTTTTACTGGATTTGAAGTTTAAGAAATGTAATTCTCTTTGCGTCTGTATAACTTTTCTATGTCGTCTTTGGGTGCATTTCTTCAACAACCTCACTACCGTACGAACTACACACACAACGAAGCCTTAACGGGAACCTTCTCTCTCTCCAAACACTTTTTGCAACAGTGACAGTGTTTTTTTGTTTTCTTTCATATACGGCCAAACTGGTCATTTTAAGACACCACGCAGGTTAATACAGCTGTACCTACAAACAAGGACAAGAACACAAATACAAAGCTTTTAACTGTCTTCTTGTCTTCTCACTTTTTTTAACGTGAAGTGTAGAACTCTGCCGCCATGTCTCTGGAGCTGTAGAAAGCATTGGGTCCCAGTCTTAGATCAGGATACTTCACGAGCAGACAAGTTATAAGTTTACTTAAAGAGAATTAATACTCTTCTATTCATTTGATGCCGTGTGTAGGGTGTCCCTGTTTTCCCAGAGCTATAGATAGCTCACATGAGCTTTAGGATGCTCAAAACGCAATCAATTCAACTTAAAACATCCACACTATGTTCAGTAAAAACTACTACTGGATGCTGATTGGAAATGCATTTGGTTTTAAACAATGAAATAGTGAATTGGATGAAACTGCCCGTGAAATGGACTCCACTCAGCTCTGTTCCATTCCACCATGCGGTGCTTTAAATGTGTGAAGAAAAAACCTCAATGCTGTCAGATGTTGTTACACTTCTCCAAATGCTGCTGTAGGTTCTTCACTGATGTGTGTTTTCAGCACGTCACCATGGAAACCGGTGCCACTTCATTTCCTGTTTGTTGCATTTGAAATGTGGCATCTGTGGAATCTACGGCTCTGGTAAATAAGTCAGATCACTTCCAACACCGCACTCCTATTTTGGCTTTGTTTCCATCGTCTGTAACCTGTATAAAGTGTCCATGGACTCGCACTGTTTTTAACACGATGCACCACAGATTATGTAGCGACTTTGAGGAAGACTCATCCTGCTGTGAATCTCCGAAACCGCAAAACCCTAAACCAAACTCTGATGAGTTCACTCTTTATGGATAAGAAGCCGATCCTCAGAAAATCTGTTTGTAGTAATAGCGTAAGTATTTAAGTGTTCATGTGTTCACAATGAATGGGTAATTAAATAATATAATGGGGAGTTACCAGCTGCTGACCATGCTGAGCAATAGCAACTGTAGTCTTATCAAAACTCCAATGCCACTGAGAGAACTGTCATGGCCAAAGGTCAAAAGAAGACCCTAAAAATACCTGATTTTAAAGAGCCGAAATAGTCAGGTAATTCCGAAAAGCCATTTTGACCGTGAGGCATTTCTCTTGTGATATTTCCTGCTTTATAGACAATCCTACATCAGTCACTGGTCGACTGATCCAAATGTCATGGTCTTTATGAAACATATGAATAATCATCATTATAATAATAATAATAATAATGTCCCTTAATGTGGGTTCACTGTAATGAGTGGAGGAGTGAAGCCATTTGTGAAAACGTACTACTTACTCTTCCAATGTTTTTATTATTTTTCGTCAATTTGTCTCATTGTACGATTGGCCACCAGCTGCCAAATTGACTCCAACCTAACTGGGAAAGATTTTTTTTATCAATAAGCCATCAAAATAATCTCTTAAACTTAAATGTTGTATGTTTAAGGGTCTCACCAGTCAATGACCATTTTAATACCCTACAGTTTAGAAAAGCGGGACTTTAAGGCTTTCATATGGATTAAAATCAACATTGTCAATCTACCTATAAATGGATATGAAGGAGTTGGAACCTTTTGAAATGAAGCACTTGGTAACAGTCATCAGTCACAGCAACAACAGTGGTCCAGGTGTCGGTGATGCTGAGCGATCGTGGATCTGTTTACACTATGTCGTGATCCGAGTGACGGGCAGAAGGCCCAAACAGATCCGGTGTTGTAGCGCTGTCTAAAGAGCTGTGGTGGCCCATCTGACGTCCTGACTGTGTTTTTTCTAACCAACCTTTGAGCACTGTGATCAATAAAGTTCATGTTTTTCAATAACAGGTTTTTAACTTTTGTTTTTTTGAAGGGAGATGATTCATTGGGTTGGGTTTGAAAAATATTAATGGCAAAAAAATGATCCACTATGAGCACACACACACACACACACACACACATGCACCTATTAAACGAGGTGTAATGCTTTCAATTCATCACTAGGTGACGATAGATTCATTAGTCGTTGACTGCATGAGTAAATTAATAGACACCGACTTCTCACCTTCCACGCTGGACCTCCAGGCAGCTTTATCCTAAGGGCTTTCTTCTCCTTAATTATTTATCTTATTTACAGTCATATATTGGATACAGGCTTTAATGCATCCCGGCTTTAATGTGTGTTGTGTGAACTATGGATGTGGGACATATGTAGCTTGTCTACAAAAAAAAGTATGACAAATAATGTGACAATTAGTTGGCTGAATATACATAGGGGTCGTTTATTATGATTTTTAGTTGCAGTTTAATGGAAAATAGTAATAGTATGGGGGGGGGTATTAGTATGGAAAAAAAAAGATGAAAGGGCATGGGAACATGTAAAAACGTGTAGGCAGGCAAATGGTTGGATCAGCAAGTTGGATGGTGGAAAGAGAGGGGGGAAAGGACAGAGAAGAAGTGACGGGGCGGGCTGGGTCTTGCTGCCTGGGAGGATTTGCATTTCCCGGTTTGCATTGCAAATGTGACCAGCAGCACACTGCAGGGAGTCCCCTCCACCCCCAAATGGTTCACTTGGTTAAGGCGGCATACATTTTTTGGTTTATTTTTGGATTTTTGATTTGTTTTGTGGGAGAAATGTGGTTCTTTCCTTGTATGTGAACCTACACGGTGCACAGATCAGACACTGGAACAGGTTCATTCAAATTCCTCAGTCTCTACGATCGGGAATGTTTACACAACACACAAATACACACACAACCGCACATGATAATAGATGACATAATGTCACATTCAACTTGGTCTGACCCTGCTGGAATCCCTCTCATCTCGCACAGCTATAGTCACCTTTCCACACACGTATGCACACACACACACACTCACTCACTCACTCACTCACTCACTCATTCACTCACAGACAATCCACATGATTCATTCAGTGTTCATCGAGCAGTGTCACTGTAAATATTGACACACAAAACAAAAGCCCTCCCAGCCCCACACCCTCCATTGCCCCTGATGACAGTCAGCTCTCATCCCATCCCCTCCCACCGTCATGCTGATAAGGATCTGTCTTCGGATGCGAAATCTTTATTTAATTTCTAACTGTGTGAAAATAGTCTCTGGGGTACACACACACACACACACACACATATTTTTTACTTTTATATATATATATATTTTATATATAATACTTGTATTATTTTTATTGCTATAATTTAACAACATAATCATTATTATTACTATTACTATTATTATTATATAACAATACTATTATTGTTATCATTATATAACATTATTATTATTATTATTATTATTATTATTATTATCATTATTATTATTATTATTATTATCACATTACATATTAGCTGCTTCCTATTGTCATCCTATTGTTTTTTCCACCCTCCAGTCAGTTCATAAGAATATATATATATACATTTTCCTCCTCTAACTCCATGTTTTGAGCATCCAAATGACTTTTATAAGCCTCAACACCCCATTAATCCTCTTAATCTCCTTTCCCCCTCCGTCTTTCTTTCTTTTTGTCACTCTGTGTATGCACATTATGAAAACTAGAGCATGTGAATCACCATTCTCATTATCCTCTCATTTCTCTCGTTCTCTCTTTCTTACGCACACGCATAATCACACACACACACACACACACACAGGCACACACACATGCATATTCACAGACAGTTTACAACACAAATTACTGTACTCCGCTGTATCTACCCATATAGAGAAGACAAGACACTAATTTAAATATCTTTTTGTTAATTGAGGAAGCAAAGACAGACAGAAATACACGCTAAGTCACACAAGCAAGTCCTTCATCTTAACAGGTAGTTTCCAGACAGAAAAATAAAAACGGCTCAGAATGTTCTGGAATGAGTAAATCCAAGACCAGAGCATTTACTTTGCAGTATGTAAATCTATGACACAACCGCAGTTACGCCTACAGTTGTAATGAAACACAGTGTATACAAAGACAGTAAATGTGTGTGTGTCTGTGTGTGTATCTCGTAGATCTTGTGTCTGAGAGCATTTTCAAACCCCTATTACAGCGATTATTCCGAGTCCGTGACACACTGAATACACACACAGCACACCTGCCGAATTTCACCTGCTTATTCTGTGTGTGGGTGTGTGTATGTGTGTGAATGTGTGTGTGTGTGTGTGTGTGTGTGTGTGTGTGTGTGTGTGTGTGTGTGTGTGTGTGTGTGTGTGTGTGTGTGTGTGTGTGTGTGTGTGTGTGTGTGTGTGCGCTTGTTAAAAAGAGAAAGACAGAAGTGGATAGTGCCTTGTAGTATCTTGCATGTGTGCAGTTCTTTTAAACTCCTGTTTACATGAGTGTGCTCCCTGGTCAGCGGTTAGCAATTTTCACAATTGGTTTTGGATTTGAAACATGCAGCCCCAAAACACTCTCTTGGCATCCTCCCTGATGGACAAGGAACAGTCTTCTTCTTCTTCTTCGGCAGAGTTTAGGTTCCGACCCTGACCTCTGTCCGTCTGTCCTTCTCGGCCAAGATGCTTTTGACCTGGAGAGTCGAGGAAATGATCCATTCATGCCATTAATGTCCTCTGGGTGTTCTAGATATGCATGTGTGGGAGAACATCCAGAAGACCACACTTGTCCTCAAGATGTTTTGAAGGCTTTTCGTTGGTAGGAAATCCAGAGGAGACTAATTTCCTCCTGGATGTTCTGGAGATGTGTGAGTGGTAGAACAGCCAGAAGACCGTGATTGCCCAACCCCCAAAACTTCTCCAATGCTGATCCACAGGAGAACCACAGAGGGTGTAAAAGCAAAGAACAGCATCCAGGAAGACAGGCAGCTCCTTCTTCTTGTTATGATTATAAACACCAGTATGGTCCAACCTGCACAGCCTGTCCCACTGGCTCTGCATCATCAGTCAAATCATATTTGCTTTCCGTGTCACAATTATAGGGGTTTGGCGATTTTGTTGCTACTCTCAACAGCGCAGTTTGTTTTGGGATTACCACATTGCATGTCGGTGTGTATTTGGCTGCCTTGAAGAACCCGACGTTGTGATGGACGGGGTTAATGGCTCTTAACGGGGGTAAAATGTTCCGTTAGTTATCCACAGTAAAGACCCCACTCTCATGTCCATTTAGCCCAAGTTGTGTCCATATCGAATGTCTCTGTTTGGAAAAGACTCAGCGAAACAAAAATACCGCACGGTTCCTGGATTTACCCGGTAAATCCTCTTTGGGGTTAAAGTCCTTTGTCTTTGTCTTTCACCAAAGAGAGCGCGGAGGGGAGTGGGAGGTTCAACATGAGGCCCAAATACAGTCAAATCAGCCTAAAGAGAGTATTTCAACCAGAAGGCAAATAAACCAGAGGGCAGAGACAGACATTTGCATAGTTAAAGCTCAACCCTTGATCACACTGGAACGGCAGCTTTTTCTGCCATGGCTGGGGAAAGTTGTTTGCCTGTAACTTTCCATTAGGTTACCAGGACTTAATTTATATTTTTAGTGCTCGTGTTATAACCACCACCGCCCCCCACCACCACACCCATGATAAAATTGCTCATTAGAACCAGGAACCCTGGGAATACACTGGTAAAGATCAGAATGCATTGAGATGTTGCTGTCTCATCAAATCTGTACGTTTGGTTGAATAAGATAAGTAAATGAAACAATAATGCATAGATAAACAAAATGAAAAGATACCAGATTCTTTTCCTATTAAGGGGAATATAAAATAATAAAATATAAAACATAAAAAATGACATTTAAAACATAAACAAAAAGATAAAATAAAAGATACCTACCTGTATTTGCTCTCTAGCGTATGGACACTGCATTACGCATTATTACACTGTATATATCCCGTTGAAATAGGAGCCGCAACATATGCTCAGTCAGGACAGCGCGACATAATGGCACCATCACTTCAAACCTGGTAGAAAGCTTCTTTTGTCATTCAAACAGATAAACAAACGTCACAACAAACAACACAACAAATGGTTACGACACTCGAGGCGCCTGCTGCAGTTCTGTGGCCTGAGGGGGAACAGGGAACCAGGGCCACAGTGGATCCGGCAAGTTTTAATGAAGAATAATTCACATGGAGAGAGACAGATATGTACACTTTTACATATATAATATATCATCATCATGTCGGGGGCCGCCTGTGTAGCTGCGACACCACAAGCCATAAAACAAGTCTTCTTCGTCTAACTGAGGCTGGTGTGCCTCTTGAGATGATCCACGAAGGTCAGCCTACTATTCCCCCTCGCAGCAGTGCCCTGCTCGGGCTCCCACAGTATGGCCGGGCAGGCGACAAGCTGTCGGACACCGCGGCCGGCAAGCTTCAGACGACGCTCCTTGATGTTGTCCGTCACTCTCGGCATGCTGTCGTAGAGGTCGATGTTCACGTGGTCCTGCCACGGTACTACAAGGGCCTTACGCAGCAGCCGTCCAATGACTTCTCGGCCTTTGTTGTGAGGGTCCATGTCTCCGAGCCGTCGAATAGGACTTCTGAGTCTCGTGCTGAGGCTCAATGGCCACGCTTTCTTCATGTTGTACGAGCGCCGACCACGCCGGTCCTCGCCTGGTTCTGAGGTCCTTCTCACTGGAGTCTACGTAGGCACCAAGATGTTTAAAGTCGGTCATGGTTTTGAGCAGTGCCATCTCTGGTGTGGACGGTAGCTTTGGTGGTGTTATATGCAAGCCCCTTGGTTTTCCCTGCATTGAGATGCAGCCCTATCTTCAGACAGCCCTCAGCTGACAAGGGGCGGGTGCAGGCCTGTTCTACCGTATCTGAGACGAGCGCTATGTCATCGGCGAAGTCAAGATCTATTATATTCACTGGAGGCACTCGTCAATCTTACATGGGACCAGGGTGAAGCAGCACTCCTCTTCTCTCCCTCCGATGGCTCTACTCAGCGCGTAATCGAACACGATGATGAAGAAGTATGAAGCGAGAGTTGTCAGTACTCCCGCCAAGATGAAGGTAGAAACGGGTCACTGGTACTGTCGGGCGTGGTGACCCTGGCCAGGGTGCGTGCGTAGGACACTGCCACTGTTTTCACAAGCTTTTCCGATGTCCCATAGGTCCTCGGTTTGTGCAGCATCTTTCCCCTTGCGGAAGTCAATGAAGGTTAAGACCGCAACAAGGTTCTTGTTTTTCACCCCCTCTACGATTCACCACAGTGCGATGTTTTGCCTTACAGCAATCCTCTTCCCACAGTACCTGCTCTGCGTGGTTCTAAGGAGAGGGTCGAGAACTGGACGGATCAGGTTGAGCACCATCTGGTTGAATGTCTTCATCAGAAGAGAAGGGAACTCGGGCTTATATCCCCAATAATATAATAATAATAAAAAATAAATTAAAAATAAATTAATAAAAAAAAAAATATATGTATATATATATATATATAATATACAAGAAGCTCCTTTCAGATGGGTAGGTCTGGACCAAGGTTCGGGAACCTATGGCTCGCGAGCCAATTATGGCTCTTTCGATGACGGGATGTGGCTCGCAGACAGTTTTGATCACAACATGAACATTTTCATCACAATTAACAAGTAATATATAATTATTCTGTGTCAGAGAAATTACAATTTTGAAAATAAAATTCAAAATATAAATGTGGCAGACAAAAGGCGTAGTCAAGCACCGGCTGCGGACCACAGAAAGAGTCCGGGGCACCTTTTACTCGGTGCCTGCCCCTCCCGGGTCTCTGCTCAGGCGCCACTTGTGGGAGTCTCTGCCCACAGGTAAGGGTTCAGGGAGGGAGATGGAGTCTTTCTGGCCGTGGTGCGCCGACATGGCGAGAGTTTTATTGTTCATTTCAATATGCGGCACACAGGCCACAATTATAAATATCACTGAGGATTATTATAATAATTGTGGATAATAATGATCCTCTTGGGCGCAGGAGGAATGGCTTTCCACTGCTGGGCTGCTTACGAGCCGTGCGCCCATCCCCTTTGTAAGACAGACAAACATTCAGAAAACTCCCTGCCTCGAGTCGGACCAATCAGCTGAACACAAGTGGACAGAAATGGAAAAAACTTCAATATGTATGTGACAAATAATCTCTTGAACTTGAATGGAACCTGAACCTGAAGACCAGCTGATTCTTAAAACTTGGAACGAACTTCCCGTCACAAACCACACAATGCAGCGTGTGAGTATTGACCATGTTTGGCTCTACATACGCATATGAGCAGTCTTTCTGGCATCTGAGAAACATTAAGAGCAACCTACGCTCACGTTTAACTGATGGAAGCCTCAACGCAGCATGAAGCCTAACCTCACTAGGTATGAACCAGACTACAAGGCCATCAGCAAAACCATGCAGCAACAGAAGTCGCATTCATGGTAAAAAGTATTTAATTTATTATTGGTTAGCTACAGTATAACAACTACGTTATTAAGAAGAATAAAGATAAATGTATTACATATAGCGCTTTTTTAAGTACTCAGAGATGTGTTATACGTTATAAATGTATGCCTTACTTAAAAAATGCACGCATTAAGTTGCATTCAATTTTATTAAATATTATATGGCTCACAAGGAAATACATTTAGAAATATTTGGCTTTTATGGCTCTCCCAGCCAAAAAGGTTCCCGACCCCTGGTCTAGACCTAGGTCAGACTTGACACCTAGATCTCCAGTGGTGGAAAGTAACGAAATACAAGTACAAGTGCATTGTTAATGTAGTTAAATACATTTTTCAAGTATCTCTACTTACTTAAGTATGTTCAGTTTGGAGACTTTGGACTTTCACTCGACTACATTTCAAACATGTCACGTTACTTCAACTACAAAAATACAGTATTTATTTTTGTAAATTACTTAAACACCACCTATACTATTTTTTGTGAGTCATAATCATGCATGAGCATCATCTGCAGAAAAAAGGTGCAGTATAGCATTTATGTTGAATAATACACTCTGGTGGGGCACTGGACATGACGAGCACTTTTTCTTTTAGTACTTTGAGTAGTACTTTCCCTTTTACAAGAGTCATTTTGTGTCCGGTTATTAGCGCTTCTACTTAAAGTCGCTGGAAGGTTCAGGGAGAGTGGAGTTCTGGGAGCTTCTGCTCTCCTCACTCCCACTCTCTCTCTCATTTGACTAACAAATCCCCATGCAAATGCAATGTGCATACGTACGACAGACGAGGGGCAAGGTGGGTGCACATGCTGAGGTCAGTCCTTAGGGGTGTGTGTGTGTGTGTGTGTGTGTGTGTGTGTGTGTGTGTGTGTGAGAGAGAGTGTGTGTTCAAGAAAGAGGAGTGTATTGCCTGCCTGTTTCATCTTGCCTGTGTCTGACCCGCTGTGTGTTTTTATAATGAAAATATTACTTTGACAGAGGAGTTTGGATACAAAATAATGATGCAAAGAAAGAGAAAATAATATAATGTAACTGTGTGTGTGTGTGTGTGTGTGTGTGTGTGTGTGTGTGTGTGTGTGTGTGTGTGTGTGTGTGTGTGTGTTTGATCGAGTCCACATTGCCTCACAAAAGAATGAGTGGCATATAGAGAAATACGTCTTCCTCTTTCTGGTTGCAACACCCGCCCTCTCTCTCTCTCTGTTTATCTCTCTCTCTCCATTCATGCACAGGTCGTCGTAGTAGCAGGAAGTTGTCACAAAGAGGGGAAGTATGCAAAAACATATGTTCACCTCAAAGAAGGAGAAACGTGTGATAAAGAGTGTGTGTGTGGGTGTGCGCCCGTGTGTGTGTGTGTGTGTGTGTGTGTGTGTGTGTGCGCGCGTGTGTGTGTGTGTGTGCGTGTGCGTGTGCGAGAGAGTTTAAAGCAGTAAAAACAGATAAACCACTGATCCTCAATAACCAAATGTAATACAACACCTATTTTTCACATTTCCTTCGACCTTCCACTTCCCCAGCCATGCCTCTCTTGGTTTGATATGATTATTATGAAACAGGTTCCCTCTTTTCGGCCACACCAGTTCCCAAATAATCCGGTCTTGTGTGCATTGCCACTTTGACTTCCCAGAAACGTGCGCTCAGAGGAGTAAACTGCTCTGTTTTTCACACGTGAACATATCAACAGTGTTGAAGCCTAATCTGGCCATGTTTCATCTATTTTTAATTAATTAATTTATTATTTCACTTTCACTGAGCATAGGGAAAAAGAGGGTGAAGATCAATATTAATGAAGTACAATTTTAGTTTTATTATCAAGTAAAGTGAAGCAATATAATGAATCAATTTTCATATATTTCATTTCATAACTTGGTTTTATATGTTCATCTTTCATTTAATATTGAATGGACTTCATGTGGAATGAAATGGATCTTTCATGTCAGAGACAAACAGATAGCAGTGAAGGCACTCACACGGAAAAGAGAAAGAAAGAAAGAAAGAAAGAAAGAAAGAAAGAAAGAAAGAAAGAAAGAATGAAAGAAAATCATTTATTTGAAATTAAAGAAATATATATAAAAAATTAAAATAAAAAATAAAACATAAATAATGAAAAATTAGGATCCAAACAGTCCTCAGTCGTCGTCTCAGCCAATCCCACAAGCAAACGGGAAAGTGTCCGGATCTTCCACCAATTCACAAAATTCAAACTCGATCCCAAGAGAAAGAAATATAGAGAGAAAGAAAGAAAGAAAGAAAGAAAGAAAGAAAGAAAGAAAGAAAGAAAGAAAGAAAGAAAGAAGGACATTGTGTGGCGGTACCAGTTTCCAGGTAGAACATCTTGTTCTCCTTGTGGCGGCCGAGCAGAACTGGAGGTGAGGATGTGGAGTCCGGTGAGATTCCCTCGCTGGCGTCCAGACTCCATGTGAACACGTCAGCTTGGCGTGTCGCGTGTGGCGCGCGGCGCATGTTCACAGTGTTGTCACCCCGGCGACGGTTACGTCACTGTGGCGACAGTTGCGCCACTGCGCATGGGTCCACTGTCTCTCGCCGTGTGTGACTGACCCAGGAAGTGTCATCTCGTTCTTCTACTCGTCCCTCAGCTGATATCCCTCACTTCCTGCTCTTCTCCCTCTCTCTCTCTCTCTCTCTCTCTCTCTCTCTCTCTCTTTCTTTCTCTCTCTCATCTTCTCCGTTCCCCCCGCAATCATCCTGCAATCCCACGCTCCACACCAGGGAACGGAGTTTGAGTAATGCTCGGACATCGGTCGCCGTGCCAACGCAGCGTGAGTCTCTCATTGCCTTCGTGTTAAATTTTGTCCATCTTGTCGTTTAATGTTCTCTCCCTCTCTCTCTCTCTTTCTCTCTCTTGTCACCCTCTATGTTCTGATCTTCTTCTTCGGGGCAAAAGGGGCGATCATTGTCTTCTGTGATATTGATTATATTTCAGTATTCCGTCTGTCTCTGCCGCGCCGTGATGTTACCACACATTTACATCTTCCACCTTTCTGTGAATGTGCGGAGGATGTCCATTCAAATGATGAATTGATAAGAGAACAGGATTCATTTTAAAAAAAGAGTCGTGGATTCTTTCAAATCGATTAGTTGACTATTATTATTATTATTATTGATCACCAAATTATGATCCAAAATGTGTTTCACTGAGTGTGTTTCATGAGTTTGTGGACACACACACACGCGCAGGCATGCACGCACGCACCCATGCACCCACGCACGCCCGCACACACGCACACACATACACACACACCCACAAACACACACACACACACACACAAACATTTTATGTATTTCAAAATGCTGTTGCATGTATTGCCGACATTTCTGTGTTTCACATTTGAAAGCACTTCCTCTTCTGCAGACTAATCATATTTCCTGTTCCCTTTCTTGTCAATAAGCAGATGGAGGGAAGAAGCAGGAGATACGAAAGAAGAGAGAGAGGGTACCAGAGAGGCGGGAAAAGGGAGCAATAGCGGAAGAGAGGAGAGGAAAGCAGGTGAAAGGAGGAGGGGGGAGGTGTGAGGAGGTGAGAAGAGAGGAGCAGAGGAGAGGAGGAAAAGAGGAAGGGAGATGAGCAGAGGAGTGAAGGGGAGGGGAGGTAAGAGGAGGAGAGGAAAAGAGTAGCGAAGGAAAGGAGAGAAGAGGGGAGGAGGAGAGGAGAGGCAGATGAGGAGAGGAAAAAGAGAGAGGAGGAGGAGAGGAAGATGAGGAGAGGAAAAAGAGAGAGGAGGAAGAGAGGCGAGGAGAGGAGGAGGAGAAGGAGAGGAGAAGATAAGCGAAGGAAGCAGGTTGGAGAAGATATGACATTGAGAGCGTCAATCACCTGCGCCTCCTTATAATGAAGCAAAGGAAAAGTATGGGGGAGGAAGAGAGAAGGAATGCGCGTGTGCGCGGGTGCGTGGGTGGGCGCGTGCGCCGGCGTGCGTGAGAGAGTTTCCCAACGAGCCGGCGAGTCCCGACAAGGCGTCTGGGACGGGAGAGCAGATACTGGAGGAGGCAGAGTGAGAGACGGGACCCAGAAAAACGGGATTCCTGCCTCACGGAGCCGCATACCTCCCCGAGAGGTTCCCACGAGAAAACCCACGGCGTTTTTAGGCCCGGGCGAAGGTGTGAAGAAGTCAGCGGGGGACAGAGGGAGGGAGGGAGGGAGAGAGAGGGAGAGGAAGAGAAGGGAAACAATAGGGGAAGGCTCTTGTGGTCACACCAAACTGTTTTTGGCAGGAAGACACCGTCATAAAATGGCTTAAGGAACAAACAAAACACCGGCAGATATGCATCGTGTGTGAAGATGGCTTGATTCGGAGGCGTCTTCCCCCAACAAGGGTCGGCTCTCCCCCCCCGACCACGGCGTGCCCCCGATGGTGTGTTCTTCGGAGATAAAGGGCTTTACAGCCGTTTGAGAGGAGCTCTGGAGTCATGGGATGAGGGAAGCCCTGTGGCGAGGCCCCAAGGATGTGCGTCCCTGACTTTCCTGTGCCTGGTTTTGAAACCTGACGTGGCTCATCGTGCCGTTGCCCTTTTAGAAGGAAAATGCACCTATTCACTATGGATGTTGTGTTTTATCCAGATGTGGCGGTGCCGTCCAACTTCTACCGATGGAAAACTGCTCAATTCAGTTGAGTTCAGGTCATTATCATCCCTCAAGGGAAACTTCGTCTTGCGGCAGAAAGGCATGAAGACCAGTATGACATACGAGTTAGACGCGAAGGACCCAATAGTTCCCAATAATAGCTCACTAGTTTGACTTCTTCAGGTATCTGTGGACGCTCGGGAAAGTGCCACTGCGTGCAAACCTCAAATTGTGTACAAATCAAGCATATTTATTTCACGGTAGAAAAAACAGTCCATATGCTTCTTGGAGCAACGCATCGTCCGCTTTGGGTTTCCCTTCTTCAGATGCTGAACGATGAAGCACTTAGAGCGGTCAATTCATATCAGGGAAACTCTATTTGGTAGCCATTAAGCCACGGACCCCATTTTAAAAGATTTTGCCTCTGTAAACCCAATCCAAGATGTTTTTTTATTGTTAGATATGATTTAGTCCAAACTTTCCGTACCTGTCTATGCTATGATTAAGGAGATCTCAGTTATTATTGACCATTCTCGAATGTTGCTAAGGTATATGCGGAAGTATAACTATCAATCATTTCACTGGGGACCCCCTGGAATCTCTCGAAGGACCCCTGGGGAGTCCCCAAACCCCATGTTGAGAACCACTA